>NC_138774.1:273830511-274261693 GCF_965119305.1 Pelophylax lessonae | reverse complement strand
CGCAGCAGCTGGGCTTTTTGGCCAAGGCTGCTACATCTTCGCCCCTCCTCCATACCCCGCAGCAGCTGGGGCTTATTGGAGAGCTCCATACCCGACAGGTAGAGCCATTCATCACCCGGAATCCATCTTCAGGTAGGATATCAGGTAATCCTTTGGAGGACAAAAAAAGAACACGTGTGCTGAACAGGAGCAAAGATTTATGGGAGTGAGGTCCTATGGGTAGGTTTGGAGGCGGGGCCAAACCCGATACGTATGCTGCCATGGAGTCTGTCAGGAAAATAAAGTTTGGTTCTGCTCCTCCTACCTCTCAAGCCTTTTTGTTGGTTTCTCAATTGATGGGTGGTGTAAGAACCAGGATGGTTCGTGAAGCAGGAAAAAGCTTTATTTTCAAAAGATAATGCAAGGTTTGCATGTAAATTCAGCTGCTTATAACTCTGGATCTACTGCTCATTTTGACATATAGTTTTGAGTAAAGACATCCTCTGCCTATGAATTATTTTTATCATGTGCGCAGCATGAAATACCCAGGTTTGTGACAGGTTTACTTTAATCTTCAACATTAGGACTCTTGGAGTTCAAGATAAAATGTAAAGAAAAAAAAACACAAAGTGATCATAAACCAATATATTTTCTGAGACAGTTTATCCTGACTGGGGGATGGAAATCTTTCATCTCATAAGGTGTTAGATATTTAAAGCAATCATCTCCAATCAGCAAAATGTGAGTGACACTTGGAAGTGAAGTGTTCCTTAATCTTCTGTTGCACAACAAATGGTTAATGGGGTTGCAAAAAGGAAAAGCTGGCAAGGAAATCTGGTGTATAAATCATTACTTGTATTACACAACTAGGGTCACTTTGGAATGGTATTCAATTATGGCAACCTGCTGTGGCAGTTTTGCATCCCTATCACACAGTGATGTGTTCCTATTAAGGGATTGTCTATGAATTGCCAGGACAGATGAAGCTGAACATGTCAGCTCTTTTGCATAATAGACCAGCAATTGCCTCCATGTGATGGCCAAATTACATTTAATGGTTGAACCAGTTGTGCCATATTTAGGAATGAAAACCCCCAAGCGAAGCATTCTTGCACTCAAGTTATTCTTTGGGGTCATTTACTAAAACGAAAAAGAAAATGAAGGATATCTAGGATTTGTTTTACACCAGGTCAGGAGGGATTTGATCAACATTACAAACTAACTCATGAGCATTGCACAGAGCGGCCTTGATCCTTCTTCTATCGGGTCCTATGCCGGCACTTCTGGCTTCTCCTCTTCCTACTTGAGCATGCCTGCGGGCTTGATCCCGAGCCGCACTGCCTGCGTCTATAGACCCGCTTGACGTTCCCTCTTTACAGAATTTGATTGACAGCAGCAGAAGCCAATAGCTCCCACTTCTTTTAAACTGCCCTGTGAGGATGACTAGAGAGAAGAGAGACGCTGCTCTCAGGCACAGTGCTGGATGGAAATTGGGCTTATGTAAGTATATAGGGGGCTGGAGGGGATCCTGCAGCACAGAAAGGTTTTTACCTTAAAGAGTAAGTTCACCTTTCGTAACATGTTACATCCATTTTCAGGGTGTAATATGTTATGAATGAACTGGCTCCCACTCCGCCCCAGTTCCCTGCGCTGACAGCAAGTGGGGATCTGACCCCCCCCCCCCCCACTAGCTGTTACAATTAAAAAAAGCGCCACTCATTCACAGTGTCCTGTGAATAGAAAACTGCCAGGTCCGGCAGCCTTTGTTGCTGTCAGCTTGCAGTTTTAAATAAACTAACATGGCGCTGTGGAGTGCCGTGGTAGTTCATTCTCTTCCTGTCAGATTGTATCTGCTTGCTCATATGTGATGTACGAGCACACTGGCCGATCTGCTGGAGACCTGCATGGCAGCAGCGATCTGCTTTACAGGCTCCAAAAAACAAAGAAAATAAATGCACACCTGCAAAAAATTTAAATTTATTTTTTTTTCTCTAAAAAATGAACTTATCCTTGAATGCAGAGAATTTATTCGGGTAAGAATCCTTAAGCCTTAAGGCTCGGATCACACTGGGGCGGCCTCTAAGTCACCCAACTCTGAAGCCGCTACCTACAGCGTGACTTTAGCGCGGCTTGCAAACGACTTCTTTAATAGAAGTCAATGCAAGCTGCTAGGAAGTCACCCCCAGGTAGTGCAGGAACCTTTTTCTAAGTCAGATCGACTTGAGTCGCTCCGATTAGAACGGTTCCATTGCACTGAATGGAGCGTGACTTGTCAGGTGCCTAAGTCGTCTCACAAGTCGCCCGAGTGCAAACCAAGCCTTAACGAGTATCTAAACCAGCCTTTCTCAACCTTTTCAACACAGAGGAACCCTTGAAATAAATGTCTGGTCTCAGGGGAACCCCTGCTAAAAATTTAAAATCTACAACTCCTGACACATTAGCGTGACAGTCAGTGGGAAGAATGTTCCTTACTCTTGCCATCATTGGGAAGAATTACCCCCTTACAGATAGCTAAAAGGAACAATGGTGTCATTGGAAACTTATCTAAGAGGCAGAAATTGCCCATTGCTCAAGGAACCCCTAGCAACCTCAGGAGGAACCCTAGGGTTCCAAGGAACCCTGGTTGAGAAACCCCGATCTAAACCTATAAGCAAAATGTTTATATTATATTGCAGTCCTTAGATGTGGTGCATTTGTTTTTACTATTTAGGCTAAGAACTTTTTCAACAACACAGAAAATACTCATTGATCTTGCTAAAAAGTGCCCCTTCTTGTGATCTTTGATGAAAGCACAAATAACCATATCTACCTTGTGTGAACTACTAGTTCTGGAAATCCACCATATAATGGGAATGAACAAAGGCAGGCATGTCCAGCCTGTGTGACAACCATGGCTCCCTCCATGAATACAAAGTACAAATAGAAAATAAAAGATAGGAAGTTTGCCATTTGAAGGATCAAAATGTTAAAAAGAAGGAAAAAAAGAAAACGAATGCAACTACATTTTGTAGTATACTGTCACCCTCAAGACTTTATTAGAACAGTTATCTTTACACCATAGGTTGTTTCCATGTCTTTCCCATTTTAACTAGAATCCAAATTATCCAGTAATTCTTCAAAGTCTGCATGGAGATGAAACATGATATGGAGTCCACAAACAGTCTTTAGGGTACAACAGAAGATGGTGATATTCCCTTAATTTGCAGGGATTTCCTCTCACTTCCTGTTTGGCTATGGGTCTCTGCAATGGGACACAGATGGTGAAAAAAAAAATCTGACAGGGGTTATAACCCTTCCTTGCTCTATCCAAAATGAAAAAGGAAAGTTTTGCCCATAGTTCTACTTTAGTCAACACTTTACTAAGACCATAGCAACCAATAAGACGTTAGCTTTTTATAAAGGTAAACTCAAAATGGTTGCTATGAACCAACGCAGGTCTTTTCCTTTCCTCAGTTTTCATTAAGTTACTATTATATGTTTTATTTGTAGGGTGTTAAAGTACGAAACACCACTTTTGGTTCAACTTGGTAAAGGGTTTGCTGTTGTATTAAAAGAGTGAATGTACTGGGATATTGAGATGCTGATGCATCTGTATCTTTCAGTGGCTTGCTGTCTGAGCTGGACTTTTTAGTCCACAAGATTTGGTGATGGAGGTGGATTGTAGTGTCCCTGGTGGTTGGATGTTAAGCAGGTTCCCACATTGGGGCCTACTGTAATTTAAGCAGCAAGGAATTTTGCCACTGCTTTGGCTCCACTGAGTCTAGGAGCCAGTCAGGAAATACACACTTTGCTTGGTTACAACTTAGTTGTACAGGGCACAGATGCATGGTTGCAGGCTTGGTCTGATGGGTGTTGTGCCAAACACCCAGCTTGAAGGCTATAAGGTTGTGGGTCACAAGGTGTGCGGTCCGGACAGGGAACTTATTGAGTAGGGTAAGTGCAGCTCTTGTTTACAACAAATTAGCATGTTATATGGTGTAAAGTCCATTTAAGAGCAGAAGTAACCCAGTCTCATAATACTTACCTTTGCGATTTGAATTGATTACCTTTGCGATAGCGATTTGACACTATTTCAGACAGGGAACTTGTCACCTCTTTCAGGCTGACCAACCCACTGTTTCCTGACTAAGCCATCCTCAATGCCCTTACTCCCCCAGGTATTGACTCTATAACTGGATTACTAGAGTGTATTTTTGATCAATCCAGCACTAAGGCCTGGTTCACACCTATGTATTTTTTAGTGCATTTTTAGTTTTGCAGAAACACACTACAGTCCATTTAACATGGTTTCCTATAGGTCATGTTCACATCTCCATCTGTGCATTTTATGGAAAGGGCCATGGACGTTTTTCTGGTTTTTGGTTCCAAGGACTTCAGTGGATCAAAAATGTATATTGAAAAATGCAAACTGCACCTGGAGTATGCAAACTGCAACCTGCATAGGTGTGAACCAGGCTTTACAGTTATGACATCTACCTTCTCACCAGGCTGAGCTTAGGGTCCATCATGCTGGCAATTTTTACAGGACACATCACAGAGATGCAGGTCCAAAGAATTAAAGTAAAAGTGAAGGCATTTTCTTGAGTGTAGAACAAGCAGATTGCTCACCAATGGTCAGGTATCTAAAAGTGTCCTTGAAAGTACTTTTCATTCTCGTCTCTAGTAGGGGTCACTGTGCCAAGTTTATAGAATGCCTGCTGAGGGGAAAATTTCACATGGCCAGATATAAGAGAGCCTTGCTGCAACATGTGATATACTGTATATCACAGGAACACCGAAATGGCTGACTTATATCAGTTCCTTTTAAGATCACTGGCTTTCCCAACATAGCCAGTGAAAAGCACAAGTCAGTCCTCTGCTAGGTTTCTGAGTGCACAGAGCACAACAGCGGTCTTGTGACCCATTTGTGACCCATTTATAGCTATCACCATGACAAAGTTCTGCAAGTTGCCACTTTGTAACAACCGGGAGAGGTGGTCTGCAACAAAATGCCTTTTCCAGGTAAACCCCATTACAACGTTCAGACAGATACTAGGCTGCATATATTATTCATCATCAAAAATGAAGCATCAACAGATTGTATTTAGTGTAGCATAGTTGTTTTTTAACTAACATCCTACTTTCTGATCTATTGTGTCCTGTAGTGATCTAAGGTTAAGCTGTAGGCAGCGGCAGGAACCACTGAGCACATCAGGGGACGGAGGAAATCGACACTCCCAGAAGTATTGGTTTCTAAAGAAACATCACTTGACAATTTCTCTTCAATGGATGAGCATTCAGCAGTGCAGGCAACAGGAGATGTATTTACTTTCTCCTTTGCAGTTTCTGTTTTTTATTTGCAAGCTTATTTAAAGCTAAATGCCAGGCAAACTGCTAAATACAAACATGAAATATGTTATAATAAATGTATTTTAACCATGGTGAATTATTGCCAACACATATCAGGGAGCTGTATTCCATGACATAGAATTTGTAATAATGTCTGTCTAGTCCTGAGATTTACACAGCTCTGCCACACAGTACAGCCCTGTCTGATCTCCCCTAACCTGTGATTGGACAGTGAACAGAGAAGCAGCTTAATGACCACATCTCTCCACTCTCTCCTCCTATCAGCATGTCCCTTGTTAGCACATGAGCAGAACAGAACAACTGACTGGCTCCTTGTGCTGCTACTTCCTCTCTCAGTCTAAACTCTGCTGCACAGAGATTGCATAAGGCTGATACAAGGTTAAAAGAGGCTCTTACAAAAATATATATTTAATGGGATATTAATGAATACAGAGCTGCCTTAATTTGAGCTTTAGAACCTTGAGTTCAGTTTTCAGTAACTGAGTTATTTACAAAACAAAAATTAATAAAATCCTCAAATATACCGTAATTATAAAAATAAATACATTATCTTTCAGATAATCCAAGTTCCCACTCCCTTGCTTGCTCAGGACCAGAGTAGCGTTTATGCTGACAAGCTGATTGCTGTTGTTGTCTACAACCAGGGCTGGCCTTTTTCTAGCCTGTGTTTTGCAACGATCAAGTCTCCCCTATATATATATATATATATATATATATATATATATATTTTTTTTTTTATTTCTTTAATCAGATTTTTATTTATTTCACTTTTCAGCAAAAAGAAACAGGTCTGTCGATTCACAGAAAAAAATCTGACAGGGATTATAACCCTTCTTTATCCAAAACATGTTTTTTCCCATGGTTCTACTTTAAGTAATTGCAGTGGGTTTTTCAAACACTCCCACACAGTCCCCATAAGACAGACGCTAGGATATTTAGAAGAAAAGTGTAAATTGTAGTTTCCAAAGGATTGTGCCCATTGAATAAATGTCTCAGTATCAGTGTTGGGGGTAACTAGTTACAAAGTAACTGATTACAGTAACTACATTACTTTTTTTGGTAACGAAGTAACGTAACTAGTTACAATACTAATATTGGTAACTACACTACTTTACTAGGCTATAGGAGGTGACTACACTACTTTACTAGGCTATAGCAGGTAACTACACTACTTTACTAGGCTATAGGAACGCGCTTTCCTGCGTTACCCAAGCCGTGCGAAACAATCGTTATTTCGAAGAATAGAGAGGGATGAAGTTTATGACTTTTTGTTGCACTTTATGTTTTATTCTGTTTTTTCAGGTTTTGTTCTCATGTTTCCCAAAGCCTGTGTTTATACAATAAACTCTATGCAGAAAGAGTGTCATGTATCTTCTTCTACACGGTCAATTAAGAAAGAGGAAAGTAAAGTAATAAGTAGTGAAGTTACTTTTCAAATGCAGTAACTAGTAAAGTAATCTCGTTACAATTTACAGAAGTAACTAGTAACATTTTTTGAGTAACTACCCCAACACTGCTCAGTATAGAATATGCATATGTAGCACCCTACATGTAGGTGCTAGGTAAAGGTATAGTGAGCCTTGTCTGCCTAACAGCAGGGCTGTGATTTGTTTAGTCAGGTGTCATGGTTTCCAGGTGTGCCTGCTGAAGGGAGAGTCTCCCCATTGGCTCCTGTGAGAGGCTTCTCATAGGGCTGTGGAGGAAACCCAATCAGGGGACACATGCAGGCTTGTAACTACCCCAGAAGGCAGATTATACTGCAAAGGATTCTGGGAGTGGGTATAAGTCTGGGGGTGGCGCATGACACAATGTCTTTGGCGGGAGCAGAGTCCCAGGAGGAAGAGAACGGCTGTCTCTTCTCCTGTCTGAGGAAGAGGATCTCGGGGTGTTGCCTGCAGATCCAGAGAGTGCAGAACTAAGCTGAGGGGATCCGGTGTGCCGAGAACCTGCGGAGAGTCAGAGGGGTCCAGTCCCAGGAAAACCTACACAGGTCGTGAGTACTGAAGATTGCCCCTGGGGGTCTGCCTGAAGTTAGAGGGGACCACTCCAGTGGAGGTTCGGGGATCCAGTGCCAGCTAGTGGTGAAAATGGGTACCTAGGTTGAGGACCCTGAAGTGACAGAGGGGGTACATAGTCAGTGGACTCTGAAGAGTTCAAGGTTAAAGGGGGCGCCTGCAGTTGGGCCCTGAATTGTACAGAGTGTGACAGTTGTAAGTTGCAGTTTTTCCAGAATCCTACCACATACTACCTCAAGCCAGTGCAAGGCGGGAGGGAAGTATTCAGTGACTTTGCAGTACAGCAGTGTCAGCAGTTCTACAATTCACAGTCCTGGATCTTCTGGACTTCAAATCGAGGATTCAGTACTTCTATTGAGTGACAGAGTGCTCTCAGAGTTAGTGAGCGTTGTCTGGCGCCGCCCGGCGTCAAGGAAGCGCCAACGGGCATTTTTCAGGAACAAAGTCCCAAGTGTAAGTGTATATATTTGAAGCCTAAAGGAGTATCCCGCTCATTCCCTTCTCCCATCCCCTTTAAATCAAATAAAACAACAAACAAAGATGCCAGAATTGTCGATGTCTCAGTGCTCACACCCAGGGTCGCAGCTCACATGGGCTGGAGAGGTAACCGGTACCCATGGCAGACCCACATCAGGCCACAGGCCTGGAAAACCTGCTACACATAGGAAGAACAATTTATTCCAACCCATAATATATTGTAACTGGAATGCCAAAAAATATAGACAGGGATTAATTTACATACTACATGTGAATTTGTATAGATCTATGTTTGTCCAAAAGATGTTAGAATCTTATTGTTGACTGACTCACCACCTCTGCTGAGAGTCTATTTCAAGCTTCAACTACTATTTCAGGAAAATAATACTTTCTAAGTTTAGTTCTGATCTTTCCTCTTGCTAGTTTGAGTTCCTGTCCCCGTGTTCTTGGCCTTAGCTTTATATTGAAAATACTGCTCTTGGGAACCCTGTTTACATCCTTGATGCATAAAGGTTTTAATTATGTTTCCTTTTTCCCTTCTTTCCTCAAGAATATACATATTACATTTCTGTAGAGTCTTCTGTTATGTCTTATCCCCTAGACCAGGATAAAGAATTCAAATTTACGGAGGTCTGGTCGGTAAACTTTTGTTTCAGTAGAGGTCTAAATCTTATACTTGTGTTATGGGTAAGATCCTTCACCTTACATCCCCCAACTCCTTTACATCACAGTTTTTCCTTTACCTCAGTGTCCTCAGTCCCCCCCTTAACATCAATGTACCTCCCTTTTCACATCACAGCCCTCTTTATATCAGTGTTCTCAGTATCCCCCTTCACATCATAGCTCCCCCTTTACATCATAGCTCCCCCTTCACATCACAGCCCCCCTTTACATCGCAGTTCCCCTCTACTTCATTACTTCATAGTGCCCCTCTTTACATCACAGCCCTTTATTTAAATCACAGCCCCCCGTATTTACATTGCAGCCCTTCCTTTACTTCACAGTCTCCCCTTTACATCTCAGTCCCTCCATATACATCATAATGCCTCTCCTTTACATCGCAACCCACCTTTTATTCACAAGCCCTCTTTTTACATAGCAGCTCATCCATTATATCACACTCCCCCCCTTTAAATCACAGGCCCTCTTCTTTACATTGCAGCACCCTTTCACATCACAGCCCCCCTTTACATAACCATTTTATCATTTACATCACAGTCTGCCTACCTTTACATCACAATGACCCTTTATATTGCAGCCACTTTCTCAATTTCTGTTACCTGTGTCTGGACTTGGTCTATCTTTTATCATAATATTTTTATATCTAGTGATACACTCCAGAATTATATTTGCTTTTACCACTGCCTGGACACTATGTGCTAATTTTTTTTATCACCTGAAATAAGTACCCCAAAATATTTTTACTCTGTAGGTTCAGCCAACACTGTACCCCCAATATTGTACCCTATCAAGGGATTCTTTTTCACTAGCTACATTGTTTTACACTTAGAAACACTGAACTACAGTTTCCACTGCTTTGACAAATCTTCCAGCAACTTCAAATCATGTTCCATATAACAAACACCTCCAGGGATATCAACCCTATTGCATCAACATAGAGAAAGGCCCCTTTCACACGGGCTTTCCGATCCGGTCCGCCTGTCAGTTTTTTTGCAGGCGGACCTGATCGGATGCTCCATGCACTCCGATGGAGCAGCGGATGTCAGCGGTGACATGTCCGCTGACACCCGCTGCTATCTGATCCAATCCTGTCCGTGAAATCCAGACGAATGGAAACCCTATTTTATATCCGTCTGGAGGATCGGATCGGATATGATCAGTTGGAAACGGACAGGCGGCCTGTTTTCATTATATTCCCCATAGAGGAGATTGAGGATCTGACAGGTCTCTCTCTGCAAAGTAATAGGAAACGGACCCGTCATCTGCCTGCTCAGTGGGGATCAGCAGATCGATCCCCGCTGAGCAAAACGGAGTCCGCCGGGTGGAAAGCCCGTGTGAAAGGACCCAAAAGCAAAAAGACATACCTTACCCACCAAACTTTCAGTTATATTACTTACAAGCTTACAAGCAGATTACATTGAACAGAACCGCTTTGTTCCAAATGAACCCCATTTACAACCACACTCTGATATCTATTCTCCAGCCAACTGCATATTCACTGAACCACTCAAGGATTAAGTCCTAGCTTGTACAGCTTTAAGATATCATGATGTGGAACTGTATCAAATTCTAAGCTGAAATCAAGATATGCTGCGTCCACATCACCACAGTAGTCTGAAACATTTGTGATATTGTCAGAAAATTCTGTTAGATTGGTCTGACACGAGCTGCCTTCAGTAAAGCCATTTGGGTCCAGCAAGTTGTGATCAATGATCCTTCTTTTTAGCAGTGATTCCATTCATTTGACTACAACAGATGTTAAACTCCTCAGCCTGTAGATGCTAGCTTCTACTTTGCTACCCTTCTTTTGAATAGGTACAATATTAGCTGTCCGCCAGTCATGAGGAGCTTCTCCTGTTTAATTAAAATTGATTAAATAGATCGGTAAATGGTCCAAAAACGATATCTCAAAGTTGTCCTAAAACTCTGGAAAAAATACCATTGGGACCCATTGCTTTGTTAAAGTGGTATTAAACCCAAAAGCAAACATTTATATTATTGCAGCTTACCAATTCTTAGATGTGATGGCTGCATTCGTTTTCTTTCTTACACTTTTTTTCTTCTATTTTCACCTAGTGATCCAGCCGGCAAGTCTGTTGTTTTTCAAAAGAACAAGCTCTCCAGTAGAATGCATCAGTTACAGAGATGAGACAACCCCTTTACCACTGAGAGGGGTGCTTGCAAAATGATCAGGTTTTGTTTATTTATGTAAAAACTTTATCCCAAAAGGAAAAAAAAATGTTGGTTGTAATTGCTTATAAAGTATTAGCCAGAGTTTGGCTTTAGTTTGTTAGTGTATTTAAATCTGCTAATACATCTAACACTACCCTCCTTTCAGATTGACAATGCTGCCGTCCAAATGTGTCACCTGTGCTCCTTCATCCAGAGTGTAGGTACCCTAATGCAGGAGGTGTGTTACTGGTCAGATCATCAGGTGTAAACAGAAGGAGATTGTTAAACTGTTGTTGACTCCTAGCCTCGGCATTTGTTTACTGCCTTAGGAGTGCATTTTTTACACAATAAAATATTGCAATAGGAAATAATAACATTCGAAGGAAAAACAACTCATTAAGAATTGGCGGAGGTGGTTGGTCTTGCCCCCATCCGGACACAGATAGTTCCCAATGGGAGTGTATGGATGTCCTGGGGTCACCACCGACATCTCCAGAGTGTCACCGAGCTCCTCGTGCTTTTTGTGTTTATCATTCTGTTTTACTTTTCCTATATTGTTTGCATTGACTATGTTGAGCCACGCACCAATGTAATTAGTCCTATGTTGGCAGAAAATGGATGATGTCCTATTTGGATGTTTGTATTTTATTTAAAACTCTTCAATAAAAACATGGTAGTAGAAAACAGAAGGAGAAAAGCCTATGAAAAGAAAATGAATGCAGCCACCACATCCAATGAATGATAAGCAGCAAAATATTACATTTTCAGCTCTGGGTTTAATAATGCTTTAAGCTTTAACTTAGCCAGTTCCTCTGCTACCTCTGTCTCTAGAAATCCTGAGTATGAAATAAACATATTTAGAACTTGGTAGTGCCAGAAAAAGCAACCAGCAGATAGGAGGCTTCTCTTATATGCGTGTGACCAAAGTTCATTCATATTCCACACTTGTTTTGCACTCTTGTGCCAATAAATCTTTAATCCATGAAGATGCAAGTTCCAAAATATCAAATTAAAAAATCAGTTCTCGCTCCCTAACTTGATGTTTGTGCTTTATCTGAGTGTCCTCTGCTTGAGCTTTGCTAGCTGGGCCTACTGAAACCTATAGTGTATTTACCATTAGTCATTTTTTTTTAAACATTGCTTAAATATTTGTTTTCTTCTATTTTCTAATGCCAGTACTGGTTTGCAAATTAGTTATAGCCTAGCGCCATATAATATCAGCAGGACCTTCAGTGCAAACAGAGACATTCCTCTTTAGTAGACATCTCAAGGTTTGCTCTTCATCTGACACCCCTTACATCTCCCTTAATGACAAAGCTACACTTATACAATATTGTGGTTAGGAGTTGAAGCCACTTAAAGCAACCTTGAGTCCAGTAACAGTTTGTATATGGTTACCGTCAAGAAAAATGAATCCATCCACTTTTATTTTTTTTCAATAAATACAGTATATATCCCGACATACTATTCACACAAAGGACACAGTGGTACGCCATAATGTTTATGTCCAATTTGATGGACAGAGAATTGTATGTTATGCACTAACATTATTGAGAGTCCACTTGCCTTCACTGCTGAAATCAGAATGACCGCTGCCTTCGGATTTTAACTAAAGCAACAAGTTAAACCAATCAATGAATTGCTAATGTTCTCTTAGAAACACTGCAATTGTGTTAAAATTTTGACATTCATTCCATTTATTTTTATTGTCTCTGTCAGGGCCGGCCTTTTTGGTGTGCGAGCTGTGCGGCCGCATAGGGCGCCATGGGCAACAGGGGCGCCGTGCGGCCATCACAGCTCGCAGAAGATCAGGCCGCACAGCGGGAGGTAAGTGGTGACCGCAGCCTGGACAGGGTTAACACAGGCTGCGGCCGCTGCTTACCTCCCGCCGTGCGGCTGTGCCTTGATCTCCTAGCTGCAGTCTGAGCTGTGTATTACACACAGCTCAGCCTCCGATCCACGCTGACAGATCCCTCCTCACTGCAGGGACGCCAGAGGAGAGATCGTCAGCTTCTCCTCCTCCCACCACTTCTCCTCCTCCATCCCGCCAAAGCATTTGACTAGTCTGAACCTCTTTTTTCTAATGCCCGGTTTACACTATAGAAATGCAGTTTAACCACTTGCCGACCGCCGCACGACTATCTACGTCGGCGGTCAGCCCCTCACAGGCAAACTAACGTAGGGCTACGTTGCTTGCTTGTGAGGGTCTAGGGAGCGAGCGCGCGCCCCCCGGGGCGCGCTCCCGCTCCCGCGTGGTCACGGACCCCCCCGCGCGTGTGACCAGCGGACCCGATGTCCGCCGGTCACTCGGCGATCGGCGGGGGAGAGGGAGAATGTCAGGCAGCTTGTGTAAACAAACTGCCTGTCATTCTCTTCGCTGCAAAGACACTGATAAAACGGATCTGGTATGTAGATCCGTTGATCAGTGTCTTTACAGCTAGAGCCACAGCCAATCACAGTAGAAACCACGCCCCTAGGGACACACACAGCCCCTCCCTTCCAAATAAAGTTAACCCCTTCACTACCAGTGTATTTTTACAGTAACAGTGCATATGTATAGCACTGATTACTGTAGAAATGTCACTGGTAACCCCAAAAGTGTCAAAAATGTCAGTCAAGGGTCCGATCTGTCCGCCGCAATGTCGCAGTACCGCAAAAAAAATCGCAGATCGCCGCCATTACGCGTTAAAAAAAAAAACAACAAAAATGACAAAAATCTTTCCCTTTGTTAGTAAACGCGATAACTTTTGCGCAAACCAATCAAAATACGCTTTTTGCGATTTTTTTTACCAAACATAGGTAGCATAAAATAAATTGGCCGAAAATTTTTAAAAATTTTGATTTTTACATTTTTTTTTGGGGGAATTTCATATAAAAAAATGTGAAAAATATTGCTATTTTTGCAAAATTGACGCTCTTTTTTTGTTTATAGCGCGTGATCAAAAAATCGCACAGGTGATCAAATACCACCAAAAGAAAGCTCTGTTTGTGGGAAAAAAAGGACGTCAAATTCGTTTAGGTACAGCGTCGCACGACCGCGCAATTGTGCGTTAAATTCACGCAGTGCCGAATCGCAAAATACCCCCTGGTCGGAATGGGGGTAAAATCTTCCGGGGCTTAAGTGGTTAAATGCGTTCCTGCATGCATGTTTTTGATGCTTTTTTGTGTTCTGGTGTGTTTTTCAAGCGTTCAGGTGCATTTTTTTCCCTCTTTTTTTTTTCTTCACCTTAAAGCGTAACTCCCCTTTCGTTGAGAAAAAAATATTCTCCTCTGGATGATCTCTGTACATTACAAGGATTTTAACAAACTTTGTTGTAGATTCCTAACTTTTTACTTTTGTTTGTTTCTCTGTGCCTCTGTGCTAAGTGAGTTTCATAATTATCAATCAGCTGTGGAAGCTGCAGGGCTCTAATGAGGAAAGCTGCTGGGTCTGCATCCTTTTAGACGTGTTCCTATTGGAAATATCTCACCAAAAATGAAATTTTTGTTGCAGGGGATGCCAGAAATCTGACTTGTATCTTAAGCAGACTTCTGGGAAAATTGGTGAGCCAATCACATAAGCAGGAAATTATGTTTCTGGGGGTGTGGTCGGTATACATTCTGTGTACAGAACACCTCCAGGCGGCCATATTGCATTTTCAGAAAATGACAACAGCTACAGATTGAAAAGGAAAGGTAATATTTAAAAACATTCAATTACAATATGGCTTGTGTCGCAATTGTGTACGCTACATTGTTTTTTCTTTATTTATTTATTTTTCTTCCCCACAAAAGTGGAGTTACCTTTTAAGTAAGGACATGTGCGTTACGGTGCATTTTTGATACGTTTAGGTGCATTCCAGTCCATTTTGATGCATTTTACTGTGTCCCAGTACAGTTCAGTGCAGAAAAAAATGCACTAGAACTGACCGCACTGGTGTGAACTATGCCACTAGAAGCCATATGACCTACTATACATGTCTTTTTGATGCAAAAAAAATAATGCATTGGACTGCAGTGTTGGGACCCTTACATTTTAATACCTTTATAAATGATATAGGGTCTGGGATTAAAAGTACCACTTTTGTTTTTAGACGACACAAAGCCAACCTCAATGCACTGTTTCATTGGGCTACTGTGTCAAATGAGGTTTAATGTTGATAAATGTAAAGTTATGCACTTGGGGGCTAAGAATATGCACGTATCATACATACTAGGGGGGAGTAGAACTGGGGGAATCCATAGCGGAGAAGGATCTGGGTGTTCTGGTAGATCCTAAGCTTAATATCAGCATGCAATGCCAAGCTGCGGTTTCCAAAGCAAGCTAAGTCCTTACTTGTATTACCAGAGGCATGGACTCCAGAGAGAGAGATATCATTTTGCCCCTGTACAAATCATTAGTAAGACCTCATCTGGAATATGCAGTTCAGTTTTGGGCACCAGTTCTCAAAAAGGATATCAGGGAACTGGAGAAAGTGCAGAGAAGGGCAACCAAACTAATAAGAGGCATGGAGGAGCTCAGCTATGAGAAAAGATTAGAGGAACTTAATTTATTCTCCCTTGAGAAGAGGAGATTAAGGGGGGATATGATCAACATGTATAAATACATAAGGGGTCCATATTTTGAACTTGATGTTGAGTTATTCACTTTAAGGTCATCACAGAGGACAAGGGGGCACTCTTTACGAGATTTTATCTCCAAAAACGGAAAGGTTTATTTACTGTAAGCGCTGTGAAAATGTGGAATAGACTCCCTCCAGAGGTGGTTCTGGCCAGCTCACTAGATTGCTTAAAAAAAGCCTGGATTCTTTGCTAAATAAACATAATATAAATGGATACTAATATTTATAGGTAAAGTTGATCCAGGGAATATCCCATTGCCTCTCAGAGGGATCAGGAAGGACATTTTCCCCTGCTATAGCAAATGGGATCATGCTTTGCTGGGGTTTTTCGCCTTCCTCTGCATCAACTGCGGGTATAGGATTGTGTATATGGAAATGTATGATTATGTTTATTTATTAATTTTTTTATTGTTTGGACTGGATGGACTTGTGTCTTTTTCCAACCTGACTAACTATGGAACTATGCATGTGGTGTGTACCTGCCATTAAAGATTTTGATTTTGCCCATTTTGCCCCTGTAGGGTGCAACCAGATATGCTGCTCTCAATGTCTGAGACCCCATTCACACCTTCATCACATGGATACGTTTTTTGGTGCATTTTTTGCTGCACAAAACCATCACTTGAATGGGCTTCCCTATATGCGACAAATGGGCCAAAAAAATACCTCAAGTACCTTTTTTTAGCACAGAGTATTTTGCTGCATTTTTCATACATTTTCTTGGACAGGACAAAAAATTGTACTGCTACCTCTGTTTGGGGTTCCAATAGGTAATCATGCCACAGCAAGCGCACTGCATGCTTTGCCGTGTTTTAAGTGCATTTCCGTTTCTTTTTTTAAAACTTCGTGCATTTCCATTTCTGCCCGTGTTTTCATGACACCTAAGTGTGAATGCAGCCTGAAACATTACCAAGTACCAAGGCCTGTGTATATGCTGTTATATATAGGAAAGAAAAGGGAAAGGCATGGCTTCATTCATACCTAGGCGTTCTGAAAACATGGGCATGAAACATGGATTTCTGCCCACATGGAAACATGCTAAAAACAAGGCTTGTTTCTTAATGGCACCTCAAACGCCGGTAGCAGTCCCACGACAAACTGTGCCTACACTGGGTGATTACCACACCATGTAGGCATGTAGGATTCCTTACCACAACCAGTTATTCAGAATTATATTACATGGTGTTTCCACATCTGTGCTGCCAGCAAAGCCCACCTACTATAGTTATGATAGATTTTAAAATGGCTTACATTGCTGACTAACAGTTAACAGACCATGTGGTTCCCATTGAAAGTTACAGAGCAAGATTAGGAAGTTTTAGTAAAATTACACATTACAATGAGCATACAGCTTTCATGAGCGTGTAGATGTATCCTCAATGTATGGTCTTTCATGTATTATATTCTTTTTGTTTTGTGTTTTTTTTTTTTTTTAAAGAAAATTGTATCAAAAATGGTGATGAAAGAAAAATAATATGCACACAGCTTTGAACGTAAACCAACTGGAAGTCCATTTCCCCAGTAAAAATGTTCATTATAATTTGCCATTGTTTTCATGCAATAGGTTTTACTTATAATTACGTTAATTACACCAGTCCTGAGTACAGTACAACTTGGTTAATTTCTTGGTAACCAACCAACGCTATCAATAAAAAAAAATAAAAAAGCCCACATTAATTTTGCTGGTCTCGTATTTTCCTATAAACAGTTTTGCATATATTTAAATTCCACCGCTGATTTTTTTTTTTCCTCCTCCTTTTCTACTCTAAACCCAATATCAATCCTTACACCGAATAAATTACACAAATCAGTCTTCTTTTTTTTTACTCCCCGCACCCCCATCTATCAGAGTTTAAAGGCAAGTCAAGTCGAATGTACTTTGGAGCAGAAGACGTGGGGTTTAATGGAAATCTGCTCCTGACTGTGCAGTGCCACATCGAAGCTAGGACAGGAGCTGGCGCATTTGCATACATATTAAACGAAAGCTGTAAAAATGCATACATGCAAACCACTTGGACTAGGCTCGCCTCAGTAACGCGCCTGCCGGGGAATCAATCTTCTTTTCTGTAAAAGGAAGCCCACCATGGAAAGAAGAAAATAAAAACAGCCTCTCTCTGGGGATGGGATTCAATTGCTGGAAAGCCCCCCACTTTATGAATCCTATTTATATATAATTCCTTCTGATAATCCTATATCAAAATATTATGTTGATGATAAGAAGGAAACATATTTTTTTTCTGTTTATTAGCTCTAGTAACCTGAGCCATTGCACTCTGTATGTAGAGTTTATTACCGATACATAGTGCTGCGTATGTGTGTTTTGCTACTAATTGTCAGCACTTATTTATGTAAAATTGGGTATCATTGTCACCCATTTCGATGCGCAAATTTTCCTTCTCTCCCAAGTGGATACTGATAATTAGAGTGTTGTTATGGAAAGGATGACTTTTGTAAAGTGAGGTAAAATGACATGCAATTAAAAAAAAAAATAACAAAATGATTCAGTTAAGAAATATTTTGCACAGCTGTGTGGTACATTTATAGGACGGACTCACACAAACTGAAAAGTAGCCAATATTTGGGTTTTATCAGCAGCATGTGTGAGTTATGTATTGTTTACCTTGGAAAAACATGCAATTGTATAATATCCATAACATACACAAGAAAAATACATGCTGAAGAATTGCACTGAAGTTGCTTCATTGTGAAATATTTCTAAAAGCAAAGCAGGATAAGCACTGGGTAGTTACTGAATTTTTCCTAAAATATGCCTTTTATATATATATATATATATATATATATATATATATATATATATATATATATATATATATATATATATATTATAAAAAAGTAATTGCTAATAATATGCAACTGAGAATAAAAAATACACAATTGAGATGAAAAAAATATATATAATTACAGAAATTGCCGGATTATGGTTGTTTTTTAGGCTATGAAGAATATGTTCATCAGACCAGGAAATTCTGTGGTATGAGGGTTCCTATCAATTTTTTTACAGAGTGAAGCTTGTATGGGTAGTTGATAAGTTGAGGGGTGTTTAAGAAAGTTATTGCTGCAAGCAGTAATAAGTATAAGTGACAGTTCACACATATGCGATGCAAGACATTGCATGTGATTCGGAGCGCACTGTTCTGCAAATCACATGCGATGTCTGTGCGTTGCAAATTCAGCCATACAGATTGTATGATTGAACTTTCATCGCATTCAGACCAAAGTCACACAGGACTCTTTTTTTGGTCCGCCCCAGAATCGGATTGCATGGGTGTTCACATCTATGCGATCCGATTCACGTTCGAATTTACAGTTCGCACTGTGATATGCGAACTGATCTGGGGGTGTTGTTAACTTTGCATTGACACCCCCAGCGATTCGCATATGGCAGTGTAAACTGCCTGCGAGTTGAGTGCGATGCAGGAACCCGCAGTGGATTGGCAGGGTTCCCGCATCGTATATGTGTGAACCGACACCAAGGAAGTGGATGTAACCTGCAGTTGGTCATCAGCCTGGGACAGGGCTAAGTTGGGATATCTTGTTAGTTCAGGGGGGAAAAGGTAGCAGATACTCCTCATTCCCAAGGCTGTTGTGTTAACGATAGGAAGAAAGTTATCAGGAGGTTCGTAGGTGGTTTAGGAAGAGGTGAGTGTAATTATGAATCTTGTGAATTATATTATATTATTATTATACAGGATTTATACCGTATAGTGCCAGCAGTTTGTATAGTGCTTTACAAATAAATGAATGGTTGTGTGTTGAGCAAGTCAAAATGATTGCGGGAGGCTGTAACTGGCCATTATTCTTTGGAGAGAAACATCATTATCAGTATGGCGTTGATTTACTAAATTCAAATAGACTGCGCACTTTGCAAGAACAGTTGCTCCAGAGCTTAGTAAATGAGCAGAAGCTCTGCTGACTTCCATCATCCAATCATGTGCAAGCAAAAATGCTGCTTTTTAAGTTTTCATTGCATGTGATTGAGCATTCTTTGCAAAGTGAAGCTTTACCTCATTTACTAACCTCTGGAGCAACTGCACTTGCAGAGCGCAACTACACATTGCAAAGTGCACAGTCTATTTTCCTTTAGTAAATCAACCACTACTGTATATGTCATTATGTTTACACTGATATTTTATAAATACTCTCGCGCTCAGGCCAACCCTAAAAACATACAAAAAATGCAGTATTCAAATTGAAAAACACTTTCTTGAAACACTTGAAAAACATACATATAGCGCGTTCAGAGAATCTACAATTATACCATCCTAGTGATAATTGTATACATCTGTATTAGGGATCAACCGATTATCAGCAAAGCTGATATATCGAGGGCCGATATGCACTTTCCCCGATATATCGGAATCGGCCCGGAGGTTACCGCTATTGCCGATATTTCGGGAAAGTGCTTATACTGGAGTGATGCCTGCAGCTAGAGGTATCACCACGGTACCTGCGTCCATAGACGATGGTCGGCTGTCTTGTAATGGTAACCGATGTGGCTGAGAAGCCTCTCAGCTGTCATTACAAGGAGCGGGAGGGGATGTCCCCCCCCCTCCCGCCGCCTTTCGCGGCTCGTCCGGGTCTCCCGTTCCACTGGGAGACCAGGGCAACCAGCCTGCACGGCCACCGAAGACCTGATCAAAGCTGCATTCGGCTCTGATTGGGTCTCCATATAAAAACCCGGAAGTGATGTCATGACATCACTTCTGGGTACTCTGCGCCAGATTAAAAAAAAAATTACAGCATTCAAAACATTGGCGTTTTGAATGCTTTCAAGTGCAGAGGAGGGGTTTGGAGTCTTTTAGACCCCCAGATCCCTCCACAATAGTATCTGTCAAGAAAAAAATGTACGAAAATATCAGCCCATATCGACCAATACCCATACGCGATGACCAAAATATCGGTATCGGCAATCAAAAATATTGCCGATATCGGTTGATCACTAATCTGTATATCCAAATAATGATCAAAGAAATATACCAAAATTGCAAAGAAATTAAAATTGTTCAAATAATGTGAAAATTCTCCAAAGAAGTTGCATGAAAAATACAGATTTATTTAAAGTCTCATATAGTCTCAAAATGTATTTAACCACTTTAATTCTGGGCAATTTTATCCCATTAACGCCCAGACCAACTTTCAGCTTTTATCACTTTGAATGACAATTGCAACACTGTACCCATATGACATTTTTAGCCTTTTTTTCACAGAAATAGAGCTTTCTTTTGGTAGTATTCAATCACCACTGGATTTTTTTATTTTTTGCTAAATAAACAAAAAAAAAAAAGTTTTTCTTAGTTTCTGTTATACAATTTTGCAAATAAATAATCTTCCTTCATAAATTTAGGCCAAAATGTATTTTGCTGAAAATAACCCAAATCAGTGTATATTATTAAGTCTGTAGGAAAGTTATAGAGACCATAATCTATGGTATATATATGAAAAACGATTGATCATGATATACTGACAGCTCATTTCTTGAAGCCCAAAAACACCAGGACAGTACAAATATCCCCCAAATAACCCCTTTTTGGAAAACAGACTGTCCAAGGTATTTAGTAAAAGGCATGGCGTGTTTTGTTAAGTTGTAATTTTTTTGTCATAATCTTTTGAAAATGAAAAAATTAAAATGTTTTTTCACAATTTCGTTTTTTTTTAAATACTGTCACCAGTACAGTAACAAATTATATAATGGGTGTGGCAGTAATCAGGGACACTGACTGGTGACAGTATGTAAAATAATAATAACAATAATAACTTTATTCAATCTTTTTAATTACTTTTGTTTTTCTTTTTTTACGATTTTTTTTTAACACACTTTGAACAGAGCAATACAGTGTTACCATAGTACCACTGCACTACTCTGGGAAAGTGATCAGTATTTTTTTTTTTTTTAACACATGATTGTTTATACAAGTGAATTTTTCTAGTACAAGCGACCATTTTTACTAAATAAAACCGATTCATTCAGTTGTTTTTTTTTTGTTGTTGTGATTAGCTGTAATTGGACACACCAAATCACATGTTATAGATAAGCTGTAGAATATGACCACTGTGACCAATTATAGCTAGCAACACAACTGTACACAATGGATGGCATGAGGAAGCCATGCATTGTTTACAATTGTCATGTGACCTGATTAGTCACAGTGATTACATGGTACTGGCAGCGGGCTGGTACACCGATCAGTCATCGTCTGTGTCCGACCAACACAGCCAGTGACAGATAGCGCCACAGCGCATCCCAATCCAGGAGGGCATCATATGACGTCCACCCGGGTCAACAAAACTCCTGTCCGGCCGTCATCTTGCTGTAGACTGGTCGGGAAGTGGTTATGTGCTATGCATAAATTGTGAAAATAATATTTCAAACACCATCACTGTTCCCATGCAGACACATTCTCACCTCAACAGTTGGACCTTAAAATTATAAAGGGTCTATTAGGCAGGTTCCCGTTAAGACAGCCAGGATAAACTGTAATTGGTAAATATGCTAAGTTCTTCTGCTGATAATAAAGGCTACTCCCAAATAACATTCTTGACTTTGTGTTTTTAATAAAGTATCGGTGTTTTTAAACATAGTGAGCACTATATTTTTTCCTTTTCTTTTTGAGAAAGTTATCCAGTTGCCAGTACCCTTCCTCTTCAAGATCCGTGCTATATTGTGCTCCTGGGAGGTCTACATATGACCAAAAAGAGCCCCCAGTTGACATAAGTCTTGTTTCTCCCACCAACAATCTGTTGCAATCATCCTGATTCAGAGACTCTAAATTGCAATCCAATGTAGCCAATATTCTGGTAAAAACTTTTAGATCCGTGTTGCCCTCTTTTGGGATTAGAGTAATGTGAGCTTTGAATGAGTCACCGAGTAGAGTAAATCCATTTAGGATGGAGGTAAAGACAGTCACAAATCTGACAGCTAGCGAGTCCTGGAAGGTTGTAAGGGTCAGTGGGCTTAGCCTGTATTTATATTTACCTGTCCTCTAAATGTTGTCAGCTAGAGAGACCCCGAAAGACACCTAATAAAGGCATACCTGAAGTGTGCGTTATTGGGCAGTTTGGGAAGGTTGTACATTTTGGAGTAATATGATCTAAAAGCTTTGGTAATATCTACAGAGCAGCAGGCAGTTTGGACACTATCCATTTTATTATGTGGAATGTAATTCCTAGCTAATTTGACATAGGGCTCTGGTGGGTATTCTACTCATAAAACATTTGTTTACATCTAGATACCTGTGCTTTTACCTTGTTAGTTAAGAATAGGTTTGGCTTGTCTTTTAAGGATTTAATTTGGGCCACAGTCTACTCCCTCACAGGAGGAACATTTTGAAGAGCAAGTTAAACAGTGTTTTTACTCCAGTGGAGAAAACGTATGTCAATACAAATAAGGAGGTTGCTGCATGTGAGCCCCGAGCAAATACTGCCCCGATGTGAGCCCCATGTGAGCCCCGACCAAGTACTGCCCTGATTTGAGCCCCAAGTGAGCCCCGACCAAGTACTGCCTCAATTTGAGCCCCATGTGAGCCCCGACCAAGTACTGCCCTGATGTGAGCCCCATGTGAGCCCCGATCAAGAGTGAATACTATACTGTACATGGACATACTTTTCAGTAAGCCAACATTTCTGTATGAAAAATCTATTTTTGTATTGGTGTTATGTAATATTCAAACTTTCTGAGATACTGAATTTTGGGTTTTTACTAGCTGTAAGCCATGATCATCAAAATTGAAAGAAAGAAATGCTTGAAATATTTCACTCTAAAATATATGAGTTTCACTTTCTGAATTGAATTACTGAAATAAATTAACTTTTTGATGATAGTCTATTTTTTTTAGATGCACTTTTATTTGTATAGACCCCTTTTTTTGTTTATTCAATAGCAAATTGTTTAATTCATCTCCCTTATGTCTTTTGGGAAAAAATATGCAATTGTATAACTATGTCTATTATTGTTATTTTAGATCACATTATCAGATCATCATTACATGGATGATGGTCCTGAGGAAGCATGGATACATGCAAAACGAGTGACCTATTTACAGTAGAAAATAGTGTTGTACGTGTCCACAGTCATGATGATTATGTAGTAGGGATATACAAGTCAATATATCAAACGATTTTTTTGGAACTGTGTAATATATGTAACCGTATATATTATATACCTTTAGTACCAATAAATTATGTAAGTTTGTATTCCAAGCAGTTACACTCCAGTATAGGGAATATGGGTTAGATATCATGAGAGTTGGACTTTACTGCTGTCATTGGGAGCACAAATTGTGAACAGTAACAAGTATTAAAAAAATGTAAATATTGCAACAATGCTCCTTCAAAACATAATATAAAATAACATGTAGTCCAGGTAAGAAGAAATAGATGGACTAATGGTTAACAATAGTATATGTTTTGTTGATAACATGTAATGTTGCACTACAGAGCAGTATGGTTGAAGTTAAAAGGTGTGCTGGTAAACAGTTTGGCTTATCAGGTGGCTTGCAGCAGTTTTTTCATTTCAGAAAAGTAATCTAGGCATCTGGAGCAACTCCCATGCTAGGTTGGCATGTGTAAAAAGAGGTAAAGTGGTCATTGCCATTGGAACTTCCATATTTTGAGTACTGGGAGAAAAATTCCTTTTTAACACAAAAGCACTCCTTCTGTGAGAAGATATAAGCTGGATAATACTGAAATTGTGCGCACAATGACATGGCATTGCAAAGTTATGGAGTAAGTGATGGGTATGCAGTTTTGATAGAAGGTTTAGGTCCCCTCACTGGTTTGGAATGGTGATCCAAGTCTGAGTTGACTAAGATAACAGTTTCAGAACATACCGCAGCCTACTGTGCCTGGTCAATTCTTGCTGAGTAGGTGCTAGGTTCAAATAGAGATCCTAAATGGTACTTCAGTGTCCCTGAAGACATTAAACAGGGTGTCATAAGTGGTTATGGCAAGTGATATACTGTGGGAGTAAAAAGGTGAAAGTATTAGCTAGCTGGAGCAGACTGGGGTAGAAGGTACTGGATGAGACCCACGTGGGTAGTTAGACATCTAGTCCTGCTGAGTATGACTCTCGAGACGGATCCCCATCTGGGCAAGGTCTCAGTGATGTTCTGTATTGTCTTGGAGGTTCTTGGGTTATATGGGCTCTGGAATAGATGCTTGGATTCAGTTAAGAACTTTTATAGCAGCCTTTCCTTTTTCCCCAGAGGAACCTTTAAAATAATTTTCATGTCTCAAAGAACCCCTGAGTTAACAATTTATTGGGGTTCAGTGGAAAAATGCCCTCTACATTATTAGTGAGTGGGAAGAATGCCCTAGTTACAGTGGTGGTCAGAACGCCACCCTTACAGACAGTGAAAAAGATAATTGGTGTCACGCTGCTTGGTCCTGGAACTATGCAGACACTATTAAACAGGGAGGTCAACCAGCCACAGCTGGGGGAACCCCTAGCAACTTCTGGAGGAACCCTGGTTAAGAATAGCTGTTTTATAGGAACTGTATGTAAGTGTTACAGTACTTCCAGGATTGGTATATGAACAGCCAAGTGCATGGCACACCCTCTCCATCTACCAGCATGTCACACATGTGCGTGTGCTGGTCCGTAGCAATTTGGCTATGACAGGTTGTGCATGTAGGAGTGAGCATGAGTGCATTGGCACGTGTAGGTTATCTTGTGTCAGCATTTGTTGGTATGCATCTCTGATGCTGGGCTTTCTCATTGTCATGGAGACTATTTAGACAATTTCCTTTCTGGTGGCTGGTAATTTATCTTCTTACCAGCTACCCTATATACTGTATGATATTGTGGATTGATCCGATTACCTGTTGCTGATCTGGATCACCTGCCTCCAGCCCCTGTTGCTGACTTTACCTCTTCCTGTGGCTCAACCTCTGCTTGCTCCCTGACTATTCTCCTACCTGAAGCCTGCCTTAACCTCTGATTGGACCCCCACTATTCTCATTCCTGGTGAGCTCTGGTAAAAGCCAAGCTGTTGCTTAGAATCCTCATCTCAGGGGGGGCACATTACCTGCTAGGGTGGCACCCATAACCATAAGAATCTGAAAGAGTCTGTTAGCTGGGAGGGGTATGTCAGAGGTTTTATTGTCCCTTACACAGTACAAGTATAAAAGAGATCTCCGCATATGTTGCCCCTTTTCTTTTCAGCAAGGGTCCCAGCAGCTTACACATGTCATATGGAGAATGCTTCTGGAGAGGTCAAGCACTATGTAGACTTGGTGACCTTCCATGCCCAGTGGTCCCTTCCCCTAGGCCTTTTCCACGGTTGTTTAAGCATGAAGACGTGTATAGTAGCCTGTTTGCGTTTGTGTTTTTTTTATTTTGGACCCTATCAAATTTGATTTTGGAGGGGTCTCTGTCGGGTAGGGTTATTGATGGAACTGAGGTAACTGGTGTTTGAGGCCCTCACCTGTTTTTATTCTCGGAGGCCTCCTATTTTTATTTTATTTCTTCTGTTTGCAAGGTTCTCTATTAGAAGTATTTGCATGTTGGATCTGTGATCTAGTGCTGCTTCCAGCTGCTACATGTGGTTCTGGAGTTTTCCCCCATCTGCTTCTAAGCAGTGCTGATTTTGCCATTGAATTTTGATATAGTTTTAGTTATATTCTTTTGATTAAAATGCCATTTTAGTTTTAGTCCCATTTTAGTCATCTGCTATTAATTTAGTTTTAGTCATAGTCATTGGTTAAAATGCCATTTTAGTTTTAGTCCCATTTTAGTCATCGTATTTTAGTGGAATAAGATCTCCAGTACATTTTAGTCAAATAAAATAATTTTATTCAACTAAAATTGAATGTGTTTAGTTAAAATGTAATGTGTTATTTAAGCATTTCTATAGAATTTCCAAACTCATTATATATGTAATTTCCTGCTTGTGTGATTGCCTTACTGATTTTCCTAGAAGTCTGCACTTTGATACAAGTCAGATTTTGAGCATTATCTTCAACAAAAATTTCCTTTTTGGTGAGATACTCCCAAAAACAAAATCACTTCTAAAGGGATGCAGACCCTTCCTCATTAGGCCTTGTTCACACCTGAGCGTATTTTAGCTCATAAAACGTTCATCTCTGAAGTCTCAAAACGCCCAACAAGCAAAATCCCATTCATTTCAATGGCCCCTGTTCACATCTGAGCGTTTTTTGGCTGATTACAAACGTTTTTGTTAGATATCAATGCCTTCTTCCAAACACCTGCAAAAAACGCCTGGAAAAAGCCTTAAAAAAAAAAAAGGCCTGTAAAAAGCCCAAAAAAACACCTGTAAAAAGCCCAAAAAAACACCTGAAAATGATACGCTCAGGTGTGAATGGAGCCTTACAGACCTACAAGTGCAGCAGCTGATTGAAAAGTATAAAATCACTCCCAGTTGATTCACTTTTCACAAAGACACAAACAGTTATTTCTTCAGAATAACAAAAGAAAGGAATCTGCAACAAAGTTTTTTAAAATCCCTGCAATGTACAGAGATCACCCAGAGGGGAATGTTTTTTTCTCAGCAAAAGTGGAGTTACGCTTTATGACCATATCACGCAAAAAATTCTGTCTCAGGCAATTTGTTGCCAGTGACAAAATCACTTGTGTGACATGAAGCAAGTAAACTAAGTAAAAATCGCAAAGGGTTTATACAAAACTTTTCATCTACTCCTATGGTGCCACGCTCTTGCTGGCTGGTCCAGCAAGACATCGCTATGATGCTGCTGAAGCCAGTAGTGATCAATTTACTGTAGCCTTTCGATCATCTGTTAGCTATATAGCAGTTTTCAAATCAATGTACCTGCATAGCACCATGGGATACAATAAGGGCGTGTCTATGCCAACCTTTTCTCATTTTCTGTAACTTTCCAGAATTTTAACTTCTTGAGGCTTGTCAGGTATGTTGGAGTCCTACTGATTTTATTCAGAAATATTTGAAGGCATTAGTGCTTGCTGTCATCATGTGACACCAATTTATTATACAACTTATGACGGGTTCACATATCCATTTTTTTTAGATATTATAAAATTTCTTATTTTGTTTGGCAGGTACATAAAACTGTACCAAGCATGAATATTATCAACTAAAAATCAGATGTATATCTTGATGAGTGCACCATATCAAGATAGCCGAAAAGTTAGAGGGGCTTTTAAACTAGGTGATGGAGGGGAGGGTTCAGATGTAGAATTAGCCAGCGGGGAGCAAGGTTCAGTGGGCATTATTGGGGGCATTAGCGGTAGGGTCAAAATCAAAAGTAGGTAGGCTGACTAATCCAAAGTGCAGCCTCATAACATCTAACAAGTATACAATATGCAACCAGACGAAATTACGGGGTTTGTATACCAATGCTTGAAGTCTGGCCAACAAGATGGGATAACTGGAGCTGCTTATGTATGAGGAGGATTTTGTGGGAATTTCGGAGACTTGGTTTGACAGCTCTCATGATTGGCTGGCAACCATTCAGGGGTATTCCCTTTATCGCAGAGATAGAGAGGGTAAAAAAGAAGGAAGGGTATGCCTGTATATCAAGAACAATGTGCAAGTGAATATGAGGGTCGATATCACGAATGGAGCTAGGGAGGAGGTGGAATCCCTATGGCTAGAGCTTCAAAGGGAAGGTACTATGGGCAAAGTAATATTGGGTGTATGCTATAGGCCCCCCAACTTGAGGGAGGAGGGGGAGGTGGACCTCCTATCACAGCTTGAAATGGCAGCAAGGATGGGAAATGTCATTATTATGGGCGATTTTAATTATGCGGATATAGAATGGGAAGAAGGAACCGCACATTCATCTAAGGCTCGCCATTTCCTAAATATTTTGCAGGACAATTTCATGGGTCAGATAGTGAACGCACCAACAAGAAACAATGCGTTACTAGACCTACTGATTACTAACAATACAGACCTGATCGTGAATGTAGAAATATGGGGCAACTTAGGAAACAGTAACCATAGGTCAATTAGTTTCAGTATAAATCATAGAAATAGGAAACACAAGGGTATTATGAGGACACTAAATTTCAAAAGAGCAAATTTCCCTAAACTGCGCTCTATGCTAGACAATATTAAATGGGATAAGATCCTAGGAACAAAGAACATGGAGGAAAAATTGGAATGCTTTAACCACTTGCTGACCGCCGCAAGTACATATACTGCGGCGGTCAGGCCCTCACAGGCAAAGTAACGTATCGGTGCGTCACTAGCCTGTGAGGCTCTGGGGAGAGAGCGCGCGCCACCGGATGCGCGCTCCCGCTCGGTCACGGACCCCCCCTGCGCGTGTGCCCGGCAGACCCGATGTCCGCCGGTCACTCGCGATTGCCCATTAGAGCAGGAGAAAGGCAGACGGCTAGTGTAAACAAAGCCGCCTGTCATTCTCCCCTGTGTAAGAATGGAGATCATACGGTTCTACTATGTAGGACCGTTGATCACTGTTCCTACACCTCAAGCCACAGCCAATCACAGTTAGAAACACGCCCCTGGGGACACACTTAACCCCTCCCTCTCCAAAAAAAGTTAACCCCACTACTGCTTTAACCCCTTGATCAGCCACTGTGTTAACCCCTTACCTGCCAATGTAATTTTACAGTAACAGTGCATATGTATAGCACTGATTACTGTAGTAATGTCACTGGTAACCCCACAAGTGTCAAAAATGTCAGTCAAGGGTCCGATCTGTCCGCCGCAATGTCGCAGTACTGCAAAAAAATCGCAGATCGCCGCCATTAAGCGTTAAAAAAAACAACAAAAATGACAAAAATCTTTCCCTTAGTTAGTAAACGCAATAACTTTTGCGCAAACCAATTAAAATACGTTTTGCGGTTTTTTTTTACCAAAAATATGTAGCATAAAACAAATTGGCCTAAAATGTGAAAAAATTTTGACTTTTACATTTTTTTGGGGAATTTCATATAAAAAAATGTGAAAAATATTGTTATTTTTGCAAAATTGACGCTCTTTTTTTGTTTATAGCGCATGATCAAAGAATCGCACAGGTGATCAAATACCACTAAAAGAAAGCTCTGTTTGTGGGGAAAAAAAGGACATCAAATTCGTTTAGGTACAGCATCGCACGACCGCGCAATTGTCCGTTAAAGTCATGCAGTGCCGAATCGCAAAATAGGCCCTGGTCAGGAAGGGGGTAAAATCTTACGGGGCTTAAGTGGTTATGAACATACTAAATAAAGGTATTGGCCAGTGCATTCAAATGGGGAATACGTTTAAAGGAGCTAAAATAACCCCTTGGTGGATAAACTCCAACGTAAAAACGAATATAAAAACTAAAGAAAAGGTCTTCAAAAAATACAAGGCTGAGGGATCATTTGCAGCATTTCAACATTACAAAGAATGCAATAGGAAATGTAAGTGTGAAATCAGGGCGGCTAAAATAGAACACAAAAGACACATCGCGGAAGAGAGAAAAAAATAAAAAAAACAAGAAATTCTTTAAGTATATAAATAGTAAGAACACATTGGCCCCAAAAAGGACGAGGAAGGGAGTCTTCCTACAAAGGACAGAGAGAAGGGGAAGGTGCTAAATAAATTCTTATCCCCAGTCTTCCCAAAAGAATACGGGGGCTACATTAACCCAGCTTATAATGTTACATTTTTTTTTTGCAAATTCTTTTTAGGAAAAGGTTACAAAAACAGAGCCTTTGGGCATACCCAGGCTCAAAAAACAAAAACGGTAAGAAAATAAAAACACAAACAACAAAAACATCCAAAACCCCAACTACGAAACTGCTGCCTTAAGGAGATCGAGTGTGTGCTCCACAAAATGAAAGAACGTCAAAAAAGGAAGGAGTATCAGAGAGTGTTAAATGAGTGAGTTCAAAGAAAGGTGACCAGTGGCCCGGCATCCCCCCAACCACAACAACAATAATAAAGTGGACTAACACGCAGTAGTCACAATATCATCATGGGCAGTCATGGTGTCTTCCACTTATAACCAAATACTCCAAACTTTGGTGAATTTTTGGGGGCACACCCTATTGGCATAGGCATCTTTATATAACAGTATTACAGAGTTCACTAATGCTTTCCACATATTTAAAGTAGGAGACCCAACAAGGTACGAGCTGCTGTAGAGTGAGCCAACGCCTTAACAAGTCCCAGAATGCAAACCTCGACCTTAGGCGGTATGGGAATGGTAGTCAATTGGGTAATGAAGTCCAGGACCTCCGACCTATAATGTTAAATTTAATAACACGTCACAGGAAGCACCCTCATGATTAACAAAAGACAGACTCAGAACTAGACTTACACCCGAGGGTCCTTAAAGAACTCAGCCAGGTGATAGCCAGACCATTGTCCCTAATTTTTTGGATAGTCTACTGACAGGAATGGTACCAGCGGATTGGAAAAAAGCCAACGTGGTACCAATATTTAAAAATCGGCCGAGATATATCCCTGGGAACTACAGGCCAGTTAGCCTAACATCTATAGTCTGTAAGATATTGGAGGGGATGATAAGGGACTATATACTGTACAAGACTTTAGGAATGAAAATGGTATTAGTAGTAATCAGCATGGATTTATGAAAAATCGCTCTTGCTAGATCAATCTACTAACCTTCTATAAAGAAGTGAGCTGCCATCTAGATAACGGGAGACCTGTGGATGTGGTGTATCTGGATTTTGCAAAGGCATTTGATACAATTCCCCACAAACTTTTACCGTACAAACTAAGGTACTTATTAGTGAGTACCTGTAATGTTCCGGTACCTTTGGTACCCTAAATTACTCTTTTCACAAGTGTATGCGCCCCACCATTCTCTTTTGGAAAGGTGCGCATACACCTTTAAGACTGAAGCTGTCATCACTCAGCGCCGGACTAGATGGCTATTTAAATCGCCGGTTCTCACTCACATGTGTTCGTTCAAACACCCTTACCTGGATGCTAACTTGGCTTGAAGCTTTCGTGCTTGCAAGCATACCCAGCTGACGGAACCTCGCTGCGCTGATCCCTGCATCCCGCTTCCGGATCATCCGCTCCTCCTGAACCAACCTTCGGCTGTATTGCTATTAGTGCTAAGTACCCCGCAGGGGAACCCTCTATAAACTTATACTAAGCTTACACTATCTAGCTCTGCATAGTAAAGACTATTTATCACATCTGCATATCTAGATTGCTAGCTCTTAAGACTACTGCTACTTATTCCTGCACTGGGTTGATCTCTCTTGTATGTCCACCTGCTACTCTGTCATCTGCTACCATACATGATTGCTAAACCTACCTGCATCCATCTGCTACTGTCTTACCTTCAAGTGTCTGTCACCTACCACCTCCACTCAACCTGTCTCTTAAATCTTCATCACTGTGTTACTACATACATAAAGTCACTCTAGGAACCAGCTTGTTGAGTGTGTGTATTTACTAGCTGAATTAAGACCTTCCACACATGATGAGTCATTGAGGTTGGGAATGGTATCTCAGCATCTCTCTTACATGACTACTGAAGTGGAATATTTCTGCAGCTGAAAATCCACACCATACATGAAACGCAGGAGCGTTACAGATTGAACGAACCTACAAATGGATTCAGCAGAAATAACCACTCAGGGGACACAATTAAAACAGCAAGTAACTGCGTTAATACACGCACTTGCTGAATTATAAGAAGACAATCAGGCTCTGTCGCAGCAGGTAATTAGACTGACACAACTTACCTCTGCTCAGTCCCCTGAACCCAAGATAAATCCCCCTTTGGTATTTACAGGCGATCGCAAAAAATTTTGCGAATTTAAAAACGCATGTCAGTTACTTTTTTTGCTAAAACCTCGTACCTACCTTACTGTTCACATTAAGGTTTGTACTATTATTTCTTACCTAACAGGCGATCCTCGAGCCTGGGCAGACTCTCTTTTTGAGAAAAACGACCAGCTTCTCAACTCCTATGCCTTGTTCCTAGCAGAACTCACTAGCCTATATGATGACCCCAATAGGCAGAGTACTGCCGATCTTTGAAACAAGGAAGGAGGCCTGTAGAAGACTTTGTCGCGGAATTCAAGAGATGGACCCTTGATTCAGAATGGAATGATGCATCTCTGAAAACCCAATTTAGGCTTGGCCTATCAGAAGCCGTTAAGGACGAGCTCGCCCGAGCGGATCTACCAAAAACCCTGGATGCATTAATACAACTCAGTATTACCATAGATAGAAGACTACGAGAAAGAAAGGCTGAGAAAATGGGAATGCCATTATCCGTTTCCTCTCGGATTCCGGCCGTTAACCCCGTTCCTATGGAGGTAGGAACCATACGCCCACCGCTATCAACTATGGAAAAAGCCAAAAGACGATATGAAAATCTCTGCTTGTACTGTGCATCCCCGGATCACAAGATAAATGTCTGTCCCCTAGTCAACAAAAAGAAGGGTGAGTGTTCACATGTCCTCCTAGGGGGATTGACAACTTCATTCACTAACCCTTACATTTTTGTTTGTTTGACATTACAGTGGGACCAGAACAGGATTACTACTAAGGCCATGATTGACACAGGATCTTGTGGAAATTATATTGATATATGTTTTGCTGCTTCAAATAAAATTCCTATTATTTCTAAACTTAAACCTGTCTCAGTAAGTTTTATTACCGGTATTCCGTTATCCTCTGGTCCGATCACCGATCAGACACAAGCACTTCTAGTCACTATTAACGAGTCTCATAGGGAGACTACTACCTTCGATTTAATACCTTCACCCCACTTTCCCATTGTGTTGGGACTTCCCTGGTTACACACACACCAACCAACCATAGATTGGAAGGAACGGTCCTTGGCCTTCCTCTCTTGCTATTGCCAGGATACGTGTAACCTCCCGTCTTCCGGGAAGATTCTGTCTATGGTGACAGATGAGATCGCACCACTATGTTATCAGGATCTTTCTGAGGTTTTTCTTGAGAAAAATGCTCAAGCATTACCTCCTCATCGAGACTATGATTGTAGCATTGATCTACTCCCAAATAGCAAATTGCCGTTCGGTCATGTTTATCCTCTTTCACAGGATGAACTTTCCCATCTCAAAACCTATTTGGATGAGAATTTGGAAAAAGGTTTTATTAGACCTTCCACTTCTTCCACAGCCGCAGGACTCTTTTTTGTTCGCAATAAGGACTCAAGTCTCAGACCTATCATTGACTACAGGAAATTGAATGCTATCACAATAAAAGATCGCTATCCTCTACCGCTTATCCCTGAGCTCATTGAGCAGGTGCGTGGAGCTACCTATTTTTCAAAATTGGACCTGAAAGGAGTATACAATCTCATTCGAATCCGTGATGGACACGAGTGGAAGACTGCATTCAGAACCAGATACGGATTGTTCGAATATCTTGTGATGCCATTCGGGCTATGCAACGCCCCTGCAGTTTTCCAATGATTTATAAACGATATTTTTAAAGACTTACTAGATGTCTGTGTTGTGGTATATCTGGACGATATACTTATATATTCACGATCCCTGTCTGAACACATAAGACATGTAAGACTTGTACTATCGAGATTGCTTGCACATAACCTTTATGTGAAACTGAAGAAATGCTTGTTTCATAAAGACGAGGTACTCTTTCTAGGCTACATCATATCCAAAACAGGAATCGAGATGGACATGAGTAAAATATCCTGCATTCAGGATTGGCCTACACCAACCACACGCAAGGCGCTACAGCGATTCCTGGGATTTTCAAATTTCTACAGGAAGTTCATTAAAAACTTTTCTGCTATTGTGAGACCCCTCACACAGCTCACTAGCATAAAAAAAAACATTCAAATGGTCAGAAGAAGCCAATAAAGCTTTTCACTTGTTAAAGACAAGGTTTACTTCCGCTCCCATATTACGCCATCCAGACCCGTCCCTCCAATACATTCTGGAGGTAGATGCGTCAAACATGGTAGTAGGAGCAATACTCTCCCAACGACCAACCCACACTTCACCACTTCATCCAGTCGCCTTTTTTTCTAAATCCCTAAGCAGTCCCGAGATAATTTACCCCGTGGGTGAAAAGGAACTGCTTGCTATAAAATTGGCTCTGGAGAATTGGCGACATTTACTCGAAGGCACCCAATTACCAATAATTATATACACGGACCATAAAAAACCTCCAATATCTTCAGACTAGCAAAACTCTCTCGCACCGACAGGTACGATGGTCACTATTCTTTCTAAGGTTTAACTTCCTAGTGACTTACACACCTGCAGATAAGAACAAAAAGGCGGATGCACTATCACGACTAACTGAAGAAAACTACTTTGAAATCCCTTCCGTTCCTATAATACCTCACAAACGCATTATTGGAGTTGTCCGTTCCTTGAAGGAAGAGGTTTTGCATGGTATAAGTTTGGATTCACCCCCACCACAACTAAATACTGATCCAGAAGGCTTCGTCTACTACAACGACAAACTTTACATACCACCTACCCTACGCACCAAGATCTTGGAATTATCTCATGATGTGCCTATGGCAGGACATATGGGTATGACAAAGACTCTTAATTTGATTTCCCGGCAATTCTGGTGGCCTGACATGAAAACATCTATACAAAAATTCGTCTCTTCATGCAATGTCTGTGCCAGGTCCAAAATTGACACTACGAGACCATCCAGTCTACTATGCAGTCTACCAATACCCCAAACTCCATGGGAAGTTTTGTCCTTGGACTTCATTGTAGAATTGCCTCTTTCCAAAGGATTTAATACCATCTTGGTGTCAGTGGACCATCTGACAAAGATGGCACATTTCATTGCTATTCGCAGACTACCTTCGTCCAAACAAACGGCAGAACTCCTGATGAAACATGTCTTTAGATTACATGGTATCCCAAAAACTCTTCTGTCTGACCGTGGATCCCAATTTATTTCTAAGTTCTGGCAAGAACTATGTCACATACTACGGATCGAGCGGAAGCTCACTTCTCCTTACCATCCGCAGACCAACGGACAGACTGAAAGAGTCAACCAATGCATCGAGCAATATTTACGTTGTTACACTTCTTACCAACAGGATGATTGGGTGGATCTTCTCCCTCTGGCAGAATTTGCCTATAACAACGCAACCCACAGTACAACCAAGCAGAGTCCGTTCTACTTGAACTATGGGTTTCATCCCTCTATTCTTCCACCACGCATCCTTCCTTCAAACAACCCAGTAGCCTCAGACTATCTTACCCAAATAAAGGATTCTCTGGGTTTATTAAATACTACCATTGCACACGCTCACAGTCAACAAAAGAAGTACTATGATCTTCGCAGAAGACCTTCTCCACAGTACACTATCGGGGACCTCGTTTGGCTCTCAACAAAAAATTTAAGACTGAAGATCCCTAGCAAAAAGCTTGGACCTCTGTTCTTGGGACCTTTCCCAATCAAAAAACTTATTGGAAAAGCTGCAGTACAGCTTAGATTGCCAATAGACCTAAAAATCCATCCCATTGTCCATGTGTCGCTACTGAAGTCCCATGTTCCGGACCAAGGAATAAGGCCTAATATTCCGCCTCCTGTACAAGTTGAAGGTGGAGAAGAATACGAGATAAAAGAGATTCTGGATTCTCGTATCTACAGAAGAAGACTTCAGTACTTGGTTAGATGGAAGAACTATGGGCCCCAAGACGACACCTGGCTAAACACCTCTGAAATACATGCCCCTAGATTAATCCGCAATTTTCATGCGAGATACCCAGACAAACCAGCTCCAGAGGCCTTCAGGAGCCGGCCTTAAGGGGGGGGTATTGTAATGTTCCGGTACCTTTGGTACCCTAAATTACTCTTTTCACAAGTGTATGCGCCCCACCATTCTCTTTTGGAAAGGTGCGCATACACCTTTAAGACTGAAGCTGTCATCACTCAGCGCCGGACTAGATGGCTATTTAAATCGCCGGTTCTCACTCACATGTGTTCGTTCAAACACCCTTACCTGGATGCTAACTTGGCTTGAAGCTTTCGTGCTTGCAAGCATACCCCGCTGACGGAACCTCGCTGCGCTGATCCCTGCATCCCGCTTCCGGATCATCCGCTCCTCCTGAACCAACCTTCGGCTGTATTGCTATTAGTGCTAAGTACCCCGCAGGGGAACCCTCTATAAACTTATACTAAGCTTACACTATCTAGCTCTGCATAGTAAAGACTATTTATCACATCTGCATATCTAGATTGCTAGCTCTTAAGACTACTGCTACTTATTCCTGCACTGGGTTGATCTCTCTTGTATGTCCACCTGCTACTCTGTCATCTGCTACCATACATGATTGCTAAACCTACCTGCATCCATCTGCTACTGTCTTACCTTCAAGTGTCTGTCACCTACCACCTCCACTCAACCTGTCTCTTAAATCTTCATCACTGTGTTACTACATACATAAAGTCACTCTAGGAACCAGCTTGTTGAGTGTGTGTATTTACTAGCTGAATTAAGACCTTCCACACATGATGAGTCATTGAGGTTGGGAATGGTATCTCAGCATCTCTCTTACATGACTACTGAAGTGGAATATTTCTGCAGCTGAAAATCCACACCATACATGAAACGCAGGAGCGTTACAGTACCTGCATCAAAAGCTGGCTTCAGGGGGCGAGTCTAAAGGGTAGTGGTAAATGGGGAGTACTTGGAATGGTCTGGTGTGGAAAGTGGGGTCCCCCAAGGATCTGTTCTGGGACCAATCCTATTTAATTTATACATAAACGACCTAGAGGATGGGATAAACAGCACAATCTTTGTATTTGCGGACAATGCTAAATTAAGCAGGGCAATAATTTGTACACAGGATGTGGAAACCTTACAAGAAGACCTGAACAAAATAATGGGGTGCGCAGCTACATGGCAAATGAGGTTTAATGTTGCAAAAATGTAAGGTAATGCATTTGGAGAGCCTTTGGGGAAATCTAAGATGTAAAAGGACCTAGGGGTCCTAGTAGACGACAAGCTCGGCAATGGCATGCAATGTCAAGCTGCTGCAAGCAAAGCCAACAGAATATTGGCATGTATTAAAAAGATAATTCTCCAACTCTACAAGACTCTGGTCCGGCCGCATTTGGAGTATGCCGTCCAATTCTGGGCACCGGTCCTCAGGAAGAATGTGCTGGAACTGGAGAGAGTCCAGAGAATGGCAACAAAGCTAATAAAGGGACTGGAGGATCTCAGTTATGAGGAAAGACTACAAGCATTGAACTTATTCTCTCTGGCGAAGAGACACTTGAGAGGGGATATGATATCCATGTACAAATACCGTACTGGCGATCCTAGCATATGGACCAAACTATTCAGTGAAAGGGAATATAAAAGAACTCGTGGCCATTCGCTAAAATTAGAAGAAAAGCGGTTTAACCTTAAACTGCGTAAAGGGTTCTATACCGTCAGAGCGGTATGGATGCGGAATTCTCTTCCACAAGCAGTGGTGTCAGCCGGGAGCAAATTTGATTGTTAAAAAAAAACTATTAGACCTCAGCGACCACAACATACAGAGGTATACCATGTACTTTTGACATAAACACACACACATACGTATGCACACACGCACTCATCATAGGTTGAACTAGATGGACTGGTGTCTTTTTTCTTCCTCACTAACTATGTAACACTAACTTTGTATACTCTGCTTGCACAACTGCAAATAAATGTTTCATTTTCTCCCCACAGCTTGCTTCGGTGACAAAAAAATGCAGGGCTGGGAAAGAGAGACAGAAATGTACAGGGCTTCATGGGCACGTCTACAATCTTCCTGTCACACTGGTGGATTGCTCAACCTAAGTATCACGTAAAAGTTGTTCTTCAACTAGCCCTACCTCCCACAGTCTCTCTGCATTACATACATTCCGTCCCAACTCTGAGTTCAGCCCATGTAATGAGGAACTGAAACCGGAGCAACAGTTACTGCAGTTAACTCCTTGATGGCCCTCAGCTTCTGCACTCCTTTTAAAATGCATTTCAAAAGAAGAACACTTAAGCAATCTGTTAGACCCTATATTTTAAATATTGAAAACATGCAGAAATAATAAAAAACCTTACCACAGAAATAAAAACACCCTTTAGTGCTGGTTCACACTGGTGCAATTTCTGATGTGGCTTTAGGCACAGAATCGCATGACATGGGAAATCACAATATTTTTAAGGGTGCCTGTTCAAATTAACACAACTCTGTGTGGTGCGATTTTGGAAAAGGTTCCTGTGCTACAATTTCAGTGCAATTTGGCTCCATAGAATATGCTAACCACGTCCAAAGTCGCTCTACTTATTCGTACTGAAAATTGCATCAAAAGTGCATCGCAGTACTTGGTACTGAGCCTAATTCATTTTTGTTTTTACCAAAAGTCACAAAATATTTTTAGCATTTAAGCTGGCATAATTATCTGAAACTAGTCTTTCTACTGAACTGCCATATGTCAGCTGAAGTTGAAATCTGGCTTACAGTGGGAGGTCTTTCTTATTAGACTCTGAGGAGAAGGGAGAAGTAATTAAAAGGGCTTCAATAAAAAAGAAAGTGCTTAGAGCAGGTATCTCAGGAATAGACAAAGCATAGGCAGGAAGTGGGGCATTGGTACAAAGTCTATAGAATAGCAGCTCTGTACAGCGCAGTCGCTGCTAGGAGCTATACATTTTTAATTAATCCTCCAGCAGTTACAACAGTTTCTAGTTAAATGTTCCATTAATTTATACACTCATTAATTTACACATAGAACAGATATTGATTGATCATATCAACCTGGCTGTAATTAAATTATGTACTTACTGGTCATATAGACCTAAAAATGCCTGCTAATTACCCTCCCTTGCCCAATTTCATCCATTTGTTCCTCAGAAACAAAGCAATGTTCTGCCCATGCAGTCCTATGGAAGCAAGAAAAGCCAGTTCCGTGTAACTGCTGTGTCATCATGGTCAGATAGTCAGAGCTTACACAGAACTGATGACTTTCTCCCCACCACAATCTAACAGTGATTGGCCAATGTTAAAGAAGCAGTTCTATCACATTAGAGGAAGGCGAGGGAGTCCTCAGTTCTGACAATAGCCACCCACCTACATAAGAGTGGCTTTCCTTGCTCCTATCCCCATTGGTTGTATGGCCAGAGCAATGACTATGTGTGTTATGTTTTTACATGGGCAGAGTAATTACTATGCTTTTTACAATGTTATGAGGTACCTGCTCTAAGCACCCTTCTTACCTCTCCCTGCCTCTCACAGTCTATTAGGCAAGCAACTTATAACATAAAGTAGTGGGTTTTTTTCCTCCTGCCAGTTAAATGTGGAAGCAAAATTGCTACTACAGAAGGGGGTAAATGTGGGCAAAGCACAGATTTGCTTTAAAGTATATGTAAAAAAAAAAAAAAACTATGTATACAAAAAAAAAAGTATATGTAAATCATCTAATATTTTAGCTTTAAAATGTTGGGGCAATTCAAAAGTAATTTTAAAAATATTTTTAGATCTGCAGCTTTCATTAACCACTTCTGGACCGGAAGGATTTACAGTATCTCACAAAAGTAAGTACACCCCTCACAGTTTTGTAAATATTTTATTGTATCTTTTCATGTGACAACACTGAAGAAATGACACTTTGCTACAATGTAAAGTAGTGAGTGTTTTTTTCTTGTTTCATCTGTCAGATATTCCCACACAGAGATATGTGAAGTCAGTGGTGAGACATTTGGTAAACGGGGCAAAGGCCTGTATCCCCGCGTTATGGAAAAACCCGCATCCCCCGACAATAAGAGATTGGCTACACAGGGTAGAGGCGATTAACAGAATGGAAGACCTAGTTTTGACATCACAGTGTAAACGTGGGTTATATATAGAGACCTGGGAGCTTTGGAATACTTTTATTTTGTCAGAAGAGGGGACTAGGCTGCTGCAGACATAGATGGAGAGAGAGAGGTGATCTGGGGGCTTGGGGAGGTGTAGGGGAGGAGGGGGAGACCTTAGGGAGGGATTTGGAGAGGGGGAGCTTTCCCCCTGTTTGTCTTTACCCCTTTCCTCCCTCCCCCCCTTCTTTTTTTTTTTTTTTTTGGGTGTTTTGGCGCTTATTATTTGGTTTGTGTCTAGAGACTGAGAGTAGATTAGCCTAATGTTTGAAGTGATCACAGATGATGGGAAAGATATATAGATTTAATAATTTAAGAGATCTCTTTGAAGAGACATACAGTTGATGTGATAGGACTGGAATGACCTCTTATGTATGTAACAGTCGCAACTCTGTATAATTGGTTTGTATTGTAATATTGTTTTTCTGTGTTTGAAAATAAAATAAAAGATATATTTGAAAAAAAAAAAAAGTAGTGAGTGTACAGCTTGTATAACAGTGTAAATTTGCTGTCCCCTCAAAATAACTCAACACACAGCCATTAATGTCTAAACTGCTGGCAACAAAAGTCAGTACACCCCTAAGTGACAATGTCCAAATTGGGCCCAAAGTGTCAATATTTTGTGTGGCCACCATTATTTTTCCAGCACTGCCTTCACCCTCTTGGGCATGGCGTTCACCAGAGCTTCACAGGTTGCCACTGGAGTCCTCTTACTCTCCTCCATGACGACATCACAGAGCTGGTGGATGTTAGAGACCTTGCACTCCTCCACCTTCCATTTGAGGATGCCCCACAGATGCTCAATAGGGTTTATGTCTGAAGACATGCTTGGCCAGTCCATCACATTTACCCTCAGCTTCTTTAGCAAGGCAGTGGTCGTCTTGGAGGTGTGTTTGGGGTCGTTATCATGTTGGAATATTGCCCTGAGGCCCAGTCTCCGAAGACAGGGGATCATGCTCTTCTACAGTATGTCACAGTACATGTTGGCATTCATGGTTCCCTCAATGAACTGTAGCTCCCCAGTGTTGGCAGCACTCATGAAGCCCCAGACCATGACACTCCCACCACCATGCTTGAATGTAGGCAAGACACACTTGTCTTTGTACTCCTCAGCTGGTTGCCACCACACACGCCTGACACCATCTGAACCAAATAAGTTTATCTTGGTCTCATCAGAACACAGGACATGGTTCCCGTAATCCATGTCCTTAGTCTGCTTGTCTTCAGCAAACTGTTTGTGGGCTTTCTTGTGCATCATCTTTAGAAGAGGCTTCCTTCTGGGATGACAGCCATGCAGACCAATTTGATGCAGTGTGCGGCGTATGGTCTGAGCACTGACAGGCTGACCCCCCACCCCTTCAACCTCTGCAGCAAAGCTGGCAGCTCTCATACGTCTATTTTCCAAAGACAACCTCTGGATATGACGCTGAGCACGTGCACTCAACCTCTTTGGTTGACCATGGTGAGGTCTGTTCTGAGTGGAATCTGCCCTGTTAAACCGCTGTATGGTCTTGGCCACCGAGCTGCAGCTCAGTTTCAGGGTCTTGGCAATCTTCTTATAGCCTAGGCCATCTTTATGTAGAGAAACAATTCTTTTCTTTGAGAGTTGAGAGTTCTTTGCCATGAGGTGCCATGTTGAAATTCCAGTGACCAGTATGAGAGAATGAGAGCGATAACACAAAATTTAACACACCTGCTCCCCATTCACACGTGAGACCTTGTAACACTAATGAGTCACATGACACCAGGGAAGGAAAATGGCTAATTGGGCCCCAAAAAAAAAATATTTTTCACTCTCTGCTATATAACATTCCCAACAAAAAAAATTAAAAAATCAGATTTTTTCATCATTTTAGGCCAATTTGGAATTCTGCTACATATTTTTGGTAAAACAAAAAATCCAAGCGTATTTTGATTGGTTTGCGAAAAAGTTATCGCGTCTACAAACTAGAGGAAAGATTTATGTCATTTTTATTGTTTTTTTTTTTTTACTAGTAATGGGGGAGATCTGCGATTTTTAGCAGGGCTGCGACATTGCGGTGCACAGATCGAACCCCTAAATTACATTTTTTTACACTTTTGGGGGGGACCAGTGAAATTACTACAGTAATCAGTGCTAAAAATATGCACTGTTACTGTAATAATGACATTGGCAGGTAAGGGGTTAACACAGTGGCTGATCATGGGGTTAAAGCAGTAGTATACTCCACTTTTTAACTTGCACAGTTTAGGAGATATTCACCCTGCATGCAGCAGCTGACACCAGCGGGGTATGCGCTCTGAAGGTCCGGTGGAACTTTAGAGCTCCTTTCGGGCTCCCTGACGGAAAGTGAACTCCCGCACGCACCGTGTGGGGGGCTTCGTTCTAAGCTAAGTATTTCATAATGTGCTAATATGTAATGCATACGTCGGTTCGCGCAGGAGGGGCTGCCTGCTGCAGTAAAACTGCGGTGGGCGGTTCTTAACTGGTTAGGTTATATGTAAGGAGAGCATTCTTCCCACTGACCAACACGCTAATATACCATGAGCTGTGGATACAGTAATTTTTGGCAGGAGTTTCCTGAGGCATGAATGTTCAAGAGTTCCTGCATGAAAAATTTGAGAAAGGCTGACTTAACCACTTAACCAGTTTACGACCGCCCGCCACAGATGTACTGCGGCAGGCAGCCACTCCCAAGCAAATCGCCGTACATGTATGGCGCTCGCTTTCGGGAGTCTAGGGGCGAGCGCACGCTGGCGGGGGTGCGCTCCCGCCCCCGCTCCTCAGCAGGGAAGCCGAAGCGTGTGTCAGTCGGCTCTGATTGCCACCTGACATCCGCGATCACTCCCCGCTGACAGAGAAGAATGGTCAGCTGTTGTAAACACAGCGGACCGTCCTTCTCCCTGGGATGATCACAGAGCTCATGTGATTCTGCTATATAGGATCACATGTCTCTATGGTCATCTCAGAAGCCACGCCCCCCCCCTACAGTTAGAATCACTCCCCTAGGCTCACATTTAACCCCTTGATCACCCACAAGGTTAACCCCTTCCCTGCCAATGGCATTTTAACAGTAACAGTGCATATTTTTAGCACTGATTACTGTAGTAACGTCACTGGTACCCCCAAAAGTGTCAAAAATGTCAGTTGGGGGTCCGATCTGTCCGCCGCAATGTCGCAGTCCTGCAGATCGCCGCCATTACTAGTAAAGAAAAAAGATAAGATAATAGATGCAATAACTTTTGCGCAAACCATTTAAAATACGCTTATTGTAATTTTTTTTACCAAAAATATGTAGCAGAAAACAAATTGCCTTCAAATGTTAAAAAATTTAGATTTTTTTTTTCATTTTTTTTTTGTTTTGGGAATGTCATATAGCAGAATGTGAAAAATATTGTTTTTTTTTAATTGTCGCTGTTTTTTTATTTATAACGCAAAAAAATAAAAATCGCACAGGTGATCAAATACCACCAAAAGAAAGCTCTATTTGTGGGAAAAAATGTGTTTGGGTACAGCGTCCCACAACCACGCAATTGTCCGTTAAAATAACGCAGTGCCGAATCGCAAAATAGGGCCTGGTCAAGAAGGGGGTAAAATCTTCCGGGGCTGAAGTGGTTAAGGACCAGGCCTATTTCTGACACTTGTTGTTTACAAGTTAACCACTTGCCGACTGCCGCACGACTATATACTGCGGCAGTCAGCCTCTCCTGGGCAAAGTGAGGAATGGGTACGTCACTCACCCACGAGCCTTTAGGGCTCCCGCTCGTTCACTGACATTCCGCGCGTGTGACCGGCGCCTCTGTTGTCCACCAGTCACTCGCGATCTCCCGCAGGAGAGGGAGAAAGACAGACGGCTGATGTAAACACAGCCATCTGTCATTCTCCCTTAGATCATGACAGGGGCTATTCGATCCTGCTATGTAGGATCGTATGTCTCTGTGATGATCTAACAAGCCATGCCCCCTGACAGTTAGAATCACGCCCCTAGGGACACACTTAACCCCTTGATCACCAATAAAGTTAACCCCTTCCCTGCCAGTGTCATTTTTACAGTAACAGTGCATATTTATAGCACTGATTACTGTAGTAATGTCACTGGTACTCCCAAATGTGTCAAAAATGTCAGTCAAGGGTCCGATCTGTCCGCCGCAATGTCACAGTCCTGCAAAAAAAATTGCAGATCGCCGCCATTACTAGTTAAAAAAAAAAATGATATAAATCTTTCCCAAAGTTAGTAAACACAATAACTTTTGCGCAAGCCAATCAAAATACACTTATTGTGATTTTTTTTACCAAAAATATGTAGCAGAAAACAACTTGGCCTAAAATGTTAAAAAATTTAGATTTTTACATTTTTTTGGAGAATTTCATATAAAAAAATGTGAAAAATATTGTTATTTTTTTTTAATTGTCGCTCTTTTTTTGTTTATAGTGCAAAAAAAAAAAATCGCACAGGTGATCAAATACCACCAAAAGAAACCTCTGTGGAAAAAAAGGACATCAATTTCATTTTGGTACAGCGTCGCACAACCGCGCAATTGTCCGTTAAATTCACGCAGTGCAGAATCGCAACATAGGGTCTGGTCTTTGAGCAACCAAATCCTACGGGGCTTAAGTGGTTAAAATCTGTATTTTTTTGCTGGAAAATGACTTAGAACCCCCAAACAATATATATAGCTTTTTAGCAAAGACTCTGAAGAATAAAATGGCGGTCGGTCGTTGCAATATTTTTTTTTTCACATGGTATTTCCGCAGCGGTCTTTCAAACGCAATTTTCTGGGAAAAAAGCGTTTAGCCGCTTTAGCATTTAGCAGCGTTTCTCTGCCATCTTCCATTTTCCACTCCCAAATCCAATGACTAGAGCTTAAAAATGCTTGACGCGTCTAAGCTACTTACACCTCCTAAAAGTCTATGTGTGCATGGACACATAGAATAACATGGAGATGCGTTTTTAAGCTGTATAAAAAAAAAAAAGCCTGACGCCCCCAGGAGCAGCTGTTAAAATGTCCAGTGTGCATGAAGCCCAATAGTACCCACTCTAAGCACTGACATTCCCTGCCCACTGTTAAATCCAACTGAACCAGAACCAGCCTAACTGTGAATCCTTCCATAACAGTTGCTATATGAATATGGATGATCTTACATTACTCTGTGCCTACATGTAGCTCTAATTCTCATAGGAGCCGCTGGAAATTTGCTCAAGATCTTCCTCAGTAGATTGCCTCGCAGCCAGGCACATGATCTCAGCCACACTTTTCCTCAATAACCAGTCTAGGGGCGTTGTTTTTGTTAGTTTTATTTTTAGGGAACTCCAATAGGGTTGGGGGAATTGAGTGGGATACCTCAAAAACAGAAATTATGTACAGGTTGAGCTCATTTTGGTAAGGCTGAGGCAGAAGTGCTTGAATATAACAAAGTGTGAACTTGGCTTGTAGCAGAAACACTTAAATTCAGAGCTGAAGCCAAAGTCTTTGCATATAGCAAACTGTAGACTTGGCTTTGTAGTAGAAGCATTTAGAAGCACACAAGCTTCTTTCTTTAGAGATCCAAGAGCAGAATCCCTTTACAGAGAACTAGATAGACTAAGCTCTTCAAAACACCAACTGATGTTCCCTTTAGACAAACACACACAGCTGACTCTCTAGCACAAGAGGGATGGCAGCAGCCCTAAAGTCTCTAGTCACAGCAGTCTGTATTCACAAAATGTCCAGGGACAGTTGGTTGGCTACTTTCAAGCAACACCTTTCTCCTGTGATACCAGACTAGATCCTCAGTAGACAGATCCTCAGCTCTCTGTAGCTTGAGCATCCAGGCCCTCAGGTCACCCACCTGAGGCTTCACAAGCAGCAGGCTCATGGCAGTGTTGTCCTGGAGGGCAGCAGGCCCCAGGCTGGACTGATCGTTTTCAGGAAAAGACCTACAAGCTCAGTCTCTCAGAGCATTTATGCAGTTTCCCAGCAGCCTTCAGAGCCCTGCTCACTGAGATTGGACAGGGCTGAATAATTATTCATACTGCCATCTGCATAGCTCCACACTTTTGCTCAAGAGAATTCTCACAGCTCTCTGGAAAGCAAGGGATATATAAGACTGGCAGCATCTGAGAACACTGAGCTAATTAATCAGCTGCACTGGGTACAGTGAGCAAGCTAAATTTAGCTCACACAACAATTACAGCCATACGGGTTAGGGCTCTATCACACTGGTCGACTCTGCCAGTGGATCTGCTTGCACAGAGGGAGGATCTCTCCCCTGATCCCCACTTAGCAAGCAGATGACAGGTCCGTGTCGGTTCCACTGATGCAGAGGGGACACGGACTCAGCCTGCTTTCCTCTATGAGCATTCGTATGTAAAAGGACCTCCTGTCCTTTTACATCCGCCTGTGATTCATTCTCCATCTGTCTGCTTTTGGCGGATAGGATAGTATCAGATGTCGGCGGTGTTAATAGTCTCTCCACAGAGGGTAATAGACGGCCTGATAACCCCGACCTAAAAAACTGACAGGCGGACCCAATCGGTCTGCCCGTGTGAAAGGGGCTTCCAGTAAGCAGAACTAAATTTACCTTACACATTGATTAGACTGGCTACAGTTAGTCAAGCTAAATTTACCAAACAAAAACACAAACAGCTCCACTGAACACGGTGATCATGCCCTAAATCAAACTAATCCTAGCACCTATTTAGGAGGGTGCTACATGTAGATATCTGATAATTATTCAGTATGGCAGGCCCAAAATTACTGTATTTATCGGCGTATAACATGCACTTTTTCCTCCAAAAAATGGAGGAAAAAGCAGCAGTGCGTGTTATACGGCGATATTAAAAAAAAAAAAAAAGGCAAGGAAGCAGCGCCGAGAGCAGAAGGGGGCGGGCCGGGCAGAGGGGAAGGAAGGACGAGCTGTCATAGGAAGTTCCGCCTCCTCGGCCGAGACGTGTGACGTCTATCATAGGTGGGACTTCCTATGACAACTAGCGCTCGTTCTCCCTTCTCCTCGGCCTGGCCCGCCCCCTTCTGCTCTCGGCTCTGTTTCCCGGCCTTTTTAAAAACGGATTTGGATTGTGTCAATGGCGCTTGCGAGCCTGCATTGCTGGAGACTGCGCTGGCGGGGCTGCATTGCTAGAGAGACCGCATTGCTGGAGAGACTGCATTGCTGGAGAGACTGCATTGCTGGAGAGACTGCATTGCTGGAGAGACTGTAGTGCTGGAGAGGCTGCATTGCTGGAGAGACTGCATTGCTGGAGAGGCTGCATTGCTGGACACTGCTGATGAGGCTGCATTCATGGGCACTGGTGAGATGTCATTTGATGTTCTGAGTTCAAAGCTGTTTATTTTAAATTTAAGCTTTTTTCCTGAAATTTCTCTCCAAATATTGAGGTGCGTGTTATACGCCGATAAATACGGTAATTTCATTACATTGTAGTATTAATTCAGCAATTGAAAAACTTACTGTTATTTTAATTAGTAAACTGCTGCATGTCTAAATTTACCTTTCTGTGGGTAGGAATCACTTTTTTAAAGCATCATAAAAGCAGTTGTTGTACACACTCTTTAAAACAATGGCATTTCGCTGTGTTCAAAACTAGTATTGCCATTTAAAATTGTTTCAAATTTCATAGAATCAAGAATATATTGTCGAACCAGGACTCGTGTCATTGAAGAATGTAATTATTTTGGATGAAATCAACATACACTAAAGAACTCTCACAGTCTGAAACGCCACTTCTAATCGAGCTTGCAGTGCACGGGCTGAATGCGAGAAAAAAACAGACAAAGCATTTCAACAAAACTAAAGAGTGTCTGGTTTCAGCGATGGCAAGGCAGAAAAGCTGAATATCTGGATTCTAAACCTGTTCCTCCAACACTGACCATACCACAAGGTGCTGCTATTCTGTGAACAGGCGAGCCCGGAGCTTGTCACTCTGCTTCTTCAAGATCGCATTTTAATATTAAGTGAAATCGAATCTAGCATCTAATCCGTACAAAGATTCTCCTTAAAGGAGAAAGATATTATTTACATTAATTATGACAGATGCTGAAAATATGCAACAGACAGTCTAGTCAGCTCATATAGAGAAGATTTTTGTGGAAAGTTTTTGCCGAATTATGTTTTTTAAGTAAAAAAGATACTAGAAAAAAATGTTATGGTAATAGTTGTTTGGGAGGTGGAAACTCTATTTTCCAAAGTTAAAAGGAATGCAATGTAACGTTAAAGGAAAACAGACAATAAAAAAGGGTGCAATGACATGCAGCGATTAGTTATTAGATAAAAATATTATATTTTTTTACCCCAAATCTTTTGGTTTTTAACAGTAAACCTATGTTACAAATTTGTGGGCTGCTATTGTTAACCTCCCTTTCTGAAAATGCTAGCTACCTGGCTGTTGTACTAATCCATTGGCTTTAATACTTTAAGTCATAAACCTAGAACAAGAATTCAGATCGGTTCTTACTCACTCTGACTGACACTTGCTGCTTACTTGTTCTTGGCCATTAACTAATTAAATATGGAAGAGCAGTATTGTCGCACTAAGATGGGAAATGTAGTAGGGCTACAGAACAACCTCTCCTTTTCTCCATAACATAGGTGGGGGGTGTTCTGTAGTCCACAAAGAGATCTTAGGTAGGGATGATAACAATGTTTGAGGTTTTAATGCAGCATAGTCTGATCACTACTGAAAATTAGTAGTGGATTTCTGACAGGATCAGCTGTATTTTTTTTTCTGATTTAACAAAAGGCTTTTGTGGTGTTTTTAACAGATCAAAAGAGAGCAAACAACAGAAGATCATTGTAAGAGTTTACAAACTGGTATCAAACCCAAAAGCAAACATTTATTATATTGCAGCTTACCAATTCTTAGATGTGATGGCTGCATTTGTTTTCTTTTTAGGTTTTCTGTTTTATATTTTCATCTGGTGATCTAACCAGTAGGTCTATTGTTTTCAAAAGTACAAGATCTCTTGTAGTTACAGGAATGAGACAAACCATTTAATACTTGCAGGGGTGCTAACAATCAGCTTTTATTTATTTATGAAAAGCCTTTATTCCAAAAGGAAAAAAAAACTGTTGTAACTGCTTATGAAGTATTAACTGGAGTCTGGCTTCAATTTTTTAGTGTAGTTAAATCTGCTAGTACATCCAACCCCAAGGCTGACAACGCTGCTGTCCAATGGTACCCCCTGTGCTCATTCATCCAGAATGGGAGCACTATAATCCAGGAGGTTTGTTACTAGTAAAATCACCAGGTGAAAACAGAGGGAAAAAGCCTATAAAAAGAAAACAAATGCAGCCACTACATGTAATGACTGGTAAGCTGCAATATATTACATTTTTGCTTTTGGGTTTAATACCGATTTAGAATTCATTACATATACAATATATATCCAATAATAATAAAAAAATAAAGCCTTATTATACATTCATGAAGTACATCCCCTCTGCTCAGAAACAGTAACACACTATCAATGTGTATCAATGTGTAAACTTGTAACAGCCCGCAGATGTAATAGGTGATTATGGCTACTTCCATTCACAAATATAAAGTCATTTCAAACAAATACCAATTATATTTTCAGAATATTAAGGCCTCATGCCCGCTGGTTTCTTGTAAATGCTGTTTATCCTGACAGGAGAAATTCCGGGTTATAAACTCACCTAAGCTGCATTTTTTCAAAACAGTTTAGGTGAGTTTAGCAGGGTTTTGCATTGTCTGGAGTTTCGGCGTTTATTTATTTTATTGGCCAGAATTTTAGTTTATTCTGGCCATTAAAATAATTAAACACTGTCGTGGTAACGCGCCTAGTGTTTGGGGCATTTAACAGCATTTAGCATTTTTGTGGTCAAAATTGCCTCTCCTGAATGCGATTTGAGGGCATTCAAAAAACATCCTCTAAATTCTTGTGCTACTAAACTGCTAAAAACATCCATGTGTGCATCCATGTGGTAGGGGAGTCTAACCACTTTTATACCAGAAGGATTTACCCCCCTTAATGACCAGGCCAATGTTTGCGATATGGCACTGCGTTATTTTTAACTGACAACTGCGTGGCCGTGCAACACTGTACCAAAATAAAATTGATGTTCTTTTCTCCTACAAATAGAGCTTTCTTTTAGTGGTATTTGATCAAATCTGTGATTTTTATTTTTTGTGCTATAAACAAAAAACAAGGGACAATTCAGGAAAAAAAAAAAAAAACAATATTTTTCACTTTCTGCTATATAACATTCCCAATTAAAAAATAAATTACATTTTTTTCATCATTTGCGGCCGCCGGATCCGCTGATTGGCGTCCCCTGTGACCAATGGGCCTGCGCTCCCCCGCTAGTGGTCCTGCGAAGCGCTGTACAAGTACGCCATTTCGTGGGACAGAGCTGACCTGCCGCAGTAAAACTACGGCGGCTGGTCGGCAAGCGATTAAGGGCAGAAAAAAAAAAACACCTAAACTCACAAAAACATGAGTTTAACAGCAGCAGTGTGCATGAAGCCTAAAACCTATTAGTACAATTATTTGTATAATTGATCATACTTACATGTTTAGGTAGAGGAAATCAAATTAAAGCCCAACCCCAGATACATTTTACTTACTGTAAAATCTTTTTCTTCAGGTCACAAAGGCATTCAGGAATTATTTAAACAGTCAGGTTACACCATTGTCTACAACAGGTTGGGACACTGGCAAACAAAAATAAGTTAAGCCAGCACCTGTAGATCTCTAACCATCATCTCCAGTTTTGTGAGCAAACAGTAAAAGAGCCAATAGGACAGAGGGGGCCTCCATGGACTTCAAGAAAAATAATTTACGTCAAGAAAAAAAAAGCCTGTTTTCTTTAGCATTCATTGAAACAGTCAGGATGTACATAGTAAGTCCAACTTAGGGGTGGGTAATAGCCACTAAGAGATCCAACAGATGCGCAGTTAATACTACAAAGAGTATCTCAAAAAAATCAAAACCTGAACAAAGACTAGATGAAGAACTGGGCAATACCAAATATTAAATTTGGCATAACTAAAAATGCACTGAGGACTGGCGCTACAGATCAGGGCAGATAACCACTATTAAGGGGAAACTGCTGCCCGAAAGAGCAGCGGGCCTCAAATAGCGAAGTGAAGGACTAACCAATTAAGCACTAAAAAACAGGAGGAACACCCTACCTGAATGACAGAAAACTAAACCAACAACTGTTGTAGTCAGCAAGCAAGAAGTGTTTACTTTGTCCTAGAAAAAAAAAACAGATCTCGGGGGGGAAAATCGAACAGACACACTCAGCTAACTTCATGAAAAACTTAAGCCTAGCATACGTAATTTTTGACTGCAGAGAAGGAAGTTTGGACAGGCATAGCTGTCCAGAGAAAGGACTACTCGGTCCAAAGTGTGAGAGGGAAGTCCCAGGTAAGGAAGAATGTTACATTTTTTAAACAACTAATCACATAGAGATAGCCATGAATGTTAGACCCCCTTACAGCAAATTAAAGGGTAGAGTGATCAGCATGTTAGGATATACTGTAACCTAAACACGTGTACAAGAACATCAGGGCCAGAAGGAGAGGAAGGTCAAACCAACCAATCAAAGTCCTTTCAACCAACACCCATAGATGTTTTGTGCATAATAGCTATACTGCAATCCTTTTTCAAATATATGATTCTGAGAATCATTCAATATAACCAATGTCAAGAGTAGAAAACTCCGCCAAAGAGCGAGGTGTAGGAATCCTAGTACTAGCCCTAGGAATATTCACCTGGATAGGAAAGAGAAAGAAATCTAAGGTTACTTTCTCAGGAAAAAAAAAAAAAAAACGCAGTTCCGCCATAGGAGTCTGCAAATAGCACCAAAGACTGTATGTTGTAGAGACCAGCTTAGTGCCTTGCCTAAAATCCAGAATGTACAAGAGGGGAGGACCATGCTAAATGGGGATTTCCCAATGATCTCACAAACCCCAAAGAGGTTAACAGGGAAAAGTCTGCTATACAGAAGGAAAGGGTCATAGGTCCACAGAGAATTTACTTTCTTAGTAAGGGTTTGAAACAGCAGCTCACTTAAAGGCAACCCAAGAATACTAGTGCTAGCTATCCAGACAAGGTTGTCTAAAGATAGGACTTTCTTTCTTGCGTGAACTGCAAGATTCTAAAGAGCTGACTCTCTTCAGAAAGGTCTTATGAGCATTCTACTATGGGCTAGTGTTGTGAGCAGGTTCTGGAACTGCTGGAGGACACTGAAGAACCAGGTGCTTACTAAAGCTAGGCCATATACTGCAACAGATTCCCTCATCAGGGATTGATGAATCTGCAATGCTGACAGAGTATTCTGTCAGGTAGCACCGAACAATGGCTGCATATGATTTTTTTAGCCTAAGGATGTTGGGCGGGAGTGTGCAGACAGGTTCACCCATGAAATTAATTCTGGCTAGTACATAAGGAAATAGCCCAAATTTACTCACGTGTATAGTCAACTTAGGGAAATGACGAGTGAGTCCCTAGCTGGTCAAGAGTTGCCTCAGGAAAGGGAAAGAACTAAGAAAAGTCAAACAGTGCAAGGGGTGCAACCATTTGGGTAGAAAAGCAACTCCCCTGCAATAATAAGAAGTGCAAGTTTGAGTGGAATACTTTTCCCAAGGACAGGCTCCTAAAAAGTAGGAAACAGAAGTCCCAGGGAGTGGGAAGCAAACCTGGGAAATTTTACAATGAGGTGCAGTAATACCAGAAGGGTGAGAAGGGGCAGTCGAATAAGGTGCCTGGCTCAAGGCTAGAGTGGGAGCTGCAAGGAAAGGTCAGAGTGATCAGACTAGAAGGAGGTATACTAACAAGGAACACAGCAGGTGAAAATACAGCCCCCAACTTGCAAAACTGGAACAGAAAGCTGATCAAAGGAAAAACAGGTTCTCTGACTTCAAGATTATCAGCATGAATGGAAAGTATCTCAAGTAGAGGAGGCTCCCTTGGTGGGGGTGAAGGAGCCATCAAGAGGGACTTTACTTCCATTCATGTTTTGTATCTTGCATTTTGTATTTTCCTTGTCCAGAAGGACTGCTCTTATATATTGTATTTGTATTTATGATGGGCTGCTCTTATATATTGTATGTGTAAATTTATTGGTTTTAACATAAAATAATTTGTCAATTTCCTTTGACAGTACCTGTTTCTCTATATGAATAGAAAGTAGACTCCATTCCTCTTTGAGGTACCACTGGAGTAGTAGAGTAAGGTTGGGGTTCCTCCACCTCAACCACAGATCTTCTAGGTAGGCATACCCTCAAACTGCAAGTGGCATCAGGAATTACGGCATCAAGAGCAGTTCCAAAGAGATGACTTTCCTTAACTGGCAGGTGAATCAGATACTCCTTAACCATTCCAGGTATGCAGCCAAAGTGCCCTACGCATAGAAATGAACATCACTCCCATGTGAGACACAAGCTTTTTTCCTTTGGGCCATTAAGGCTAAAGTGCAAGGCATTTATTCCAAAAGCTCTAGGACAGTGGTTCTTAACCTGGGTTCGATCGAACCCCAGGGGTTCGGTGAGTCAGTCTCCGGGGTTCGGCGGGGGGGGCAAAGGGGCAATTGCTCCCCCCGAGAAAATATTACTGATTGTGAGGCCGAGCGCACCCCGGGAAATCAGAGCTGCGGTCGGGACAACTCACAGCCATTACACATAGACACTTGACACTCCGCCCCCTGTACCTCCCCCAGCAGGTTTCCAGCCTATCTCCTGCAGGCTGCTTGCTGCGTGAGTGGGCGGGATGGGGATGTACCTGACCACGGAGATCGCGCCCGCCTGGAAGAGGGAAGTGTGAGCAGCTGAGCAGAGGGAGCCGAGTGAATGTTCCTGGAGGTAGGCTCAGCTAGCTGTACATGGTGGATTAGTTTACAAGCATCTCTATGCTACGTCTGCTGAGTTACTGCAGCTTAGCATAGAGGTGCTGTTAGCTGACAGATGGAAATGCATGTCCTTTTCATTTAGCTCAATAAAGCATTGTGAATACCCCCTGGTGTGTGCCCTCCTGATACCCCATGGAATGCTCTCCCAACACCTCCCCCCAATGTGTGCCCTCCTAACACCCCATGGTATGCCCTCCAAACACCTCCCCAAAGTGTGTTCCTTCTTGACACCCCATGCTATGTCCTCCCAACCCCCCCCAGTGTGTGCCCTCCTGATACCCCATGGTATACCCTCCCAAAACCCCCCCCCCCAGTGTATGTCCTCCTGATACCCCATGGAATGCCCTCCCAACACCTCCCCCCAGTGTGTTCCCTCCTGACACCCCATGGTATGTCCTCCCAGCCCCCCCCAGTGTGTGCCCTCTTGATACCCCATAGTATGCCCTAAGAACCCCCCCACCCCAGTGTGTGCCCTCCTGACACCCCATGTTTTAATGGTTTTGTTCTTTGTTCTTAATGGTTTTGTTTTTTGAGATACAGTCGCCAACACTTGCAGGGAGGCCCCAGCGAGATTTGAACTCGCGACCCCTGGTTTACAAGACCAGTGCTCTAACCCCTGAGCTATGGAGCCCTTTTTTTTTTTTTTTTTTTTTTTTTTTTTTATGGTTTTGTTTTTTAATGGTTTTGTTCATTTTGTGCACCTATGTATAAATATATATCTAAATATATACCTATGTTTTGAATTTGAAAAAATCATATTTTATTTTTTCAATTAAGAAGGGTTCGATGAATGCGCATATGAAACTGGTGGGGTTCAGTACCTCCAACAAGGTTAAGAACCACTGCTCTAGGACATGAGGGTTTTTCCTAGTGATGGAGGGGTCGGCATTAAGGGATCTTAAATGACATGGTTTCATATATCATAGTCACTGCCAAAAAAGGATAGTGAGTAACTTCAGCGCAATTAAAAAATCAAAAACACTGAGTAAACTCCCAATGGCTGCATGCATTCAGTGCTTTCACATTACACAAATGAACCAAAATAACGTAAATAATGCTGCGCCAAACCCTTTGGTGCAGCATTATTTACGTTATTTTAACTTCCAACTAAGACCTACAGTATCTCACAAAAGTGAGTACACCCCGCACATTTTTGTAAATATTTTATTATATTGTTTCATGTGACAACACTGAAGGAATTACACTTTGCTGCAATGTAAAGTAGTGAGTGTACAGCTTGTATAACAGTGTAAATTTGCTGTCCCCTCAAAATACCTCAACACACAGCCAATAATGTCTAAACCGCTGGCAACAAAAGTGAGCACACCCCTAAGTGAAAATGTCCAAATTGGGCCTAAAGTGTCAATATTTTGTGTTGCCACCCTTATTTTTCAGCACTGCCTTAACCCTCTTGGGCATTGAGTTCACCAGAGCTTCACAGGTTGCCACTGGAGTCCTCTTCCACTCCTCCATGAGGACATCACGGAGCTGGTGGATGTTAGAGACCTTTCGCTCCTCCACCTTCCTTTTAAGGATGCCCCACAGATGCTCAATAGGGTTTAGGTCGGAGAGCATGTTTGGCCAGACCATCACGTTTTGGGTCGTTATCATGTTGGAATACTGCCCTGCGGCCCAGTCTCCGAAAGGAGGGGATCCTGCTCTGTTTCAGTATGTCACAGTACATGTTGGCATTCATGGTTCCCTCAATGAACTGTAGCTCCCCAGTGCTGTCAGCTCTCATGCAGCCCCAGACCATGACACTCCCACCACCATGCTTGACCGTAGGCAAGACACACTTGTCTTTGTACTCCTCACCTGGTGAGCTTGGGAAAGCTCGTACAAGCTCAGCTGGGCGGGCGCATGCGCAGTTACGTAATGGCGCCGCCTGTCGCCATTTTTAAATGAAAGGCACTCATTCTTGGCAGTCCCTTGCTACCAAAGCAGAGGAGAACTCAGAGTGAGGACGATAGACACTCATGTGAGTGAGGGGGCAATACTGCAGGGTGCATAGGAGGGCAACACTGCGGGATGAAACTGTGAAGGGGGCAGAGAAGGACACACTGATGTGCCTGTGGACAGGGGAAAGGGGCACAGGAGGACAGTAAACTGATGTGGAGAGGTGAAAGGGGCACAGGAGGACACTGATGTCGAGAGGTAACATGAAGGGGGACAGAGGAGGAAACGACCATGTCTGCGCAGCCTCTGACTACCTCCTGTACCATGACCGCAGTCTCTGACCACCTCCTGTACCATGTCTGCAGTCTCTGACCACCTCCTGTACCATGACCGCAGTCTCTGACCACCTCCTGTACCATGACCGCAGTCTCTGACCACCTCCTGTACATGACCTCAGTCTCTGACCACTTCCTGTGCCATGACCGCAGTCTCTGACCACCTCCTGTACCCTGACCGCAGTCTCTGACCACCTCCTGTACCATGACCTCAGTCTCTGACCACCTCCTGTACCATGACTGCAGTCTCTGACCATCTCCTGTACCATGACCGCAGTTTCTGATCACCTCCTGTACCATGGCCGCAGTCTCTGACCACCTCCTGTACCATGACCGCAGTCTCTGACCATCTCCTGTACCATGTCTGCACTCTCTGACCACCTCCTGTCTAATGTCCACAGTCTCTGACCATCTCCTGAACCATGTCCGCAGCCTCTAACCATCTCTTGTATCATGTCCGCAAACTCTGACCATCCTTTGTCTTTTATCATGTCTGCAATCTCTGAGGGGGGTGTCTGGAGAGGAGTCAAGAGTGAGAGTTCTGCCGGGATGGGGGGTCATAGGAGAAGTCAGACGAGTGTGGACTGTGGAGAGGAGACTATGGGATAAAACCAGAGACACTAAGCTGGAGCCGTCTGACTGAGCCCTGCACGGTGCACCTGAGAGGAGGTTAGTGACATCACTGCCAGGCCAGTCTGATGGGGGGGGGTCACTGATGTAAGGAGGCAGTGAATACAATAATGTAAGGGGGCACTGATATAAATGTCCCCCCTATATTAGTAATCCCCCCTTACCTTATTGTATTCACTCTGCAGAAGGTGGTCTCTGGTCACCAGAGTGCCCCCCACATCAAAGTTCCTGGCGTTTCCCTTTACACCAGAGTCTGTAGGATTCCCCTTACGGTGCAAGGGGAAACTCTGCGGACCCTGATGTAAGTAGAAACTCTGATTTAAAGGGGAACACAGTGGACTCTGATATAATGTGGTCTCTGGTCACCAGAGCAACCCCCCTTACATCAAATTTCTCCCCTTAGATCATGATCTGCAGTGTTCCCCTTTACATAAGAGTTCCCTTCCACTGTAAAGGGGATTCCTGCAGACTCTGATGTAAGGGGGAACTCTGTGCCGGCTGGGTTATAGTAACCTGACCTTCATGTAAATGGAGAAATATGTTTTTTTATTTGTTTAACCTAAACACAATACTAATAGCACCAACTACATGTTTATAGTTAAAATATTGATATTTGCACTGTTGTCTTTTTAGGTACTTTTTTGCAGTTTCAGTAAAAAATGTAGCCCTGCAAGTAAATTTAATGATTTGTGCCAGTAAAAAATTGGTGCCATTTGTAAATTTTGGTATCTTGCCAGTAAATTTTACTTCAGGGGGTTGGCAGCACTGGTGGAACCTGTCCTGTTAAACTTCTGTATGGTGTTGGCCACTTTGCTGCAGCTCAGTTTCAGGGTCTTGGCAATCTTCTTATAGCCTAGGCCAGTGATGGCGAACCTTGGCACCCCAGATGTTTTGGAACTACATTTCTCATGATGCTTATGCATTCTGCAGTATAGTTGAGCATCATGGGAAATGTAGTTCCAAAACATCTGGGTTGTCAAGGTTTGCCATCACTGGCCTAGGCCTTTTTTATGTAGAGCAACAATTCTTTTTTCAGATCCTCAGAGAGTTCTTTGCCATGAGGTGCCATGTTGAACTTCCAGTGACCAGTATGAGAGAGTGAGAGCGATAACACCAAATTTAACACACGTGCTCCCCATTCACACCTGAGACCTTGTAACACTAATGAGCCACATGACACCAGGGAGGGAAAATGGCTAATTTGGACATTTTTCCTTAGGGGTGTACTCACTTTTGTTGCCAGCAGTTTAGACATTAATAGCTGTGTTTTGAGTTATTTTGAGGGGACAGCAAACTTACACTGTTATACAAGCTGTACACTCACTACTTTACATTGTAGCAAAGTGTAATTTCATCAGTGTTGTCACATGAAAATACATAATAAAATATTTACAAAAATGTGAGGGGTGTACTCACTTTTGTGAGATACTGTAAACAGGGAGTCTGCTTGTCAGTCAATTCAGAAAAGGGTAAAAAACCTCATCAACCTTTTTGGTTGTATGTTTAAGGAGATTTCTACTGAATATGATCAAATTCATTCAGGGGGTAGCCTTGTTGGCACCTAGAAGTCGCCAGGTGAAAATCTGTTTCTCTTACGTCCTCCGACAGTCGCCGCCTCTTCATATTCGTCACATATGGGGTATTAGACTTTGCTCCGAAGGAGTAGCTAGGCAACAGAATATGTTAACATTAAAGCTTTTAACATATCCCACCCTCAAGGGGTGGTCCCCTCAGTCAATACCCTCCTACTTCCTGCAACCATATCTCAGTTTTAATGTCTAGCTTGTCAGGAGTGGCTGGCTCTCTCTGTGCTGGGGCTTTGTGCCCCAGACTCTTTCTTCTTTTTTTGATTTTTTGTTTGAGTTTTCTCTCTACCTTTACTTAGCTGTTCTTTTTGTCAGCATTAGTTAGTTCTTCGGATGAAGAGGATCATGCGGGCTGGGTCTCGGGCTGATCCCCCTGGTCGCAGGTCGTGGGTCAGTGGCTTCCCAGCCTGCCATCGAGCGTTCAGCCAGGTAACGCTCCTGGCGCAGTGAACGACCCATCCCTGTTCGGTGCAGGGATGATTGGTGAGGTGGCTACCTCACTGGACGCTGTGCGGTTTCTTAACCCCCATTCTGTGCGTCTTGTATGCGACTCTCCCTGACTCATGTGCAGCGGCTTGTTCGCCTGTGCGGGTCCCCCACGCCACTGTGAGGTAAGTGTATTTATGTGGGGACCTGTCTGTCTGGGGGGGTGTCAGTCTGGGACTGTGTAACCTGCCTCTATTCACACTGTTTGTCTCCCTATCTCTCGGCTGCATGCTGTGGGCTGCAAGGGGGGGGGGGAGCTGTGTGACACTGTGTGTGTCAGCCTTGTCAGTGTGAGAAGCTGTGTGCTGTGGGGCATGTTTTGTGGCATGTTTGGGCATTATACAGCGATCGCTGCGGCGATCTGACATGTTTTTTTATATACAGACATGTGTGCATTACTGTACTGTGGAGCGGCGGTTTCGGCGCCAAACGGCGCCATTTTGCCTACACTCGCTCCGGCCGCATGTTCTACATGCATGGCGGCCATTTTCTTGTAGCCTCCCATAGGCTTTCATAGAGCGCCCTGGCAGCATCACTTCCTCTTCTCCAGGAACACCGATCGAGGCAGCAGCAGCGGCGAGGGTCTCCTCAGGTTATATCCTTCCTATCCATTACCTGTGTCAGTTTTAGTGTCCCTGTGGGGGTCTCATTGTGCTTGTGTGTGGTGCGGTGGGCTGCGCTCGCCGCGCTTGTTAAAGGGGCAGTTAACCCTTTATTATCCGGCATTTGTTATAGGGGCAATGGATTCTCAGGAGGGCAAATTTCCTACCGCCTTGGTGGAAAGCCAGGGGACCGCTGTTTCCCCCCCAGGGGGGGATTTAGCCACTATTGTGGCTGGCCTTGCTGCTCAGGTGCAGATGCTGGTAGCTGCTCATTCTACTAAAAGACCCAGAGTTGCTCTTTCCTCTGATTCTGAGGGTGAAGGTGATGGGGTTGTTATGGCGGGGGCCTCCTTATCGGGGTCCCGCTCCTCCCTGGATCTAGTGGGGTCCGAGGTGGAGGCTGAAGTTGAAGGGGTTGATAATTCTCCCCCTGGCTCGCCAGAAGAGCTTGCAATCATGGATGAATTAATTGCTTCCATAAAACAAACGCTGCGTTTGCAGGATGAAGTGTGTCCCCCCGCTGCCTTGGCGGCTTATGGGACGCAGAGAAAACGCAGGACGCCGCAGGTTTTTCCCTGCAATGATGATTTTCAGCGCGCTGTTAAGGAACAATGGCGCAATCTGCGCAAACCTTTTGCTGTACCAAGTAGGTTCAAGCTGCGTTATCCCTTCTCGCCTTCCACTGATGAAAGGTGGTGTGTGCCACCCCCAGTGGATCACGCAATTGCGGTTTTAAACAAATCCACTGCGATTCCTGCAGAGGATTCCCCTGTGTTCCGTGATGCCACGGATAGGAGATTGGAGTCTCTTGCCCGTCATACTTATTCTGTTACGGGTTCTATGCTTAAGGCTCTGTTTGCCTCTCTCATGGCGGCCCAGGCGGTCGCAAGTTGGACGCAGATGCTTAGGCGCGTCCCAGTGGCCGATTCGGCCTCGCCGGCGACCCTGGATATGGTGGCTCAAATCCACCAGGGTGTCATGTATCTGTGTGATGCGGACTTGGACCTAGTCCCGTTGGCTGCACGTGTGCACAGCGTGGCGGTGTTGTCTCGCCGCCTGGTTTGGTTAAAATGTTGGTCGGTGGACCAGTCTTCACGTAAGACGTTAGCCAATCTGCCTTATGATGGGTCTCGCCTTTTTGGGGAGTCCTTGGATGTGTTGATTAAGGGGATCACCGGAGGTAAGAGCACTCTCTTGCCCCATTTCCCCAAGGCTAAGGGGGCTTCTGGGAAGAAGCATGCTAATTTTCGGCCCCCTCAGGGGTCCTTTCGTGCCTTTCGGTCGCACTACAAGGGCAAACCGTTCAAAGGTCAAGGCTCTCAGAAGAAGCCCTGGTCTGGTAAACAGAAGTCCGGTCAATCCGGATCCGCAGCCCATAACAGTGCGGCCTGAAGGGGCGCCCTCACCCAGTTTTGGGGTGGGGGGACGCTTGCTCGGTTTTCTTCAGCCCTGGTTGGCCCGCGTGCGGGACAGATGGGTTCAGGAGATCGTTCGATCTGGTTACAAGATCGAGTTTCTCTCTCGGCCGGAGAGCAGATTTTTTCCCTCAAATCTTCAACTGTCTCCAGAGCGTTTACGGGACCTGCACCTGGCGGTGCGGGACCTGAGGGCTCAGGGAGTGGTAGTTCCGGTGCCTCATCGGGACAGGTTTCGGGGGTTTTATTCCAATCTGTTCACCGTGCCCAGAAAGGAGGGCAAGGTTCGTCCAATTCTGGACTTGAAGGCTCTGAACCGCAAGTTCCGCATGGAATCCCTGCGGTCGGTGGTGGCTGCCCTGGTTCCGGGGGAATTCATGGCCTCCATCGATTTGAAGGATGCGTATCTTCACATCCCCATTTTCGAGGGTCACCAGAGGTTCCTTCGATTTGCCATTGCGGAGGATCACTACCAGTTTGTGGCGTTGCCTTTTGGTCTCGCCTCGGCTCCGCGGGTCTTCACCAAGGTGCTTGCACCGGTTCTGGCATTATTGAGGGCCCAGGGCATTTCTGTCCTGGGGTATCTGGACGACATTCTGGTTCGGTCTGCGACCAGCCAGGGTCTGGAGAAGGACCTGTCTGTCACGATGCAAACTCTGCAGGAGTTTGGTTGGACGATAAATTTTCCAAAGTCGACACTGAGTCCGTCGGTTCGTCTTCCCTACCTGGGAATGATTCTGGACTCGGTGCAGGCGAAGGTCTTCCTGCCGGAAGACAAACTCAGAACTCTTCAGGAGGAAGTCAGGTCCCTCAGGGACGTTCCGCACTCGTCTCTGCGGACGTGCATGAGATGTCTGGGATTGATGGTCTCGGCCTTCGAGGCGATTCCCTTCGCCCAGTTTCACACGCGGGGTCTCCAAGCGGAGATCCTGTCCATGTGGGACGGGCGACCTCAATCTCTGGATCTTCAAGTCTCGTTGAGTCATCGCACCAGAAGAGACCTTCTGTGGTGGCTCCAGTCCCCGATGGTGTCCGGGGGCAAGTCGTTTCGTCCTATCTCGTGGACGGTGATCACCACGGATGCCAGCCTGTCGGGCTGGGGTGGTGTTCTGGGCGTTCTGTCCGCCCGGGGAACTTGGTCGGAGGGGGAGTCTTCCCTTCCGATCAACATTCTGGAATTGCGTGCGATAAATCTCTGTCTTCATCGCTGGACGGACCGGCTGCAGGGCTGCCCGGTTCGGGTGCAGACGGACAATGCCACGGCGGTGGCCTACGTCAACCACCAAGGGGGCACCAGGAGTGCCCGAGCGGCTCGAGAAGTGGCCGACATTCTGTCTTGGCCTGAGACTCATGTCCCGGCGATAACGGCGGTTCACATTCCAGGGGTGGAGAACTGGCAGGCGGACTATCTGAGTCCCCAGACCCTGGATCAGGGGGAATGGTCTCTCCACCCGGCTGTCTTCCAGATGTTGTGCGCGAAGTGGGGTCTTCCAGATGTGGACCTGTTCGCGTCTCGTCTCAACAACAAGGTGAGAAGGTTCGTGGCAAGGACGCGCGACCCTCGGGCAGATGCGTCGGACGCGTTAGTGGCCCCGTGGCATCAGTACAGACTGATGTACGCGTTTCCACCGATTCAGTTGCTGTCCAGGTTTCTTCGCAGGTTACACTCGGAACGCAGCACGGTGATTCTTGTGGCACCGGACTGGCCTCGCCGGTCCTGGTACGCAGACCTCGTGAATCTGGCGGTCGACGCCCCGTGGCGTCTGCCTCTTCGAGGCGATCTCCTGTCTCAAGGACCGATATACCATCCTGCTTTACAGTCTCTGGCTTTGACGGCCTGGCTGTTGAGACCGAGGTCCTGAAGGAGAAGGGTCTCTCCCCAGAGGTCGTTCATACTTTGATCAACGCGAGGAAGTCTTCCTCGGGGAAGGTTTATTACCGTACTTGGAAGGCCTATTTTGCCTGGTGTGAGTCCAGGGGGTTTTCACCCCGCACGTACTCGGTTTCCCGAGTGCTGTCCTTCCTTCAAACGGGTGTCGATCAGCGTTTGGCGCTGGCTACGATAAAGGGTCAGGTGTCTGCGCTGGCCGTTCTGTTTCAACGTCCCGTGGCTTCCAACTCCTTGGTTGGCACTTTTGTTCAGGGTGTGCGGCATCTGGTTCCTCCTAGGAGGGATCCTTTGCCCCCTTGGGACTTGAATCTCGTTCTGTCTGTGTTGCAACGTGCTCCTTTTGTACAGATCAGGGAGATCTCGTTGTCTATGTTGTCCAAAAAGGTCGCCTTTTTGGTGGCGATCACTTCGGCTCGCAGAGTGTCGGAGCTGGCAGCTTTGTCCTGCAAGTCTCCGTATCTGGTTGTTCATTTGGATAAGGTGGTCTTGCGACCTAATCCTTCTTTTCTTCCGAAACGAGTTTCGGAATTCCATCTTAATGAGGATATTGTCTTGCCTTCGCTGTGCGCGAAGCCTAAACATCCAAAGGAGGTGAGATTACATTCTCTGGATGTTGTTCGGGCGATAAGGGTTTACCTTAAATCGACTGAGTCTTTTCGAAAGACGGACTCCTTGTTTGTTCTTCCAGAGGGTCCTCGGAAGGGCATGGCGGCGTCGGCCTCTACCATCGCCAAATGGATCAGGCAGACCATTGAACAGGCCTATGCCTTGCAGGGGAAGGTTCCCCCTGTGCCTGTGAAGGCGCACTCTACTAGATCTCTGAGTACGTCTTGGGCCTGTCGTCATGGGGCTTCTGTAGCCCAGGTGTGTAAGGCGGCGACTTGGTCGAACGTGCACACTTTCACAAAATTCTACAAAGTAGATGTTCAGGCATCGGCGGATGCTTCCTTTGGCCGCAAGGTTCTTAGTGCGGCAATTCCCTAGGGTCCCTTGTTGGGGACCTCTGGCTGTTGGGATAAGTTTTTTATCCCCTGGCTATTTGTCTTTTCCTGGGTTGTTGCTCCTGTTGAGCACTTGTTTTTTCCTGTTGCCCAGCTGGTTTCCTTCCTTTGGTAAGGTTCCTTTCTTTGATGCGGAGACTGCGTTGCCTTTTCGGCGCGGATGCGTTTCCCACCCCTCATGTTTGCACTGCTTTGGGACGTCCCCATATGTGACGAATATGAAGAGGCGGCGACTGTCGGAGGACGTAAGAGAAAACGGAATTTTTGTAAAATCTTACCTGTAAAATTCCTTTCTCTGAGTCCTCCGACAGTCGCCGCCCCCGCCCCTCTTTTGGGGTTTGGTTGTATACTCTACTGCTATTCCACTAAAACTGAGATATGGTTGCAGGAAGTAGGAGGGTATTGACTGAGGGGACCACCCCTTGAGGGTGGGATATGTTAAAAGCTTTAATGTTAACATATTCTGTTGCCTAGCTACTCCTTCGGAGCAAAGTCTAATACCCCATATGTGACGAATATGAAGAGGCGGCGACTGTCGGAGGACTCAGAGAAAGGAATTTTACAGGTAAGATTTTACAAAAATTCCGTTTTTTTGAAAAGCACCTGCATCCCCTCAGATGGAGGCACTGCAGATTTATCTAGCCATACTGTTTAGAGTGGATGGGGGGGAATCACGTAATTTCTCTCAATCAGCCTGCACTACTGAACAGGAGAAATCTTAATTTGCTGTATATGGCCAGCTTTAAACTCTGCCATGCAGATGGCACCAGGGTGCACTTAGAACCTCTCAGAACAGATCACTTAATTATTTATGCACTAGCCCACAAAAAGAAGAGGAAGACTTGTGGATATGGGAGGGGTCATACCCAACAGAAGAAGAAAACGTTAATGAGGATGACCCAATAATAATAGATGTCCCAGGATCTAAGCTAAAGGCTTCTATACCTTCTGGGGATACCGAGAAATCACCCCTAGAAGCAGCAGGGGAGCATGAGCGGGACTGTCCTCTGTGAGTATTTGAAAAAGGCATTGTACACCACATAGCAAAAAACTGTGCAACACCAGAGGCTATGCCAAAGCTCTGGACCCAGAGCATGCTCTGCAGCTAACACAGTACACAAATGCACCACAATGCAGAGCACAGTGCTTAAATGTCACATTCCTGGTGAGCCCAGCAAGGTTCTGGGTACCGCCTCGAAAGGTGTTTGTAAAGTCTTATTTGAAGTCACCCAAAAAAAAAAACCTACGGTGTAGAGTATCTTGATTACAGAAAATAGTTAAAAAATATGGAGAAAAAAAATTACAATAAAAAGGCTAACAAGCTGGTTTGGACCTAGAATCATTAAGCTACTGTCCTGGAATATTAGGGGTCTAAATTCTAAATTTAAAGGAGGTCTCCTATTCCAATAGCTCAAGAGTTATACCACACATACTGACAGCAGCGGGACCACTTTAAGCTCCCAATGGATATCTCGCCATATGGCTGTCCAGAGGGTGCCAGATATTATAAAAGATTACTGGACTCTAAGGCTACATGCACACTACCCTACACTGACCAGAGCCACATGAAAACGCAAACCGCGTTTTTACAGCGATTTTGACGTGATTTCCACTTTTTCATGTTACTTGTGTGTAGAGTCAACAATCAAGCCTAAAACGTGCTTCATCATCAAAGTGCGATGTCTTTAGGAGAAGATCTGCTCTTTGTTTTCCTGGATTTCAGCTTAAGCCCTGGTTCACATTTGTGCGATTGCGGAGATCGCATGTAATTCGGAGCGCACTGCTCCTAAATTAAATGCGATCTCATGTGCGGTGCGAATTTCAGCCATACACTTTATATGGCTGAATTTGCACCGCATCCACATTAAACTCGCACATGAGGCTTTTTTTTTTATTCGCAGCAGAATCGGATCGCATAGTGGTTCACACTAGTGCGATCCAATTCTGTGCGAACTTGCAGATAGCACTGCGATATGCGATCGCAACTGGGGGTGTCGTTAACTTTTAATTGACACCCCCTGCCTATCGCATATGGCAGTGTGAACTGCCAGAGCTGCGGATGCGATGCGGGATCACGCTGCATATTCGCATCGCACAATTGTTAACCGGCACTTAGACTTCATGTACACTGTTGATGATAAACAAATGATTAGGAGCAGTAGGGTGTTTATTTTTTCAGCAGCCCCTGAACTCTCCTCTATGTTATCTTATCTGTCCATGTACACCGAGCCTTTTAAAGCCGTTTAGAGGGAGTTGAGTTTAGTGGAGATAGGCTTCGGTTTGTTAGTGTATCTATATCTGCTAGTACATCTACCACTTCTCCCCCCCCCCCCCCAGACTGACAATGCTGCTTTCCAAAGGTGCCACTGTGCTCCTTTAGAGTGGGGTGTACAGTGGTCAGTACCACATGAGGTGTATTACTGGCTAGATCACCAGGTGAAAACAGAGGGGAAAAATGCCTAAAAAAAGAAACATTTTGCAGCAATGACATCTAATGATTGGTAAGCTGTAATATATTATTTTTTGGGGTTTAATACCAGTATCAGTTTAGCAAATAAATAGCAATTGTACATTCAATATTTGCTGAAATATGCCCTTGTTGCTTCTCAGCACTGCAAGATGTTGTGTTAAATTTCTTTTTCACTGAAAATGTGAAAAATATAAGATCTGGTTTTTAAAGTGGCTTCTACTGGCTATCAGGGGAAGCAGAAAACCCTGTCCTAGACAGCCTCAAATACTACATCAAAGCATCAAAGAGAAATATCAGCATGTAGTGAAAGACTTTTCCACTTTCAAATAGAAGCTGCAAAACCTCTGGGTATGTTTGCCTGCTGCTGACCGGTGGCAGTTTCCCTGCTTAGAACCCCTACTGATCAGCTGTTTTCGAATAGCGCTGCATAGCTCTAAGAAGGCTGTTGGTATCTGCTTGCCTTTTTACCGCGTGAATATAGATTTCCAAGGCCAGGCTGATTTATGGTAAAGAAAGCCAAGCAGTTCCTAGCAGTGATTGCCTTGGAGTTTCTTGGTGGCACTATTGAAACAACTGTTAAGCTATGGTTTCAAGACGGGAGACCCCTGCCAGTCAGAAGCAGGGCACATATCCCTAGGTTTTCCACTTCTGTTTAAAAGTAGAAAAACACTTGAAACATTTAATTTAAACTTCTTGAAAGTAAAAAAGTAACTCTGTGAGATGACCTATGAGGCTAGAGGATGCCCAAAAAAATTTAGGAAAATATGGTACAGGAGGGTGGATTCCTCCAAATAGTGGCCGAAAACCCATAAATGGATCAAGGGTGGATCCTAATATCATAGCTACATAGGATCAGTTGGGCAAAGGGGTGCTCTGCATGATTCATGAGGTATTATTCTATCAGCATTGTTTTATAATAAGGTGTTTTACAACCCTGGATTCAAATTTGGGATGAGGGTGGGCTTCATTCTGGTAAGGTTCTTGAGGTTGTTTTTTTTCCTCTGGTATATCTTTGTGGTTCTTTTTTTTTGTGTGTAGTGAGTATTTGTCTATTTCTTTTATAATATACATATATATATATATATATATATATATATAATCATACTAAAGTTTATATGCGAATAAGATAACGTGGGAAATCTTTATGGTTCGGAAGTGTAATTTTGGTCCAGTATACTTGACGTGTTAATACAATTATGTAAATTTTCATATGTTTATTGTATAACTATTCACATGTGACAATTAAAACATTTGAGAGAATCATTGTGTGTAACAAAAATTTGATGTTGGATGTATGATAAAGTATTGTGGCAGTTCACAAACGTGGCATGGTGTTTATGTCAAAGCACAGTGGCAAGACATTTTCTTCTGGAAGACCACATCGATAGGTAGAATGCGTGACAACTGAGAAATAACATATTAAGATTGTACATTACAGGACACAGGGAGTAGTCAGAGAAATAGGGTATTCATCTAGCTTCAGGAGATTGGACACTGGCAAACAAAGCCCAGCATAACCTCTCACAGCGTGGTAGTGTCTTAGGAGTATGGACATCTTCTCTCCCTCTCTGGAAGAAGCAAACCCATTCTTCCTTTCCTTTGGTTTGATTAAGATGTTTTTCTACAAGCAAGTTTTCTTCAACAGTTGCAAAGATTAAGTGCTCAATTTACAGTTCACTGGATCAGCCAGTACTTGGAATAGTTCTGAAAGCTGTACTTGGACCTGCCAAAAAGAAGACGTGGGGTTGGCCTGTTATGTGTCTTTATGAGCACTGAACCCTGCGTTAGGTGCGTATCTAGGCTCTATGTGCAACTGTTAGCAGCTGTGTGCTCTACAGTTCCAGGACCATGCTGCACTTTTGGGGAGGAGTTAGTCCCTAAAGACCCCTTGGGGGGGTTTGTCCTCTTAAGGTGGTTTTGCCCATTCCCCTTAACCAGTTAACCTGTTACACTTACCTCCTCTGTGTAGTTGGTTTTGCACAAGGCAGCCCAGATCCTCCTCGTCCCAGGTCCCTGGTTGGAGTTCCTGGCCCCTCCCTCCTGTTGAGTGCCCCCACAGCAACCAGCTTGCTATGGGGGCACCCAAGCTGAGCTGCAGCTCCGTGTATCCATTCAGACATGGCCCTTATCTCTCCTGATTGGCTAACTAAGTTTAATTGACAGCAGCGGGAGCCAATGGTGCCACTGCTGTGACTCAGCCAATCAGGAGAGAGAGTCCTGGCTGGCTGAGGCATTCGTGGCCATCGCTGATAGAAAGGGGGCTCAGGTAAGTATGATGGGGACTGAGGGGGGGGGGGGGCTGCTAAACAGAGAAGGCTTTTTATCTTAATGCAAGGAATGCATTAAGACAAAAAAATAAAAAAAAACCTTCTGACTTTACAACCCCTTTAAGGAGAAAGTTCCCCCTTTTCCTGTTAAGGAGAACTCCACCATTTCTGTTGTCTTTGGCCTTTCAGCATCAGGCATCTGTTTCTTAGACTGCAAGGCTGCCACCTGATCTTTACATGTTCTGTCAAGTAAAAGTTCAGGTCCCCTATAATGCAATTTTTGGACATACATTTCTCCAGGTGACCCTGTGAGCTTTTTGAGTCTCCCTTGTTTGCCCTGGTTACTTGGGGGCCTGTTAGCATTTTGTTTGCTGTCTTGCCCACCCCTCAGATGGATTGTTTTGTTTTTTTTTAAGAAAATAGGGTTTTTGACTTACCTGTAAGGTCCTTTTCTTTGAGTAAAATACAGAACACAAGTCCCACTCCTTTGTTCTTGTGATCCATCCTACTATTGCTTACTACAAAACTGTGAATGGGAGTGAGAGTGGGTTATGTTGGGCTGTTCTAACAATTTTATATTTGCCAATACTCAAATCTTCTGAAGGAAACTGCATAACCCAATGTCTCTGACTCTTCTAATGCCCCGTACACACGTGCAGATTATCTGAAGACTTTTGTCTGCAGACTTACCAAAACCATATAATATGAGGTCAAACCTAAACACTTTCAATTTGTATGCAATCCGGCAGGCCCTTGCACTACATAGAAAAGGTAAATCTGAAGACAAAAGTCTTCAGATAATCTGCACGTGTGTACGGGGCATTAGTGTCCTGTAAAATACTCCAAGCAAAGGATTGTACAGGTAAGTCAAAATCCTATTTTATTTGCCACAATAGAAAAAATTCCTAATGTTTCTAAGTCCCAATGGCTCAGAAGGCAAAGCTTTGTCTGTAATTGGGAGTGATTATTGCTGTTATTGGCTTTATCAAAACACAAATATGGCAGAAAAAAGTCAAGATATAGATATAAATTCAGCTACTCATATCTCTGGATAAAATTATCGTTTTAGGACGCAGTTTTTTTTTTACAGAAAATAACTTCTACTGATGCATTTTAATTTGCTAGATTTTGTACGTTAGTTGTGGTTAAGTGCTCTACTCTATGCACGCTACAAATCCTATAGTCCATCTCAATAGAGAGCAAGAGAGAAAGGGTCGCTACATTCCTATACAGCGGGACCATGGGTGAACGAAAGAATGAAGGTAGCCACTCTCTAGCAAGAAGTCAGATCATAGCAGCAAAAATAGCTAATAAATAAATAAATAAATTTGATTTCAAGGAGGCTGAGAGAAATAGAAAGTAATTTTTGAAGTTAGGAATACATACTTTAAAACTAGGGTTTATAAACCACATGACAAGCTTAAAGTTGGCCATGTACAGGCAGATCAGGTCAGAAAATCCTTCCCTTCTTTTCCTCATGTGGCCCAATCTGCAACAGGTTTGGCCTTCCACATAAATGGCCAGCTATGACTCAAATGAGCATTCAGTGTGAGTGCCGGTTCACATTTGTGCGATCACAGAGATCGCATGTAATTCGGAGCGCACGGCTTCTAAAATTACATGCGATCTCTGTGCGCTGCAAATTCAGCCATACAGTTTGTATGGCTGAATTTGCACCGCAATTGCACCTAACACGCACAGGACCCTTTTTTTGGTCCGCAGCAGAATCGGATCGCATGGTGGTTCACACTAGTTCGATCCGATTCTGTGCGAACTTTCAGATCGCACTGCGATATGCGATCTGATCTGGGGGTGTCGTTAACTTTTAATTGACACCCCCAGCGTATCGCATATGGCAGTGTGAACTGCCAGGGGTGCGGATGCGATGCGGGAAAACGCTGTATATTCGCAGCGTTCCCGCATCGCACAAATGTGAACTGGCACTAAGTGCTGTAGGCCATTTCCATATGAGGGATACGAGAAGCAGCCTCACAACATTGATGTACTGCCGCACCCCATGAACGCACTTATTGTATGACTGAAACGTTTACATTCAATATCTGTCTTTTTATGTCTGAAGCAGTCAAATAAAATGCTTCTCTCAAAATAATCTAAAGGTGCAGGACCCCTAACAACAAGGTGAAAATAATTTCAGAAGCAAATAGAGAAAGGTTTTCTGGCTAATAAAGAAAGTGTCTGCTCATAGGGAGAATTATTATCAGGGAGAATGAGTCGAGTTCTTAAGGGCAACAGCCAGTAAAGACAGGATAGGCTGCCAATGCTAATAACAGGAAGCTGATTAAATGGCCAATATTTTTTTTTCACAAAGGTGGCAAACGTATAGTTACATAGATACATAGTTAAAGAGGAGTTCCAGTCTGTGAAAAAAAAAATTAAAAGTCAGCAGCTACAAATACTGTAGCTGCTGACTTTTAATATAAGGACAAGAAAACCTTGCAGCTTCACAGCCTTTCCTACTGCGTGAGTTGCGCTGCGCTTTCTGAATGGTCCTGCCGTCTTCTGGGACCTCTATGTGTCCCAGAAGGCGGGGGGGGGGGGGTGTCAATCGCCGTAGGAAATTACGTTGATCGCTTTAGGGCGATCTTACCAGGAAGTGGGAGTGGGTTCCTGTCGAACACCTGCTCAACTGCATCCCCCTTCGCCCCCCAAAAAAAAGTGCCAAATGTTGCAGTGGAGGGTGCGAACAAGCAAAGCTTCCCCTTTTGGGTGAAGCTCCGCTTTAATCTGGTTGAAAAAAGGACACTAGTCCATCCAGGTAAACCAACATATAAAAAAAACTAAACAAAAACACACACTAAAACCTCCATATGTACTATCCTATACCCACAGTTAATCCAGAGGAAGGCAAAAAAAAACCCAGCAAAGCCTGATCCAATCTACACAAACACACACAAAAAAAAGGGGCACTCGTGGGAAGTTTGCCCACCGATGAGCACCCCATAATGCACTGCGCTCATGCAGTGCATTGATTGCTGATGACTGGCCAAAGCATGAACCTGACCTGTATGCTTTGGCCAATCACAGCACAATGTACTGTCAGAGCCATGATTGGCCAAAGGAAGAGTGCTGCTTACACGGCAGCCTAGTATAGTATGTGACAATGGAGATTAGGCAGGTAGTTAGTGGATAGTGTGTTTGTCAGTTTAGTGCAGTCAGTGTAGTGTTATATGGATATGTTGGAGTCCCTGTTTCTTATGGTTTGTGAGCAGTGCCATGTCAAGCTGTCCAAGATTTCCCAAAGACACTAATGTTAAAGACAGGGAGCAGTGCCATTTCAAGCTGCCCAATATTTCCCATAGATGCCAATGTTAAAGACAGGGAGCAGTGCCATTTCAATCTGACCAATGTTTCCCATATATGCCAATGTTAAAGACAGGGAGCAGTGCCATTTCAATCTGACCAATGTTTCCCATATATGCCAATGTTAAAGACAGGGAGCAGTGCCATTTCAATCTGACCAATGTTTCCCATAGATGCCAATGTTAAAGACAGGGAGCAGTGCCATGTCAAGCTGACTGAGATTTCCCATAGATGTCAATGAGTACTGAAAGCTGAAAATTGGTCTATTCAGGAAGGGGGTGAAAGTGTCCTGTATTTAAGTGGTTGGGGTACAACACTAATAACCTTAGACCATTCAGAGTCTGAATCATTAACCACTATTCTGAATTCTATCTTTTAGCTAATTTTCTATCCATTTACAAACTGATTTTTCCAAGCCTGTAGACTTTACCTTACACATTAGCCCTGTGTGGGAAACTGTATCAAGCGCTTTTACAAAAAAGTATACTACATCAACAGCCACCCCTCTGTCCAGGATTATCAGTGCAGCCCCAGGAGTGCCCACAGGTGCTGCCAATCAATGCCCATCAGTGATGCCTATCAGTGGCACCTATGAGTTCCCAGTGCCACCTATTGGTTCACATCAGTGCCACCTATCAGTGCCACCTATTGGTGCCTGTCAGTGCCACATAACAGTTCAGCCCCATCAGTGCAGCCTATCAGTGCAACCTCATCAGTGCACATCAGTGAAGGAGAAAAATTACTTATTTAGAAAATTTTATAATAGAAACTAAGAAAAAAAAAATTTTTCAAAATGCTTTGGGCTTTTTTTGTTTGTTTAGAAAAAAATAAAAAACTCAGTTGTAATTAAATACCTCCAAAAGAAAGCTCTATCTGTCTAAAAAAATGATAAAAATGTTGTTTGGGTATAGTGTTGCATGAGGGTGCAATTGCCATTCAAAGTGTGACAGGGCTGAAATCTGAAAACTGGCCTGGGCAGGAAGGGGGTGAAAGTTCCCAGTAGGCAAGTTGTTAAAAAAGTTTACAGCTCATCGGTTTAGACTTAAACCAAAATATTGGCCCTAAAATCATTCTTCTATCCCTGGCGTGTGTGGGGATCACTAATATGTGTAAGGTGATAATAGGTGTTTAATTAAGTACACCCTTCTGTACTAAGTGTGTACTGTACTGTACTGAATTTTATTATGCATGTACCTTTGTATGTGAGGGGAAACATTTACATTTTTAACCACTTGACCTTCGGAAGATTTACCCCTTTTAATGATCAGGCCATTTTTTGTAATACAGCACTGCATTTGTTTAACTGACAATTGCACGGTCATGCAATGCTGTACCCAAACAAAATTTATGTCCTTTTTTTTGCCACAAATAGAGCTTTCTTTTCTTTTGGTGGCATTTAATCACCTCTGCGTTTTTTATTTTTTGCGCCAATATTTTTTCTGCTTCATGTTTGTGGTAAAAAAAAAAAAATCCATTAGGCGTATTATGATTCGTTTGCACAGAAATTGTAGTGTCTACAACCTATGGGATGAATTCTGGAATTTTTATTTCTTTATTTTTCACTAGTAATATCGGCGATCAGCGACTTATAGCGGGACTGTGATATGCAATGGACATTCGGGCACTAACTGACACTTTTTGGGAACCAGTGACACTAATACAGTGATCAGTGCTAAAAATATGCACTGTCACTGTACTAATGAACCAAAAGGAAAATGGACCGCACTCGGAAGTAAATTAAATTAGAAGTGTCTTTTATTCCTCATGAAGAATCAATACAGACAGTGCATCACAGGGACATGCAACAGGTTGACGCATTTCACGATACAGAAGATCGCTTACTCATAATAACAACCTTGTGTCACAGGCTGTGATTACAAGGCGGCGCTGAACGGTCTCTCCCGCTATACCACCACGATTTCTACCACCTCTTGATGCTATTTTCTATGTGCATGTTATGCACACACAAATGTGAGTGAGACCATTTATTTTTTTACTCAATAAAGACCGGTTTTTAAGGATTTCATGCACTATTGCAAGTCTTTCTATTTCTATATTATGCTGCATTGAGTGACACCACAAGCCAGATATCAGTACTGTGGATGAGAGGAGCCCTAAGGATATGGATGGATGATCTATAGGATCTATTAACCTATGCGCTCTTTATAAAGATCTGAGGTGAGCACCCATTCACAAGGGGGTGCACGGTTGGCTGTCCACTGTGACACTCTGGTCACTCTTCTTTGGGAGTACAGATCACTTTAGGATTGTTTGGACTATATCTATTTATTTGTCTTCAGCATGGTTATTCACTTTTTTACATTGGACTCTTTTTTATCTTTTCCTCTTTTATGGAATCTTATTAATTTATTGGCACTATTGGCACTTTAATGTTATATACCATTCACTGTTTTTTGGATTTTAATGCTTTGATGCACATAGTGCAGTATATGATAATTTATACTTGCGCAGCACTGTTTATTTATTTCATCCACAACTCTGCCCCCAGCTACATCACTAACCTGGTCTAAAAAAGAAAATACTAACCAAACCGTTCTCTTCTTTCCTTTCAAGACCTCCTGCTCTCCAGCTCCTTTGTCACCTCCTTCCATGCTCAGCTTCAGGACTTTTACCAAGCCTCTCCCATCTTTTGAACTCCCTACCCCAATCTGTCGGACTATCTCCTACTCTGTCCACTTTTAGGCTATCCATGAAAGCCCTTTTCTTTGGAGAAGCCAATCCCACCTCCAACTAACAACCGTATTTTCACTTTCTCCATCAACTCATTCCCCACAGTTATTACCTTTTGTATTACTTGATCTTCCAATTTAGATTGTAGGCTCTAAAGCCTGCTACACACTAAAAGTTCTGCTGGGTTGAAGGAAAAAAAAGTAAAGCTCCTGTCAGAGCCGCTGTACTAATGATCTGACGTTAGTGAAGCTCTCCCTCCTGATGAGCTGTTGTGTTCTGACAGGGGGAGGCTGGTCGGGAGCCAGTCGGCCGCTAGTTTTCCTGCATGCTCGTCTGATAGAAGCCGGCCAAATTTGCAAATGAAAACTCCAAGATAGCAAGTATATGATACTTTTCCCCAAAAAAACTGCACATATATTTTTATTTTATTTTGATTAAGTCACATGACCACTCAGCCTCTCTCTTTGTTCCTCTTCCTTTGTGGCAGGATGACTAATAGTGTATAAGTGTCACGAAAGTTGGTACCCTCCTCCTGTAATGAACTAAAATCTTGGCTGCCTAAAGCCAGAGTGAGGCTGGGAGGCGGGATGGAGCTATAGAAACTATGGGCTGCAATAGGCATTGTCAGTGCTTCCTCCAGGGTAACAACACATACAAAAATGTGGATTATACAACTGATGGGCAGATGCAGTGTGGAGGGGGTGACAACATTGCAATAATTTCAGCAGTGGGCAGCAAATGTTGTACAGCCCACTTCCTTTTTCTTGTCTGGTAATTAGCCTAGGCTAATGACATCATGCACAGCTCTCTCTCTCACTCTTGTGAGAGTTTGCTAGCAAGGGAGGAGGGATGAGTCACAGGAGAGCCAAGGAAAGCTACAGAGCTGGAAGGGGCTGAATGAGGGTGGAGATAACAGGAGACTGCAGAGATCCATGAGTATACATCAAGAGAGGGGACATGTGCAGGCAAGCAGTGGTCTGTATATACTGTATGTGTGTGTGTGTGTGTGTATATATATATATATATATATATATATATATATATATATATATATGTGTATTTGTGTGTGTCTGTGTGCCTCTGTGTGTCTGTATAAATCCAGGTAGTGAACAGAAAGCAGCTTCAGCTGCCCACAGTTAAAATGGATGTAGCCAGATTTAGTGGAGGGAGATTTCTGCAGCATATTTCGCAAGTACAGAATCACAGTATACATAATGTGAAAAAAAGTGGTTGGAGGGAAGCTTCAGAATGACAAATATGTTTTTATTACAAGTTATGTGAGCAGAATGCAGTTCCTCTTTAATGTTTTTACCTTTGTTTTATCCTTCTCTGCATCTAAGCACTGCTGATCTCATGTGGCCACTTTGCAAACACTTCTTTTCTATGTGCATGTAGTGATGGCTGTATTGCATTTCTAAGAGCAGCTTTTCTAATGGTGACAACGGCAGAGCATCCTTGCATAATGTGTGTTGAAAAAGTTACTTGTACTATGCATGCAAAGCACATGGAGAAGATAACAACACGGGAGAACAATTGGGAAATAGATTAAAAAGTTGTTGAACAAGGACCTTCACCGGGTATTATTATAATCAAAGCTGCAGATTTAAGAATATTGAAAATAACTTCTGAAAATTACATTAACATGTTAAAACCTATGAGAGTTTAGAGACTGGAGATTTAGCTACTTTAAGACCACACAGGCTACATTGCAGCATTGTCAGTAAATGGTGAAATCAAAGGCTAATAAAAGATTCCTGAAGAACACTAAAGAATGCCGATAGGAGAAAACTTGGTTTGTGTACACTTTTAATCCACACTGAAATGCCCACTACACATGTAAAAATATAATGAAGATTTTAAACATTTTAGTTAATCCTTGTGCTTTTCATTTTGCCACAGCACCATGTGCAAAGGTTATAGCATAACCTTGCTGTGCATTCCGCTACCTACTGCACACTCCTGGTAATTATATGCATTTTCAAACAGCCAATCAGCTGTCAGGCTGACAGATACTGATCTTTTTATTTTTAGCTCTGTGCTTCCCCCTCTAGATGCAAAAAAATTGTGTTTTTTCCGTTCACAAGACTCAGCACAGCCTTTCTCTCAGCGATACACTGCTTTCTCAAGCCTGCAAGGTTGTGGGAAGCTGAAAAAAAAGACTATCAACTATTTCTGAATATAAGGTGAAATGCTGAGATGTTAAAAAAAAAAAAGAATCAAAAACAATTAACAAAAATATAGCAGCTGAAATATAATTAAAAAAGGTCAATTGCTGAAAGCTAATACATTTTTTATTATGTGTGTGGTCGTGAAGATAGTTTTACTGTACAAACTGACTGATTCAGGGAATGTGGCATCCTTGTGGAACCAGGAGATACATTTTGTGAGTTGTGATGATTCTCTGCAAAAGATCAGCTGATCATTAGGGTTTATTTAGGAAATAGTATTGATACTTTACCTGCACTCCTTGATTAGGTCAAGTGGAAATGTCAATCAAGCATTTTACAATTGTAGGTGGGAATGGGCTCTCTTTTAGTGCTCATGGTAGCACAGTAAAAAGCTTCTTGAAACATAAGGAATTCACATGTCTCATTCTATCACATATCCCATGGATAAAAAAAAATGACTTTCTGTATTTCCCATTTGAGGATAGTGGGTGGAGCTATGCAAATGATTTCTTTATACCCCAGCAACCAAATGCACATTCAGAACTGTTGGTGTATATTGCCAATATAGCCTAACATTTTAGAGTCATTCATTCCAAACTGCACACAACTGTTTCAGTCTTTTTGAACTTCACTGTTGCTGTATAGAAACCATGGCTTATGTGGATATTAAATTAGGCTATACAGTACAGTGCAAAAGTTTTAGGCAGGTGTGAAGAAATGGCTTGAAAAAGGTTGTGCATGGGGCGCAGTGCTCCCACTTGTGATACTAGCGAATCAATATTCACTATTTGTTTCTGGCTTCTCCTCCTAGCCAATCAGGATAGAAGGGACCAGGGTAGCCAGGAGGAGAAGCCAGGGAAGCCACAGCGCTATGACCACTGGAGGGGTGATTGCGGACCTGGGGGGGGGGGTTGTTTTCGCCCCCCCCCCATAAAAATGTTTAGCACCAGCCACCACTACCAAGCAGTTGCTATTGATCACCAATTTCATATGTAGGTTGAAACACAATCATTAACTAAAACAGAAACAACTGTGTAGGAGTCTTAAAACTGGGTGAGGAACAGCCAAACTCTGTTACTAAGGTGAGGTTGTGGAAGACAGTTTCATGTCACAGGTCATTACACCATGGCAAGACTCAGGACAGCAACAAGACATAAGGTAGTTATACTGCATCAGCAAGGTCTCTCCCAGGAAAAGATTTCAAAGCTAGCTAGGGTTTCATGATGTGCTGTTCAAGCTCTGTTTAACCACTTTCTGACTGCGCTGTAGCGTCAAATGACAGCTACAGCATGGTCGTCCAGTTCTGTTTAGTTCCTTAAGACACAGCTGATCACAGATTGGGATAAAGGGCCAATCACATTGGCCCTTTACCACGTGATCAGCTGTGTCCAATCACAGCTAAACACAATGTAAACACAAGCCGGTTATCAGCATTCCTTTCCTTATGCTGACAGCGGGAAGAGAGGAGAGCAAATAACCGGTTTGTGTGAAAGGAACATCTACGCTGATAATCAGGACACTGATTATCAGTGCAGTCCCAACAGTGCCCTCCACTGCTGCCTATCAGTGCCCACTAGTACTGCAAATCATTGCCCACCAGTGCTGCCCACCAGTGCCGTGTACCAGTGCCCATCAGTCCCGCCTATCAGTGCCCTTCAGTGCCGCCTATCAGTGCCCATCCGGTCTACCTATCAGTGCCCATCCGGTCTACCTATCAGTGCCACCTATCATTGCAGCTTCATTAGTGCCTCCTTATCAATGCCCACCAGTGCTGCCTCATCAGTGCCGCATCATCAGTGACTACAAGTACAGCCTATCAGTACCCATCAGTGATTGAGAAAAAACATTTTTTTTTTCCACATTTCCGGTCTTTATTTATTTATTTAGCAAAAAAATTAAAAACCCAGTACTGATTAAATACCACTGAAAGAAAGCTTTTTTTGTGTGAAAAAAATTTATAAAAACTTTATATGGGTACAGGTTTGCATGACTGCACAACTGTCATTCAATGTGTAATAGCGCTAAAAGCTGAAAATTGGCCTGGGCAGGAAGGGGGTGTAAGTGCCCAGTAGGCAAGTGGCTAAATAAGCCCTCCATATCCCAACATGTTCCAATGGATCAATGGAAGAGGTTAAGAAGAAAAAGGAAATGGGCAACTCTGAGGACTGTAGATGCAGTGGTCAGCCAAGGAAACCTAATGCAGCGCAGATGAAAGACACATCATGCTTACTTCCCATCGACATTGGAAGATGTCCAGCAGTGTCATCAGCACAGAACTGGCGGTAACCAGTGGGGCCCAGGCAGTGCCATCTTAAGAGCAGTAAAGGGCCCCGGCAAAAAAAAAATGCAAATTATCGATAAGGCAATATTTATTGGTACAGCAGTGCCAGGCTAATGATAGCTTCCAAGTTCGGCGGCTGGGTCCGGTAAACACACACACGGACGGGAGTCAGACTCAACTGTCCTGTGTGTGCCTGTTCCCAAGTGGCCTGACAGCAGCGCAGGGCCGACGGGCACTTGCCACCTGCTAAGTTCAGTGGTGGATGCACACGGGAATCGGGACTAATGCTTGGCTGAGGCTGGTTTGCTGGGCAGGTGGGGCTCCCAGGCAACTGCCCAGTGTGCCCATTCGGTAAGATGGCCCTGGGCCCAGGTACACCCTTCTACTGTCCAGAGAGGTCTGGCCAGAAGAATTGCAGCCAAAAAGCCATACCTCCGACGTGTAGACAAGGCTAAGCGATTCAACTATGCATGGAAACATAGGAATTGGGGTGCAGAAAAATGTCAGCAGGTGCTCTGGACTGATGAGTTACAATTTAATATATTTGGCTTTAGCAGGAGGCAGTTTGTTTGCTAAGTTTCTGAAATTTGGTCAGGATCAATGGTGTGCTCAATGCTGCGAAATACAGGCAGATACTTATCAAGTCTGTCTGAGATTACATGAAGAGACAGAAGAATTTTAGACATTCTACATCCACAGAAGATCGGTGGTTACTTCTCCAAGATGTTTAGATAAACCTACAGTATCTCACAAAAGTGAGTACACCCCTCACATTTTTGTAAATATTTTATTCTATCTTTTCATGTGACAACACTGAAGAAATGACACTTTGCTACAATGTAAAGTAGTGAGTGTACAGCTTGTATAACAGTGTAAATTTGCTGTCCCCTCAAAATAACTCAACACACAGCCATTAATGTCTAAACTTCTGACAACAAAAGTGAGTACACCCCTAAGTGAAAATGTCCAAATTGGGCTCAATTAGCCATTTTCCCTACCCGGTGCCATGTGACTCGTTAGTGTTACAAGATCTCAGGTGTGAATGGGGAGCAGGTCTTTTTAAATTTGGTGTTATCGCTCTCACTCTCTCATACTGGTCACTGGAAGTTCAACGTGAAAGAGGACTCCCGTGGCAACCTGTGAAGCTCTGGTGAACTCCATGCTCAAGAGGGTTAAGGCAGCGCTGGAAAATATTGACACTTTGGGTCCAATTTGGACATTTACACTTAGGGGTGTACTCACTTTTGTGAGATACTGTAACTTCCAAGTTTCTTCTAAAAGTGTACAACACCAGATACTGTTTTGATTTGTATTTCTACTCTGTTCATCTACTTTTCATTTTGTAAATTGATTAAAAAAAGAAACTATTAACACCTCTATTTCTGAAAGCATTCTTTGTTTACAGCATTTTTCATAGCTGCCTAAAACCTCTACATAATAGTATATATTCACTATACAACAGCAGTTCCGTTGGAGTGAAGGAAAAATTATCTTATTTATGGGATGGAATGAGGCCTTCTGTTTTAAGAAGGACTTTAGGACTTTTTGTGCTGCGCATTGATTCAGTTGGAGGGCCTTTTGATTTCTTTAGCCCTCTTCTACCTGGGTCAAGCTGCTCATGAGGCCAAATTAGGTGGCTACATAAGGCAGTACTCATGGAGGCAGCTCAGTAATGCTGAGCCTGATAAAACCACAGGCTTAGCATTAGTGAGCTCCCTGTCTCTTCAGTAACGTGGAGATGGTTAAAAGTGCAGGTCCAGCATCACTGTGCAAAGCACTGCTTGCCACTGCACCTTCCTGTGTGACAGGCCCACTGGGTGAGAAATTCCAGTCAGTGATGCTAAACCTACTTATACTAAACTCAGCGCCACTGAGCTGACTGCATGTGTGAGTGTGCATTTACACACAAGTCAGCGCTAGCTCTCTTTGTTGTAGATACATGGGGTGGCAAAGGTGGCTGCCTTGGATAACATTCACAGCTGATATAGCCCTGCTTCTCACAATAATCTCTATGGCTGTACAGTCTCACTGAGTATAAAATCCGACTCCACAAAAGCCATGGTGTCCATACTGCACTGATAATTTCCAAAAAGCCTGAAGCAGCTGCAGGTAGTATGGAATAGGTTGATTCTTGGCTTTTGACTTAGACAAAGTGTGAGAGAGGTTAAAAAGTAGTAAGTGCCAGGTTATCTTGGCCTTGTGATAGATTCCAATCATTGTATGCTGTTATTGGGATTTAGGAAAATTCAGAGAAATCCATGGAAGAGCCAAAATTTCCTGTTTGTCTTCCTGGCTCCAATGTACAAGATGTACACATCATGAATATGGCGCAGTTCTTGCTCACCAAAGATTATGGAAGTGAGAAGAATAGGTGTTCCTTGTGCAAGGAATCTTTAGAATCCAGAATAAGAAAAGGTTGGCTTTGCTGGATTATCCTAGGCAGAGGGTCTTTGACATTTTGTTGGTTGCAGAAGGAATTTATAAGGACTGGCTTTCCATGACTAAGAGAAGTTGTGAGAATAAATGTTTGGAAGAAGTGAATAGAGTAGGATAAGCCACAAAAAATACTTCATATACCTTATTATTAAGAAGGTCAGGTCTGAACATGTAGGCCCTTTATAAGATAATTTAGAGTTAGTAACTAGGGACAAGGAGAAGGCAAATTATATTAAATACATTCTTCAACTCTATGCATACAAAGGGAAATGGGGGAACTGAAGTCCATAATGGGGATAATAGTGAACCCCAATGGCTCAAAATTAACAGGGTCCAGAAACATTTAGACAAAATTAAGGTGAATAAAATACCCAGACCTGATGGCTTACACTCACATGTCCTCAAAGAGTTGAACTCTGTTATGTCAAAGCCATTGTTTCAAATTTTTAGAGATTCTTTAGAGACTGTTTTGATACCACTAGATTGATGCAAGGCCAAGTTAGTGGCTGTATTTAAAAAGGGATCGAATTCTTAACCAAATAACAACAGACTTGTTAGTTTAACTTTTGTCAGGAAGACACTTGAGAGTTTGGTAAAAGATCACATAGAAGAGTTTTGCTAGAAAACAATATTAAAAGCAATATACAGCATGGATCCATGAAAGGCTGACATTTTCAAACAAATCCGCTTTCTTTTTATGAGGAAGTAAGCAAAAACTCAGATGATATGGACATTGCGTACATGGACTTTGCAAAAGTTTTTGACACAAGTCCCCACACAGGACTATTATGTAAGTTAATGTTTTAGGCTTAGAAAATTAGGATGAAGTTTTAGGCTTGGAAAATTCAGTTTGTAGAACTGGCTAAAAGACTGTATTCAGAGAGTAGTGAATACTGACTCATACTGAATGGTCTAAGGTTATTAGTGGTCTACCTCAAGGTTCAGTGTGGGGACCCTTACTTTTTAACCTATTTATAAATAGTATAACATTTGAGATTAAAAGTACAATATCTGTGTTTGCAGATAACACCAAGCTGTGTAGTGGAATAACATATTTCTAATAAATCTCCAACTTACAAGAAGACCGTATTACAACGTTTAATTGGGCAACTATGTGGCAGATGCGGTTAAATGTTGATAAATATAAAGTTATTCACTTGGGGTCTAAAAACATGCATGCACCATATATCCTAGGAGAAGTACAACTAAGGGAGTCAGTGGTCAAGAAGGACCTGGGTGTTCTGGTAGATCGTAGAATTAATGCAATTTTACTGGCGCCCCTCCTTCCACTTTACACGAGCTGCACCCTGGATACATGCCCTCTCTGCCCCCCTCACCCTTTGTCCCAGCCCTGTCTGTATAAATCATTAGTAGGACTTCACCTAGAACAGTTCCTCAACTATTTTTCAGTCAAGGTACCCTATATAATGCTGACCAATTTTGAGGCACCCATTTCCAAAATGTAAAAAGCAAAACGAATAGTTTTACATCATGCAACAACATCCACACACATAGGACCCCCAATATAAGAGGGGATTTTTTCTTACAAATCAAATACACCTTTGCGCTGGTACTCACTAGCATTCCAGCATTTCTCTTCTCATCAGTTTCTCATTCACCTAATGTGACTCCAGTGCTGATGGAGAGGGGCAGAGGAATGGCAAACAAGAATGTCCTCTGGTGCCTGACATCCTCCTTATAAACCTATGATAGCATTGGTTATTAGGACACCGGTGGCTGATCCGTAAGGTGCCCAAAGTTGTAATGTTGCACAAAAAAACCTGTGCCTTTGTGTAACAAAAAATTTAGGTGTGATCCACCCGCCAGCTTCCTGAAAATTTTTGGCCAATTTGGTACAATTTTTAGACATTTTGCCTAGGCACCCCTGAGGAACCAAGAAGGCACCCTGGTTGAAAAAGGCTATACTAGAAAATGTAATTCAGTTTTGGGCACCAATTCACAAAAAGGATATTGGGGAGGTGCAAAGAAGGGCAATCAAACTGATAAGAGCCATGGAGCAGCTCAGTTATGAGGAAAGATTAGCTGAACTGAATGTATTGTCTCTTGAGAAGAGGCAATTATTGGGGGATATGATATAAATACAAAAGTGGTCCATATAGTGAACCTAATGTAAAGTTATTCACTTTAAGGTCATCAAAAAGGACAAGCAGAAGAACAAAGAATGGAGAAAGGTTTCTTCATAGTAAGAGCCAGCTCAGTACATTGTGTTGGAAAAGAGCTGGATACATTCCTAAATGAACAAAATATAACTGGATTAACATTTGTAGGTAACAACACCAGGTATTGTTGATCCATGTAATTTTGATTGCCTTCTAGGAAATCCGGAAAGAATTAATTTCTTCCTGCTGGAGCAAACTGGATCATAATTTATAGGGTTTTTTTTAATTTCCTCTGGCTCAAAAGAGAGTAAATAAATGGGAAACCACCATATACAGAATCCTATACCCAATTTATTTATTTTTTATATTGGTTAAACTAGATGTACTTGTTCTTTTTTGACCCTGACTAATTATGTAACTATAAAAGTGTATTCCACAATACAGTATAAGGAAAGAACTGTTGTGGTGGTAAAGTTGTACTCGTTCTATGTGTCAGTAGAGGACACTGACCTTTTCTTAAAGGGTTTCGCTCAAATTGGATGTAGCAAAGTGCTGGGGTATATTGCTTTTGTCATCATGGGACATTCTTAACGAAGATTGCATTGAGCTTTGTTCCTTCTAGTGCCCAACATGGGGATTATGACATAATTTCCTGATTACAGAGAGAGAGAGACCTCTACTAAAAGCAGGGGATCGTGGGAAATTTAGTCCGTAAAGCCAATATTCCAATGGATCTAAAGCTGCTACAAACTACATGTTCCAACTGGCTGGAGAGAAAAAAATTCAGGGTGAGCAGACAAATAGAACTGTGCAGGGACCCCTTCTTGGGACACGGGATCTACAGCTGCAGAAGTAAGAGGCTATTCTCCTCTGGCCGATGTGAGTAAGCACCTCAGCCTGGAAGGCACGGAGAGCTGTTTTGTGAGTGAGCCTAATCCCTGGAGGCAGATCCACGATCACCAGCCTCTCACCAGTGTGGCTATTCGGGGCTACGTTCACCTACACCCACGCACAGGACGTTGAATCCCTGGGTCATCCCTTCATCTTACTACAGATCCTTTAGGAGACTGTTATGGAACATCCTACCTCCAACAAGCCTTGGTATTTCCAGGATTGGTGAGTTGGCAGAAACCCACCATTAAGATTACATTCAGAGACACTGCATGCAGACACCTTTAAGCAACTTGCCTATTCTATTTACTTTTGCTGGTCGCCATTGCACAGCAACACCCTTGGGCCTCTTCATAGCTAGCAGAAGATTTCTGACACCCTTATTTCAAATACTCCTCCACGCAAAGGAATCAACCTACAGCCCCTGTTTATCTTATAGGGGGACTCTCACTCAGGTTTTGCATATTGGTGTTGATTTACTAAAGCTGGAGAGTGCAAAATCAGGCTCACTTCTGCAAAAAAAAAAAAAAAAACAGTTTCCATGTTTTTTTGTCAAAGTTTAATTGAACAAGCTGAAGTTAGAAGCGAATTGGCTACCATGCACAGCTGCACCAGATTCTGAGTGCTCCCGTTTTAGTAAATCTACCCTATTTTGTTTTGGTTTTTCTTTTCACCTGTGGCTTTAGGGTTTAGAGGGAGCTGACTAACAAAAATTATTTTCTCCCCCCTTTTTACCTGGAGTCAAAAGTTCCCTTAACCACTTAAGCCCCGGAGGATTTGGCTGCTAAACGACCAGGAGGTATTTTGCGATTCGGCACTGCGTGACTTTAACGGACAATTGCGCGGTCGTGCAACGCTGTACCTAAACGAATTTGGCGTCCTTTTTTTCCCACAAACAGAGCTTTCTTTTGGTGGTATTTGATCACCTGTGCGATTTTTTGATCACGCGCTATAAACAAAAAAAGAGCGTAAATTTTGCAAAAATAGCAATATTTTTCCCTTCTTTTTATATGAAATTCCCCCAAAAAAAAATGTAAAAATCAAAATTTTTTAACATTTTCGGCCAATTTGTTTTATGCTACATATGTTTGGTAAAAAAATCGCAAAAAGCGTATTTTGATTGGTTTGCGCAAAAGTTATTGCGTTTACTAACTAAGGGAAAGATTTTTGTCATTTTTGTTGTTTTTTTTTTAACGCGTAATGGCGGCGATCTGCGATTTTTTTGCGGTACTGCGACATTGCGGCGGACAGATCGGACCCTTGACTGACATTTTTGACACTTTTGGGGTTACCAGTGACATTTCTTCAGTAATCAGTGCTATACATATTGTAACAGGAAGTCAGCTAAATCTGGGAATGTAGTCACAGGAAGGAGATACATTTCTACCTGATTTAGAAAGTCCATTAATTAATTTAGGGTGTTGGCTACAGAGCTAGCCAGCAGGAAGTTGAAAGGCCTTCACCTGTTCAGAATGAGGGAGTTAAGGCTCTATAATTTGTTCAGAGAAATTCCTATTGTTTGCTGCCTCCAGAAGCTGCATCCTGAAGCCATGTGGGCTGGGAGCAGGAGGACAGTCAGCGTGTGCCTCCCGACAGGATGTGTGGGCCTGGGAGAAGACCCCCCGGAGTGATGTGTGCCCGGGACGGTAACCAAGGGTGAAATACGTCTCAAAGGTGAGAAGACGAACTGTTGATGTGAAAGAAACAAAAGGACTGTGTTGCCCTGTGAAGCTATTACAAAAGGACTATTGAGTGTCCGCTATGTGACAAGGAAGTCTGCCCGACGGTAGGTTGGAGACAGACACTTAGGCAGGTTCCAGTTGTGAGAAGGTAGCCGCCCACAGAGGCAAGGATTTATTTTCTGTTTTATTTTATTTTGGATGTTTTGCTGCATACAGCCTGGTGAAGAAAACACCATTTAATAAACCACACTGTTTGTTTGCAAGCACTTGTCGGCTACCTCTCTGGGAAAACGCACCCCCCAAGGGGTCATCCACACCCGCCACCGAGCTAATCCCTTACATATGGTGGAGGTATGCAGTGGGCAGAAGCGAAGATCCCTGCAAGGAAGTGCAAATGTTTGATGAACTTTGTCTGGTGCATGAGATTGCACAATCTATGTGTGCAGGAGAGAAGATCCTGAAAGAAAAAAAAAAAAAAAAAAAACGTGTTTTAAAGAGACAGGGGTCTCAAACTTTTTTGATGAACTTTGTTGTGTCTGGTGCAAGTGACTGCACAAACTGTGTGCGCAGGAAAAGAGATCTTGCAAGAGAGAGAGAAAAACTACATGTGTTAAAGAGACAGTGGTCTGAAAAATTTTTGCTGGACTGTGAAAAATTTGTTTGTGGAGTTATTGAAGATGGGGCGTTCAAAACGCCTGAAGAATGCAAAGATAGATGAAATGAGAGACCGGATTCTATGGATGGAGGGGATGTTGCCGTCTGAACCAGCCCCATCCATGCCTAAAGAGAGTCTACTAAAGAGGAAGGTTGTTGTCCCTAGCAACACTGATGAAACTGCTATGGAGACGCAGTGTGCTCAGATGAAAAGTAAACTCAAAATGGAGGAGATGTTGAAACATCTGATTATATCAAATGCAGCTCAACAGCAAGCAAATGCAGCTCAACAGCAGGCAAATGCGGATTTTCAGCAGAGCTTTGCAGCTCAACAAAAGGCTCATCAAGAGAGCATGGCAGGCTGGAAACAGAGACGCCAGCAGCCAATGGAGGCCATCGGTTTGGAGGAAACCGAGTATGTGTGCAGGGCTGAGTTGGATGCCTTGCAACGGAAAATGGAAGAAAAGGAACAAGCCTTGGAATTGCTTAAAATGGAGCATAGAAACTTGCAGGAAATGAATGAACTACTCAAGTCTCATGTGTTACAGTGGGAAGAATCCACTGCTCTTCTTTTGGTCGAGTTGCAAAAACGCAGAGAGACTATAATGGAGAAAGATACCATCCTCATGGAAAAGGAAAGTGAAATTCAGACTTTGCAGAAGCAAAGTATGGCTGATATGTTGGAGTTGCGTAATCAGCTGGAAAAAAGTCTTCAGTGTTTGGAAGTTACAAAAATAGACCTGCAGGAGTCGCAGGAACAGAATGTCGCTCTGAAAACGACATTGTCTCTCAGCGACAACGAGAAAAGTGAAAGAGAAGCTAAATTACTGAGTACTGTGTATGAGCTCACTACTTTAAGCAATGTGGTAGATGAATGGCGTGCGGACTGTGAAAGTTGGAAAGGGGAAGCCCAACGTGTCCAGCAGCAGTTAAAGGAGAAAGAAGCCTGTGTGGCAGAATTACATTCTTATTCCCAGATGCTAGCCAATGAGGTGAAGGCTCTTATGCAGGGAAAAGGAGATTGTGAACATAAGAGGGAAAAAGTAGAGGCACAGCTTCTGGAATCGCAAGTCAAGGTGTCAGAAGGTGACCGATTGTGTGCTAAGCTGTCAGAGAAGGCAAACCGACTGCAGGTTGAGTTGGACAATGTTACAAATCAGCTTTCTCAAGCAGACAGCAAATCTAGAGAAATTGCGGAAGATTTTTCTATCTTGGAATCGCAGCTGCAAGACACGCAGGAACTCTTACAGGAAGAGAGGTGTCAAAGGCTGAGTTTTAGCACAAAGCTCAAACAAATGGAAGATGAGAAAAATGGCTTCCTGGAACAATTAAAAGAGGAGGCGGAAGCAAAGAAAAACCTATCAGAGCAAGTCGCAACATTGCAAGCTCAGATAGCGGATATGAAAAAACGCATGGAAGAAAGCGTTGGTTCATTACAGTGTGTTGAAGATGTGAAAAAGAAGTTTGATCAGATGCTTGGTGAAGAGAAGACTGTGTCTGCAAAATATGCAGAAGAACGCGCACGTGCAGAAACGGAGGTGCGTGATAACGAGAGCAAAGCCCTGTTCTTGGCTCGCTTTTTGGAGGAAGCTCTAGAGTGTAAGGCTGAACTAGAAAGTGTTAAACAGCTGCGTACAGAAATGGAAGAATTGGTCAGCTCCAAGGATGATGTTGTGAAAAGCGTTCAGGAGCTAGAAAAGTCTAAGCGAGCCTTAGAACAGCAAGTAGAAGAGATGAAGATTCCGTTGCAGGAACTGGAAGAGGAATTCCAGGCAACAGAGGATCTGTCCCAAAGAGGGGATAGTGTGCCTGATGCAGTTTTTAAAAGGATCAGTGTTTTGGGGTCTGTCCTGAGTGAGCCTCAGAAATGTGACGACATGTGGCTTGAATCACCCCTTTGGAATAAACCGTTCCTTCAAAAACTTCAAGCATTGGAAAATGTATCATTAGAACTTCAGCAAACAAAGGAGCTGAGTAAGAAATGTGGTGATTTCTCAGTTCAGGCTGAAAACCTAGTGGAGAAAACTAAGGCTGTTGGTGAAAACGTGAAGCAAATAAATAAGTGCCTTTCAGGGAGTGTTTCCAAAATGGAACTGGTGAAAGAGGGGTGGCAGAAGTTTGATCGTGATCTTGAGATGCATTCCATGTGGAATTCAGATAGAGAAAAAGAACTAGGTGACCTTGAGCGGTCAAATAGTTCAGCAGAAAGTGCATTGAAGAAACCTGTAAAAGAATGTGTTGCAGTTCCATGCTTCTTCACTGATGCAGAGAGGAGGTCTATAATGGATACCACCCAGATCGCTGGGTTCAACTGTGTTGTTGCCTTTGACCCCTATGTTGGTGGAAGGAAAGTTGATGATGTTCTGGTTGGCTACTTCTGTGAAGAGTTTGGCAAGAAATATAAACTGAATATCAAATCAAGTAGTAGGCCTTTACTGCGACTCGCTCAGGAGGGCGAAAAGTTTAAGAAGTTGATGAGTGCAAATGCTTCAGATCTGCCTATGAATATGAAATGTTTGAATGATATTGATATCTCTGGGAAAAGGAACAGGGGTCACTTTGAAGAAATGTGTGACAGCCTGTTGTCTCAATTGGAAAATCCTCTGCACAGCATCTTAGAGCAAGCAAAGCTCAAGAAGGAAGATCATTCCCTTTTACAACAAAAAGTCAATGATTGTGTACAGCTGTATGGAGAGGCAACTCAAGTCACAGAGGGATGTCAAGAGTCCCTACTTGGAACAAAGCTTAGTGAAGCAAAGGTTCTCAAAGTTTTGTGGAAAACATTTATGGATTGCAGAGAGAGGCGTCTTAAGAATGTTGAAGACATTAAGACTAGCCCAATTGAGTTGCCTATGGATCACGGTCCTCCATGGTGGATTGGACAGACGGTTATGAGGGACAAGCTGTCTGACATTTATGAGAAAGCTGTCAATGAAGATGACAGAAACGAGAAGGAGCGAAATGATGCTAAAAATGCAGTTGAAGAATGTGTATATGAGATGAGAGACAAACTGTGTGGCATTTATGAGAAATCCGTCAATGAAGATGACAAAACAGTTTCATCCGGAAGCTTGAGGATAATAGGAGGCTTATCAGTGAGTCAGCAGTGCTTGACACATGCGTGCCTGGAAATCTGTGTCCCAACCCTAGGGTTGAAACAAGAGGGGGGGGTATGTAACAGGAAGTCAGCTAAATCTGGGAATGTAGTCACAGGAAGGAGATACATTTCTACCTGATTTAGAAAGTCCATTAATTAATTTAGGGTGTTGGCTACAGAGCTAGCCAGCAGGAAGTTGAAAGGCCTTCACCTGTTCAGAATGAGGGAGTTAAGGCTCTATAATTTGTTCAGAGAAATTCCTATTGTTTGCTGCCTCCAGAAGCTGCATCCTGAAGCCATGTGGGCTGGGAGCAGGAGGACAGTCAGCGTGTGCCTCCCGACAGGATGTGTGGGCCTGGGAGAAGACCCCCCGGAGTGATGTGTGCCCGGGACGGTAACCAAGGGTGAAATACGTCTCAAAGGTGAGAAGACGAACTGTTGATGTGAAAGAAACAAAAGGACTGTGTTGCCCTGTGAAGCTATTACAAAAGGACTATTGAGTGTCCGCTATGTGACAAGGAAGTCTGCCCGACGGTAGGTTGGAGACAGACACTTAGGCAGGTTCCAGTTGTGAGAAGGTAGCCGCCCACAGAGGCAAGGATTTATTTTCTGTTTTATTTTATTTTGGATGTTTTGCTGCATACAGCCTGGTGAAGAAAACACCATTTAATAAACCACACTGTTTGTTTGCAAGCACTTGTCGGCTACCTCTCTGGGAAAACGCACCCCCCAAGGGGTCATCCACACCCGCCACCGAGCTAATCCCTTACAATATGCACTGTTACTGTAAAAATACACTTTATTTGAGAGGGAGGGGCTGTGTGTGTCCCTAGGGGCGTGATTCTAACTGTGATTGGCTGTGGCTTCAGCTGTATGCAGAGTGATCAACGGATCTACATAGTAGATCCATATGATCATCTCTCATACAGAGGGGAGAATGACAGGCAGCTTGTTTACACAAGCTGCCTGACTTTCTCCCTCTCCCCCGCCGATCGCAGAGTGGCCGGCGGACATCGGGTCCGCCGGTCACACGCGCGGGGGGGTCCGTGACCACGCGGGAGCGCACCTCCGGCGGCGCGCGCTCGCTCCCTAGACCCTCACAAGCTAGTGACGTAGCCCTACGTCACTTTGCCTGTGAGGGGCTGACCGCCGCCGTAGATAGTCGTGCGGCGGTCGGCAAGTGGTTAAGATTTATTGGCTTTTACCACCAGGTTCATTGTTATTGCCATTTCATTGCATATCTCTGTAATTCTGTTTATGCTAAAGTTGCAATTTGGGGAATACCCACATTTTACATTCTACTTTCCCTCGTTAACCCAAGAATATTCAGTAAAATATACATTTACAATCTTTTTTTAGTGTCTTTTACATTTGTATCCTCTCTTTGCTTTATGTCAGAACCCAGGATGTCTGAGGTGTTCGGAGGCTTGCAAGGTCAGGGCAACCTCTGGGGACAGTCATCTTCCAGCAGCCCCTACGGGGATGACGCTACAAGGAAATGTGTGGACAAAATTCAGAATGAGTTTGGCATATGGCTTGGTAAGCATCGGTTTGTTGTAAACTTTAAGGAAGGTGCCGTGCCAACTCTCGAGCTAGTTTTAAGTTGGGGAAGATAAATAGGGTCATTTTTATGATGGCATGGGTATTTTCTGCAGGAATTCCAAGAATGAACTTAAAAGATGGATTGCAGAGATTTGTGGTGCACTAAACGAAGCAAGGAAGGTCATGTTTCCAGAGAATGCACCAAAAGGAAGGAAGAAAACCTGCAAATAGAGAATAAACCATGGGGCGGTGGAATAGGTGTGAAAAGATATCATAAAAGAGAAAGTCCCTCCTATAAGGGAACTGAGAATCAGGAAAAAATGGAAAATCCTGTTGTGTCTGAGAAAGAGGAAGAACAGCTTTTTTCTGCTGCACATACTAGCAATTTCAGAGAGTTCACAAATATTACTATAGTTGAAAGGACAGATGTAATATAACTAAACACAGGGCTGAACAAAGAAAACAGGTCTTATGTCTATATGCAATTTACTATCTTGCATAGTATGCACATACTGTACCTATAGGTGGCAGAATCAAAGAGGCGATTTTTTCCTGTATAAATTTTGGCTACATTTTTTCCATCATTGCATTTAAAATGAATTGAAGTGGTATTAAACCCAAAACCCATAATGTATATATGTTATGTATAAATATGTGTGTGTATATATATATATATATATATATATATATATATATATATATATATATACACATATATATATATATATAATAAATATAATATGTTATGTATAAATGTTATACTGCAGTTTACCAATCATTAGATGTAATGGCTGCATCCGTTTTCTTTTCTTTGGCTTTGCTCTAGAGAGAGTGTGCTTTTGAAAAACAACAGACTTGCTGGTTGGGTCACAAGATGAAAAAAGAAGAAAGACAGCCTAAAATTAATAGAAAACTAATGCAGCCATCACATATCAGAACTGGTAAGATGCAATATAACAAATGTTTGCTTTTGGGTTTAAAACAGCTTTAAACATTATCACAATATTCAAAGCCTGATTAGGACTGAATCAATTAAATTCAATTTAAACAATTAAATGTCCTGTGTAGCTCATAGCAGAGGGGTACTACTTTGTGTAACAAAATATGTGTATCTGAAGGCTACGGTGATAAAAATTTGGCCCTACTTGCACAACTGCTTCCACATTCTCTCCCCCACCATCATATGTGTATTTTGCTGCCATGCTAAATGTCCAAATCTGTCACATTTGGTCATTCTCATGGATGGCCAAATCTATTTTGGATCAAAACTAAGACCAGGTAGCTTGATATGCATTAATAAAACCTACCTACTTTCCATTTTTGCCCAAAAATCAATGATGCTGTAAAAAGCTTCTACTATGATTTCATGAACCACTTATGCCTCGTACACACGCATCGATTATCGGCCGAACGATCATCCGACTTTTGTCCAGAGTTGTGCTTTGTTGGTTGGAATGTGCCTAGACTGCACACAAATTTTCTCGGCCAATAAAAATCTACTTCAGAAGTCATGTCATGTGCTGGTTTACTTTCCGTGTGTTTTTTCTTCTCTGAGCATGCCCAGTCTTGCTCATCAGATTTTTGTCTGCCGAAATCTGTACTGACTGACGGAAAATTGGCCGTTGTGCTGTTGGCCAACAAAAATTTTATAGCCTGCACACCAGATTTTTTTCGGCCGAAAAGTCGGAGTTGGTTGTCGGAAGCATCATACTAACAAGCCGAAAAACAGCCGATCGGACGTTGGCCGAAGATTCCCAGCCAATAATCGATGCGTGTGTATGGGGCATGATACAGACATTTCCTGGGGGCCAAAGGTAGCCAACCCTGCACTGCCCAGTTTTGGCTTTAATAACTCAATGCCTTTATTTCAGCTTAAACCCAAACAAGGCCACTGATAGCCGATGGTTTGAAGACCTCATTGCTGGCCGTTAAATTGACCTAAAAACATTTAAGCAAAATAACTTGTAAACACAAACGAGCCACCATACCACCCCTAAACACAAGGGTTTAATTCCCTTAATATACAGCTATTCTTTCTGCAATGTTACAGAAACCCTGCTATAAAGGGTTTCCAAATTGATCACATGTCCTGAACAGGCAGATCAAGCTAGTAGCAGATATTCGTAGAGATGGGTTTTCACATTGGTGTGAACTGTAACCTTTTATCCTACACACGGCACATTTTAAAAGTACAACTAAAGGGAAAACTTTTTTTCATTTTGGATAGAGTGGCGTTAGGTTAGAACGTCTATTATGTTTTTATTGCCGTCTGCTTTACTTTCTCCAATTGTTCTGATCACCCGCATCTCTGGGAATGAAAGTGAGGGTAAATTCAAAATCTTAAGTTACCACCAGAATGGGAAAAGAAGGGAAATCTTACAACGGGGACGCTGGTTGTTGTGACAACTGCCTAAAATGGAAAATCCATCACATTGGAAATTTACCCTCTCATTTCCTGAGTCTACAGCAGTGTTTCTCAACCTTTTTTCAGACAAGGCACACTAGAAATTATGGACAATCTCGAGGCACCCTTTAAAAATTATGGACAGTCTCGAGACACCCTTTAAAAATTCTCTAGTCTTGAGGCGCCCCATTCTAAAATGTACATCCTATTCTAATAGTTTTACATAATTCAGCAACATCCACAAGTCTGAGTAGGACACTCAAAGTTTGTGGTGATTTCTTCTTACAAAGCAAATACACATTTGCAAACTGGCACTGACTAGTAATCCTATGTTTCTCTTCTCCCCCAGTTTTTCTCTATCACTCAGCTAATGTGGCCCAAACGCTGATGCAGGGGAGGGTCAAACAATGATACTATGCATGGCGACTGACATCCTCCTCATCAACTCATTGGTAATTAGGACCCCAGCAGCTAGAAGGTAATGAAGGTGAAAACCTGTGGCTTTGTGTAACTAAAAAGGAAGCCTTCATCCACACGCCAGCTTGTATACGGGTTTTGGACAATTTTTAGCCATTTTGCCTAGGCACCCCTGAAGAAACCTCAAGGCACCCATGGCTGCCTGGGCACCCTGGTTGAAAAAGGCTGGTCTACAGGATGGGAAATTAAGGGAAACATCCCTAATGAGAAACAGATGACAAAAAAACTGACTGTTTTTAACCATTTTTTAATACTTTAAAATATTTAAACGAAAAAACAAAAATGTTATATATTGTGGTCCACCAGTCCATCAGTCTGTAGAAGAATTTGTTTTACATTTTTAACTATTGCTTGTCCTAGGGTGGCAATCACTCACTCACTCATATCTCTGTTAAACAAAGAGGAGGGGTTGTGTATTTTACAGAGAGATAGATGGGGAAGCTGATAACATTGAGATTTCAGCTCAGTACACTGGAATTTTCAAGAATACTGGATTTCCATCAGGATAAACAGGTATTTTTCTAACCTTGCATAAAACTTACTTGGCCTGAAAAAAAACCAATGCAGCCACCACACCCAAGTACTGCTATTGTGCAATTTACAGGTGCATCTCAAAAAATTAGAATATCATCAAAAAGTTTATTTTTTTCAGTAATTCAATAAAAAAAAAAAAAAAAAAGAAACTAATAGAATTTATATAGATGCGTTACACACGCAGTGATATATTTCAAGCATTTCTTTCTTTTAACTTTAATTATGGCTTACAGCTAATGAAAACCCAAATTTCAGTATCTCAGAAAATTATATTACAGAAGACCAATAAGAAAAAAAGGATTTTTAATACAGTAATATTGGCTTACTGTAAAGTATGTTCATGTACAGTATAGTATGCACTCAATACTTGGTTGGGGCTCCTTTTGCATGAACTACTGCATCAAAGTGGCGTGGCATGGAGGCAATCAGCCTGTGGCACTGCTGAGGTGTTATGGAAGACCAGGTTTCTTTTATAGCGGCTTTCAGCTCATCTGCATTGTTGGGTCTGGTGTCTCTCATCTTCCTCTTGACAATACCACACATATTCTCTATGGGGTTTAAGTCAGGCTAGTTTGCTGGCCAAATAAGCACAGTGGTACCATGATCATTAAACCAGGTATTGGTACATTTGGCAGGGTGGGCAGGTGCCAAGTCCTGCTGGAAAATGAAATCAGCATCTCCATAAAGCTGGTCAGCAAAGGAAAGCATGAAGTTCTCTAGAATTTCCTGGCAGAGGGCTTCGCTGACTTAGGATAAAGCACAGTGGACCAACACTAACAGATGACATGGCTCCCACACTGATCAGTCACTATGCAGCCCACCCATGTATTTTTTTTCTCTCTCCTCTGAATGGAGAGAACGATATATTGTATTCTTCTTCTCCTTGCCAGGGGAGAAAGATGTAAAAAAAACAAGTGTTTAAAATAATAATAATAATAAAAAAAAACCCTTGATCAAGACTTGATCTAGGCCAGTGTCAGGGTTAGTGTTAGGGTCAAGGTAAGGGTTAAAGGACAAGGTAAGGGTCAAAGGCCGGGGTCATTATATTTCGGTAGGACTTTTTTTTTTTAAAAGCAAAATGCACCTTCGGTTTTGTAGACAAAAATTCTTGCACCTGCCCTGATTGTAGTGTGTTTCTGTGGATCTGCAAACGCACCAAGAATGCACAGGTGTGCACCTAGCTAAGGATAAATTAAAAGTAGAAATCTTACATTCAAAAGACAAAACTGGAAGCATCAATGCAGTCTGGTTCAGCTAACAGTCTCTGCTGCCTCTTTACTTCCTGGCAACAGAGACTGGGCAAACCTCCCTGCTCTAAACCCTGGAGCAAGAGTGACCAGTCTCCAGACCTGCATATTGTGAGGTAGAGGTCAATGGGACATGACAATTTTTACACTAATAGTAACTTCCTACAAAGTCCTTATTTAAATATCTAGCAAGTGCTGTAGTGCACCGATTCCTCATCAATGCTGACAGACTGACAGACTAATTTGTCACCTTTGATTTATAAACTTGACCCTCTTTTAAATTCTGATCTTGTAGAGTGCAACCTGCTAGCTGCACACCCTTTTCAGAACTTGACCTCTTCTTGATTGTTATCTTGCATTTGTTTATCTTTGATTCCTCCCTCCAATAGTCATCCATTGTCTGGCTTTTCACTGGCAATTTGTAAACTTGTGATTGTTCAAACAGCTTGGAGACAATCGTGCCAAACAAGGACAGGTAGTTTTCCAGAGCATTTTTAATAGGAATTTAAAATACTAAATCCATCTCTGTTAAAAATACAATTTGGTAAAATTGTAACAAAAGTAACAAGCAGTAACTTGACACTCAGCTAGGAGTTTATTTGAGTAAGAGACAGAGGGAGGAAGGATCACTGATGCCCAAACTCCAAACAAGTCATCAGTAGTGAGCAGTGTGGTAGGGGGGGACCCCTAACCCTGTTCTCAGCTGTTGGCTGTGTTATTGCATATCCCATTGATTCTGCAGTAAATACTCACTTTTGTACAGTGGTTTTACAGCAAAAAGTATTACCTTTGATTCTTAATTTCAAATCACATATACATTTATAGACAGTGTTAGTTTGACAGTTAAAACTGCCTAAAAGGACTCTGAGTAGATCTTTGGTTGAAACTGGGGGAGCTCTGGATATTGGTGGAGGGTTTCGCTGATGTGAGGCCATAGTTTTGCCAGTGCCAACCCTTCTACCCCCCCTCCTTACCCCTTCTCCCTCCCCCCCCATCCCATTTACTTGTTCTCGTCTGCCTCTCTCTAGGTTTCTTTTACATTCCTCTCTCTCCTTACTCCTTTTTTGCTCTACTCCCTCCTTCTTCTTTTATACGTTATGCGAAACTGGAAAGGACAACTTCGGGTACTTTCTAGTACTGAATACCTCCTCCCATTAGATGAGTTGCAGAACACCTTTTATTCTACGATCGAGGTAGATCTCAACCCTGTGACTGAATTATCATTAATACTGTAATACACTGTCTCAGCATATGTTCTATTTGGAATGTGATTGTTTATTATGCCGGGAAGTTGTCTTTCATATAAATAAAATAATAAAAAAAAAAAAAAAAACTGCCTAAAAGTAAAGCATAGGTCTTGCTATTGTCATTTACAATATGACATTGGACTAGGAGTGGGAAAACCAGTGTACAGTGTTGGGTTGCCCACTAAAAGATTCAATCAGACTGAATGTACTTGTTTGAATTTTATCAGGCAGGAGAGAAAACAAGCGTAGCAAATAAAGACAATCCTAGTAGGAAGGAAAGGAAATGATCTCTTCTTTTTAGGAATGAAAATATAGGGTTTTTGGATAGAAAACTATTTTCCTAATCTTTTTTTACAATATGAAGTGAAATTATGAATTGAAATATTATATGAAGTGAAATCCCACATCTAATATTGTAAAAACTGTCCAAATCTGATATCTTTTAGCTTTGAATAGTTGGTGGCAAGATGACTTGCTTGCTTTGAAATTACCCTAGATAATTCAGTAGCGAGATATACCTTACAATGATCATCACTAAGCCAAATGACTGAGCCATCTTAGATGTCCCAATTGATTCAGTATAATGGTGCAGTAACAATTACTTTGGTCAAATTAAAAGAAAGTGACATCAACATCGGAAAAGGGCAAAAACATAAACCACTGTGGAACTGTGGCAGATGTCATTAATTTTACATTTATACTTTTCATTTATACTCAAAAAGAGTCTAAAGACTCCATTCACACTACCGCGGCACGACTTGTGCACGACTTCGGGGGGCGACCTGTGAAGTCCCGTGCACCGCGACTTCCTCACGACTTGCACGGAATTCACATAATGGAAGTCAATGCAAGTCGCCTCCAGGTTGCCCCGAAGTAGTACAGGACCCTTTTTCTAAGTCGGAGCGACTTGTGTCGCTCCTATTAGAACGGCTCCTGTACTACACTATGGGAGCGTGAGGACCGCGACTTGTCAGGTTGACAAGTCGCGGTCCAAGTCGCGGTAGTGTGAATGGGGTCTTAGCCACTTGCCTACTAGGCACTTTCAATCCCTTCCTGCCCAGGCCACTTTTCAGCTTTCAGAGCTGTCATATTTTAAATGACAATTGCACAGTCCAATTGCGCGGTTATGCAACACTGTACTCAAATAACATTTTTATCTTTTTTTTTCTCCACACAAATAGAGCCTTTATTTGGTGGTATTTAATCATTGCTGTTTTTTTTTATTTTCTACTGCAATAAAAAAAAAGATTAAAAAAATTCTGAAAAAAAAAGTTTTTCTTAGTTTCTGTCAGTAAATTTTGTAAATAAGTATTTTTTTTCCTTCACTGATGTGCGCTGATGAAGCGGCACTGATGGGCACTGATGAGGTGGCACTTATGGGCAATGATGAGGCAGCCCTGAAGGGCACTGATTAGGAGGCACTAATGTGCCGCAGTGATGGGCACTGATAGATGGCACTGATGGGCACTGACTGGGTCACTGATGGGCACTGTTTGGTGTCACCGATGGGCACTGTTGGGGCTTTACTTGAATCTGCCCTGATTACCTGTACTGGTCTCCACTGGAAGGAGATGCCGCTGATTGGCTTTCCTCGCCACACACTCTGTTAGTGTGAGGCGAGCAGAGCCGATAAACCACACTTCCATTTGACCGGCTGTGATTGGAAACAGTGGATCACATAGGTAAAGAGCCGCGTCCTCGGCGCGCGAGAGCAGACGTTATGGGGTGCTGTCATATTACATCGTCCCGGAATGTGAGCCGCACCGCTCCGCTATCATTTGACAGTGGGCGGGAAGTGGTTAAAAATGTTGTAAAGGTGGAAGGTTTTTACCTTTAAGCATTCTATGTATTAAGGCTGGCTCCCTCTTGCCAACCCCTTTTACCTGCCTGAGTCTGATCCAGCACTGTGCCCTATAGCAGCAGCTCTCCGCTCTCTCCCTTCTCACAGGGCAGAGAGGCAGTAGCGGGAGCCCCTGTCATGAGGGAGTGGGAGCGGAGCCGAGCCCCACTGTCCTTGTCAATAGACGCAGACAGCATGGCTCAGGATTGAGCCCACCGGAGTGCCACAATAGGAAGCATCCTCCTATAGTGGCACACCAGTAAAAAGAACAAGGAGAGCCGACAGGGGACCCAAGAAGAGGAAGATTGGAGGCTGCTCTGTGCAAAAGCATTGACCAGAACAGGTAAGTATGACATGTTTGTTTTTTTAACCACTTCAGCCCCGGAAGGTTTTACCCCCTTCCTGACCAGGCCCTATTTTGCGATTCGACATTGCGTTACTTTAACGGAAAATTACGCAGTTGTGCAAAACTGTACCCAAATAAAATTGATGTCCTATTTTTTCCACAAATAGAGCTTTCTTTTGGTGGTATACGATCACCTGAGCAATTTTTATTTTTTGCGCTATAAACAAAAAAACAGCGACAATTTTGAAAAAAAAAACAATATTTTTCACATTTTGCTATATAGTCTAAAAAAAAATTAAAAAATCAAATTTTTTTTACATTTTAGGCCAATTTGTTTTCTGCTACATATTTTTGGTAAAATAAAATTGCAATAAGCGTATTTTGAATGGTTTGCGCAAAGGTTATTGCATCTACTAACTACGGAAAAGATTCTTTTTACTAGTAATGGCGCCAATCTGCGATTCTTTTGTGGGACTGCGACATTGCGGCAGACAGATCGGACCCCTGACTCACATTTTTGACACTGTTGGGGGGACCAGTGACATTACTACAGTAATCAGTGCTAAAAATATGCACTGTTACTGTAATAATGACATTGGCAGGGAAGGGGTTAACATTATGGGTGATCAAGAGGTTAAATGTGAGCCTAGGGGAGTGATTCTAACTGTGGGGGGCATGGCTTCTGAAATGACCATAGAGACATCTGATCCTATATAAAAGGATCACATGGGCTCTATGATCATTCCAGGACGAAGAACGGTCAGCTGTGTTTACAACAGCTGACCATTCTTCTCTCTAAGCGGGGAACGATCACGGGTGTCAGGCGGCAATCGGAGCCGCCTACCCGCTGCATCGGCTTCCCTGCCGCTGGTGGTGCGCGCTTGCCCCCTAGCCTCCCGAGAGCAAGCGCCGTACATGTACTGGTTAAATTGGGTTTGCCTAATACAGTAAAGGCTAGAAAAGTAGAACAGGGAAGCTTGAAAGTGGTGTGTATAATATACCAGCGCTTATGCCCCTATTTTGCTGGTATGCATTTCCATAAGGATCCAGGGCTAGGATACATGAGCCTTAAAATTTTTGTTCTTTTTTTCTAATACATTTTTATTGGTTTTAAATTCAGTGCATACAAAAACATACAAAAATACTTCACTTATTTCCATTGCGTCCTTTCCCCCCCATTTCCCCAAATCCTGTGAACCCTTCCCCTTCATTACCATTTCCTTTGTTGTTCTTCTCTTCTACTACTTTGTTTACTTTTACTAAGCTCTTCAGTCTCCAGTCACCCCCCTAATCCACCCATACTGCTATATATTTGTTGGTCTTTTTAAAATCTGCCCATTTTCTCCATTTATTTGAGAAACTTTTTTGCTTGTTCCTCATCTCTGCTGCCAAAATACTTCATGTTGTATAAATATTCGATTCTATTGAACCGATCTTTGAGGGTAGGGCTTTCTGTATCTAACCATTTTTTCGTTATCCCCCCTTTGCTGCATTTGCCAAGTTTGGAACAATTGTATTCCTATACTGCTTTTGAGGTTTGTCTGTTTTGTGAAATAGGCACATCTATGGGTCATCCATGAGGTTTATTCCTGAAATTTCTCTAATAGGCTGTTGCATCTTCAACCAATATTCCCGGATCTTAGGGCAGTCCCACCAAATATGAAACATTGTGCCTTGCACATTGCAACCCCTCCAACACAGTTTTGACTTCTCTGGTTGGTACTTATGTGCTTTTACCAGCATTATGTACCATCTCGATATACATTTATAGTTCATTTCAATAGTGTTTACATCTACTGTGGAGTAATGCACGGCTTTTAGTATAGTATTCATTTCGTGCTCTTTATCCTCTCTTTTTTTCCTAAGTTTCTATGAATGGAGGTTTTTTCAGACCCGCCATCTCGGTTAACATCTTGTTTATCAAAAATGTACTGTTTTTATTTTTGTTAGTTGGTTAAAAGTTTTTCCACAAGATTCAGATCTTTCTCAGATCTGATGGGTTGAGGCAAGGATCTCACAAAATGTTATAACTGAAGATATCTCTATTCATTCAATGTCATGTTTCCTCCCCTAGTGTTGAGTTCATGGTATGGTCTGATCTTTCCATTGTGTATTATATCTTTTAACTGCGTGTTTTTTTACCCAGTTCCTAAATTGTTTCTCCTTTCCTGGTGCAAAATATTTTGTGCCTGCCAATGGTATTAACAGAGAGTTATATTCCCATTTGGCTTGTCTATAAATCGTGTCCCAGATTTTGTATACAACTCTCGTCATTTCATGTGTATCTTCATGTATTTCCCTATATTTTGGTGGAATCCAAAAATTATTATTTAATTGTGTTCCAGTTAGTGTGGTTTCTATCTTAACCCATCTTTTGTCAGAGTTTATTTTTGTCTACTCTATCCTACGTGAAATTATAACTGCAGTGTAATATCTTTTGTCTGGTGCTGCTAATCCCCCCTGTGATTTATCCCTACTGAGAGCCGTATATTGTATTCTAGGCTTTTTCCCCTGCCAAATGAACTTTAATATCAATATTTTTATTATTTTGAAGTATATCGCTGAAATAGCGATTGGTAACATTTGAAATCTATATAGGATTTTGGGCAGTACAATCATCTTGATTATATTTATTCTCCCCAACCATTAGAGTGGGCGACTCGATATTTATTTGATGTCTACTTTTTCTCATTTAGCATGGGTATATAGTTAACGTAATAGAGACTTTCTAGTAATGGAGTTAAATATATGAGAACACCCATGTTGCCCATGTGAAATTCCCTCTGTAGTGCCAGTTCTTCTGTCTTACTTAGCCTAATGTTCAATATTTCTGACTTTGTTGGGTTGATCTCAAAGTTTGATAATTCTCCATATCTCTTTAACACTTTTATGACATTTGGGAGGGTTATTCTAGGGTTAGTGATGAAGAACAGAACATCATCTGCATAAGCTGCAACTTTATGTTCCTCCTGTTGGACCTTTACTCCTCCTGTGTCTACATTTTTCCTTATGGTCGCTAATAATGGCTCTAACGACACAACGAACTACAGAGACGAGAGAGGACAATCCTGTCTCTTCCCTTTGCACATTCCAAACTGGGGTGATAGTATACCATTTACCTTTACCAATGCTGTTGGATTCCTGTACGATGCTCTAGCCATTGGGTCATTCTCGCTCCAATGCCTGCCCTAGATCATCTATTGTTTCCTGCATAAACTCCCAGTCCACCCTGTAAAATGCTTTCTCAATGTCTATTGGCAGGAGAGCTGGGGTATTAAAGCCTCTAGATTTGTGTAAGAGCAATAGTGCTTTAATCCCATTATCTTTCCCCTCTCCACCTGGAATAAATCCTATCTGATCTGCATGGATCCACTCTGCCATTAAATCTTTTAATCGAGATGCTAAAACTTTTGCAAATAGTTTTGTATCAGCATTTAACAGTGCTATTGGTCTATAACTAGAACATAACATTACATCTTTTCCCTCTTTCTTGATTACTGTTATGTGGGCCTGCAATGATTCTCCTCTCATCTTCTCTCCTATTCCATTAATGTATATGCAAAGTTTTGGGACTAATAATTCCTTAAACCTTCTATAGTAATGGGTAGTATACCGGTCCGATCCTGGGCTTTTCCACATCGGTGATTTTTTTATTGCCTTCATTATCTGTTTCTGAGAGATCGGTATCTCTAGAGCTGATAGCTTATCTGTTGATATTTTAGGTACTGTAGTTTTGATTCTTTTATATATTTTTGTATCCTTTGTTTTTTAGTTTGTTCTGCTTCAGGTGATTCACTTTGCCGCACGGTATATAGATTGTTATAGTAGCTTTATTATAATGCTTTGGCTATATCTGTTGTTGAATGGACCATTCCCCCCCCCCCCCCCCCCCCATTACTTTTTATTTTTTCTATGTAATTATTCAATTTTCTGCTCTTTAATATTCTTGCTAAGTGTTTTCCTGGTTTATTTCCCCACTTATATCTTTCCCTAGTGACTCTATTGAAGCTATGTCTAGTCTCTTCCTCCAGTAGCCCCCTTAATTTGTCTCTTTTAAGTACTAGGGCTTGTATCTCGCCCTCCAAACTCTTTTTATGTTTCTGTTCTAGTTCGTGAATCTCTACTATGAATCTGTTTATATGAGTAGTTCTTTCCGTTTTTTTCCTGGATCCTATTGAGATAAGTATTCCTCTAATATATGTTTTATGGGCCTCTCATATCGTGGCTACGGAGATATCTGGGGTTTAATTCTCTGAAAAATATTGTTCCAGTTCTTTCTCTATACCTTTCCCTAATTCTACATCCTGTATCAGATCTTCGTTTATTCTCCAGATATTTATCTTTCCCTGGGATCCTGGGAGTTTTATTTCCATGATAACTGAGGCGTGATCGGATATGGTCACTGTCTCTATTGATGTACTAACAACTGCTTCTATCAGCCTGTGTTCTATCATTATATAATCTAATCTTGAGTACATGGAGTGCACAGGGGAATGGAAGGAATAGTCCCTCTCCTCGGGTGGACTCTCCAGACATCTACCAGTTGGCAGTAAAATAACTTGTTCCTTACCATCCTGAGCTGTCGTCCTCCCATCCCCTGTGCACTCGACGTACAGTCTAGAGATGGATCCATGCAAAAATTGAAATCCCCCACCAAGAACTTTGCCTTAAAATTAACCTACTAAAATAATTTCGTTTTTTTTTAGTTTTGAAAAGTGTGGAAGGGTAAGAACCACCATTGGGTTTTTATGTCTGTCTGTGCCCCTATTGGGTAAATGTACCCTCTTTGTCCTGATGATTATGTAAATGGGACAGAGAGTAATAAAAAAAAATCAGAATTTTACAGTTGTCACCAAAGAAATAATAGAGGGACACTTCGGAGAGATTTCTAAGACTGGAATTTCAACAGATCTGGAATTTCAACCAATTATTACTCTATTCAAAACAAAGTTTTGCTTTTCAATATCCTTTAAGGTCTACTTACTGACAAATTTCTCCAAAGGCTTATGCGGGCATGGCACAAGGGTTTCCTGTATGACTTCTAGCTCAGGATCTGAACGCACTACTACTCTTCTGCATCAGGCATTAGCTTTTCTTGCTCCTGAGATGCTGGAAAGCATCCTGTCTGATTCCTTGGATACTCTTCCCCTGTTTCTGGTAAACCTTGAACTCTTTGCTCCTCCCATGAACTTCCTATTTATGCAATACTTCTGCACTTCCTGTTTTCTCGATTATTGTGCTCTCTCCAGCTGATATCTTGCTCATCTGCATACCTGCACCTATCCTTATCTCTACTTGTTACCAACCTCTGACTTGTTTCTCAACTATACTACCACTTGATCCCAACCTGCAACCATTTGTTATTGAACTTTGGCTTGTTCCTTGACTATGCTTCTGCTTGATCACAACCTTAACCACTTGTTACCGACCTTTGGCTTGTTTTCTAACTACGCTTCTGCTTCATCCCTACCTGCTTTATCTGCTACTTGACCCTGGGTTGCTCACCTCCTGGTGGAGCTCTGGTGAACACCAGTTAGTGCTTAGACCCACACCTGTAGTATGCCAGTGACATCCGCCAGGGTGACCTACTTGTGTAGCAATCTAGCTGGTCAGTGTGAGCTTCTCTACCGCTATAGCTACTGGTCTTCAAGCCTGACCCCTTACTGTGACGAACTTGTCATCCCTTACAGCCACAAATGAGTTGAAAGCTACATTGTAGATGCATCCTAAAGGTTTCTGAAATAACAAAAAAAAAAAAGGATTTTCAACAAAACTTAGCAATGGAAAATAGAGCTTTTACGTAATATACTCAGAATGGATCAACCACAGATCCAATCTGGCCATGCAACCAAAGTTCAGTTCAACTGACTAGGTGAACTGATATATATAAAAGAAAAATGTGCTCACAAATGTGTAAGGCCACATATAAACAATTCAGAGTCTGTGTACCACTGCCCAGTTTTTAGATAATGCAAGGGTAAAAAAAAAAAGTAAGATCATCTGAACTATATCTGATCAGATAGGTAAATAATGAGACTTTCTTCATTGATAATTAGCCAATGTGCTTTACTTGAAACCATCCTTTAGCACTGAATACTGTGCCCTGCAAATTATATGCTGATAGGCATAACACATAAGAAGTCTTGACTGGATTGGGTAAATATAGCTTTCCTTTGCCACTACACCTTAAATAAGGTTATGTAGATACATATAGTTACATAGTCTTGAGCAACCTCTCAATTTGGTGACTGTTATAATATATGTGGTCAGATATTGGTATTTTTATAATATTTCAATACAAACAGTGCTTGAGAACCTGCTTGATCATGGTGTCAGGTTTTCACATATATTTGCAATATATCACAATGATAAAAAAGGGTTAAAATAGGCCTTATTGATGGACAGCTCAGTCGCAACTTGCTGAATGATGGAAGTGTTCATGTTCTTTACACTTGTAGATAATAACCAACTTAATTATACTAAAGCAGCATAGAGGTGCTGATTTCCAAAAAATACAGAATAAAAAACCTGGGGCAGTTGACTACCAAGCCAACCAATTGGATTCATTTGAAGCTCAAACTTGACAGACTGGTTGCTGTTGGCTACTGCCCTACTTTTGTTCCAGCTTTTGTACAATTCGTCTCACATCATCCTACAAAACCCCTCTAAAATGGACAAGCAAATTGATCCACTTAGTGGCAAAGAGGTGTAAGTATCTGTAGTGTGTCAATTTGTTATAACTTCAGAACCTATTTAACATAGAACTCCCTGACCCACAAAATCTTCTGTTGTGCCTCAGGAATCCATATTGCTGAAACACGTACACAGAAGGATCAAAACGCATCCAGTTCAAACTGATTTTCATACAGATGCTCAAAGGTTCATACCTCATAAATTTATGAACCACTTGTTTGATGTTGATAACTTTGTAGTAATGTTTGAGAAAGCTGTCCATAAACAGGCAAATACCTTGCCAAAAACAAAGGTAAGAGATTTGCTCGAAAAGTACCCATGGTGACAACTGTCCCATGCACAAAACCTAACAATCTTCATTTGCCATATAGCTGTTGCAACACATCAATAAAACCCCTGCTTGTGACAACTGGCATTTCTAATCACAACTACATCATTCACATAACTAGGTTTCACAAATGATACATTTAGGCCTAGGAGATCAGTGATTATTTCTATCCTCTAATGCAACCTTTCTCAACCTTTTCAACACAGAGGAACCCTTGAAATAACTTTCCATTCTCAGGGAACCTCTACTAAACATTACAATTACTATCTGCAACTAATAATACATTAGTGAGATGGTCAGATGCTCTTTACACATGTGGTCATTAGGAAGAATTACCCCCTTACAGATAGCTAAAAAGATCAATGGTGTCAGTGGGAACTTGTCTGAGTAGTAGAAATTGCTCATTGCTCAAGGAACCCCTAGCTACCTTTGGAGGAACCCTAGAGTTCCATGGAACCCTGATTGAGAAACCTTTCTCTAATGTATTAGGCTATACATGGAGCAAATTTGCTTGATACCCCGATCAACACAGACATTGTTCATGCAGGAATCTCTCCTACCAGGCCATTATCTTCTCCCCGCAAGGGGGTGGGGAAGGGCAGGGGAAGCCATCCCCATTAGAAGAAGACAGTGATTATCGCTAGCGATAATCACAAGCGAATCAGGCAGGCTGGTTGTACCCAAGATGATCGATTGATTAACTTGGTAAATTTAGCCTGCACATTAATGGTTCAAATCGTGTATGGCCGGCCTCAGGCAGTATTGAACAAGAAATCATTGAATTTCAAAATAGACTAAATGTTTTCCTTACGCAGTACACAGTATAGCAGTATACATAGTAGTAATTATAAAAGGATACCACATAAAAGTTTTGATACAGAAATAAACTGCCATTCGTGGAGTCAGGTACAACAATTTTCTACCATTTTGGAACAATTCTAGTAGTTGCCTGGATGTTTCTTTTTAAATCTGTTATCCAGTTAAAAATTGTTGGATTTTGTAAGCATTTGAACTTCATCAAATTTTCATGGTGATAATTATGTTACTAATCCAACCACAATGTGGATTCATTCTCAAAGTATTTGGATACAGATTGTATTTGATGCCCAGTAGTTAAAGCCCCACTCTGCATATTTTAATTGTAAGCTCATGGGTTTCTTTTTTTAACTGCTTCTGGACCGCGGGGCATACATTTACTGCAGCGGGGCGGCCTCTCTGCGTGAAATCATGTACCTGTACATGATTTCACTCTTCCAGGTCTGGTGTGAGCATGCACGCTGCTGGTGATCAGCTCCCACTGTGACTGGACACAGTGTGAGCCAATCAGCGGGTCCAGCAGACCCGATGTCCGCCGGGACACGTTTATCATTCCCGAAGCAGACAGAACTGTAGAAAACAAGGCAGATCGCCATTTTGTGACATGAAAAGACAGAGATCTTGTGTTTCTGCTAAGCAGGAAAACTTATCTCTGCCTTCTTACAGTACAAGCACCCCCCCCCCCCCCCCAAATTAGAAAGCACTCCCTAGGGACACATGTAACCCTTTGATTTTCCCTGTTAACCCCTTCCCTGCCAGTGTCGTTAGTACAGTTACAGTGCATAATATTTAGCACCGATTACTGTATTGGTGTCACTGGTCACCAAAAAAGTGTCAAAAGTGTCACTTAGTTTCAGATTTCTGATCGCTGATTTATTCTAGCAAAATAAATAAATAAAAATTCCATAAAAATATTCCATGGTTTGTAGACGCTATAACTTTTGCGCAAACCAATCAATATACGCATATTGGGATTTTTTTATTTTTTTTACCAATAAATGTAGCAGAATACATATTGGCCTAAATTTAAGAAGAAATTAGATTTTTTTATTGGATGTGTTTTTTAGCAGAAAGTAAAAGATATTGTTTTTTTTTTTTTTTCCAAAGTGTTCTTGTTTTTTTTAAAAAATAAATAAAAACTGTAGAGGTGATCAAATACCACCATAAGAAAGCCCTATGTTTGAGGAAAAAAAGGACATCAATTTTATGTGTACAGCGTCGCACAACTGCGCAAGTTTTAGTTAAAGTAACACAGTGCCGTATCGAAAAAAGGGGCCTGGTCATAAAGGGGGGGGTCAAACAATTTCAAAGCACTACTTACCTTCTCAACATTCCAACATTGCTTTATGTGCCCTTCTTTGATTCTGCTAGTTGGTTGTTTTTTCCTATTCTTTACAATCAAGGAAGCTGCCATCTTAGCGGTTCTTTCATTTACATTCCCATGGTATTGTACTTGTGATCAGCTATGACACCAATTACAAGGGGGCGCAAAGGCCTGGTGCATCATTTTATGAAAATGTATTAAAAGGAAAAACATGCCAAAAAGTAATAGATTTTCATTAGATAATGCACTACGCCTTTGCCCCCTCTTGTTGTTATTTTAGTCATTCAGAAGAAAGATTTACAAAATCAGAATAGAGCTGCGTTGGTGAAGCAAACCTGTTACCAAAGTGAATGATTGTGGGGATACTGCTATATTAAGGTAGATCTTGGTCTCAGCAATACCTTAGCGCTATGGTGTCAAAACTTTGGATTAGCTAGTCATTTAATGACCTGACAGTTAGTTTGAGTGTCAACATAAGCACACTAGTAACAGTAACAGTTATCATTCAAGGCATTATTACTATACAGGATTTATTTAGAGCCAACAGTTTGTGTAGCGCTTTACAACATGAGGGGAGACAGTACAGTTACAATCGCGTACAATTGCTTACAATCTAGGAGGGATGCCTAGAATGTAACTTTTTTGGGAGAGTTACAGTAAATCGGTGGGTTTCATTCCATTTTAAATAATACCCACTCATCCTGTTTCCTGTGAGCCCAGGATATAATGGACACACCAGCCTAGGGATGCATCATTCTGCTACCAGTAGAAAAAGAGGAAGAGCGCTCTACTCATCACCCGACCAGCCAGAAGACATCAGAAAAAAGATATGTACACAAAAAATATTCTAAAAATCTTCTAGACGGCCTTTTCCCTGAGAGGCAGATGGCAACACTTTTTCAAAAAGGGTTCATTTCATGACCGTCTCGATATACCACTTAGATATGATTCTAACTCAGTCCCTAAGTAGACTTATCTTCAAATTAGCCATTTTATAAATTGTCCTGTTTCAAGACAGGTGGCCCGAAACATTATCTTCTTTCTACCACCTATTTGCTAATGACTGCTCATATCTGTGTGAACTTGGGATCTTCTTGTAAAAAGTAGAAAATTGGAACTAGGGTTGCCATTCTGGATACAAACTTTGTACCCCTTGGTACAGAGCACCATCTCTTCTTCACATGTTTTATCCCACCTTGTTGAATCACTGTAGAAGAAGGTACGCTCCTCCAGACAATGCCCCATAATCCAGCAGTATTGGCAATGGGTACTTTAGATTATCCTGGAGATATCCACCTTCCAGCTAGATTTTACCCCTGTCCAAAATCTATTGCATCACACATCCCTATCTGACAAGAATTATCTAAAAAACACTAGCTATGTACGTAGTAAATGCTGCTAGAAAAAGTATTCCTGTACACTGGAGGAAAACGTCAGTGCCATCCTTGAAAGAGTGGTTCACAAGATTGGAAAGAGTCTCAGAAATGGAGGAATTGATTTATACTTAGCAGGACAGGTTTGCAGAATTCCTTAAAGGGATTTTGGGAAATTTGGAATTTTTTTCAGTCTAAACTGGCGTGTTCCAAACTTATTTTCCACTTAGAAATGTGAGTGTTGCTGACAATGTCACTTAACTTCTGGTGTGCCTCCTGGGAGAGGACAAACCATTGGCTGCCTGATTAGGGGTGACCCTGACAGCTAAGCATCCTTTCTATCCCATCTTTCCCTTTTTCAAGACCTGTAGCTCCTATTCCTACCCCCCCCCCATCCACTTATCATTCTTACCCCCCCCCCTTCCCCATCTCACCCCCCTCCCCATTTTTTTTTCTAGCTTCCTTCGTCATTTTCTTTTGCTCCTTTGCATTTTTCCTGAATATATGTACCATGCTGATACACTTCTTTGTTACATACCATTTTTACATACTATTATGAGCTTTTTCCCATTTCTGCTTTTGTATACCTGGAAGTAGATTTATTTGATTTATTATTTCGTTTCTGACCCTCTAAGCAGGAAAAGGAAAAACAAAGAATAAATCTCTGACAAATTTCTGGGGGAAATTTACAAAACTGTAGAGTGCAAAATCTACTCCAGCTTTGCATAGAAAACAATTAGCTTCCTGGTTTTATTGTCAAAGCTTAGATGAACAAGCTGAAATTAGAAGCTGATTGGCTACCTAGCAAATCTGCACCAGATTTTGCACTCCCCAGTTTTGGTACATCTACCCCAATATATGGCCCTTTGATGATGCCAAGGGCCACATTTGAGGCCCCCTATATCAAGAAAGTTGACCACTGGTTTAAATACTTGTAGAACAATTTCACTCAATGATCTGCACACCGCTACATATTCAAACAAGCTCCACATTGGGTTTGAGAAGTCACTATTTAGTGTAACAGTCAATTTCTTACTAAAGGAAATAGTGATACATAGTAAAGGATATTTTACAATGTAGCTTTAATTGAAAGATTCTGTTTAACCCGGAAAAGAGATAGGCTTGGAAAGGGGGGTGGTATCCAGCCAGTGTCCCATCACTTTAAGGTACCAGCCTATGAACCATGGTCTATTCATCCTGTGTCCAGTACTGTATGATTTGGGTTGTCTTTCCACTCACAGGTCCGTTTTTTTAATCATTATTTTCCAAATGGTTTAGCTAAAATAAAGGGCAGGCACACACACAGTGTTTTTTTTTTTTTTTTAAAACATTTTGTATACTTTGCATGGAGTTCAAATATTTCCATAGACTTTTTTCTTAAACATGTATGACAGGTCCACTTTGAAATTATTATGATTAATACTATCAATGAGCTGATCATAAATACTAATTAAAAAATATTCACACAAAAACATAGCCTATCTATGATAAGTAAAGCAGAGGAAGTGAAAAGTCAAGCCAGGCTGTTAGTGTCTTGTGCTCTCTAATAACACAAGGTGTCATTGTATACCCAAATCAGTTTCTAGAGCCTTGCAGTATTTATAACAATTAAAACACAAGGGAAGCAGTGGCGAGCACAAGCAGCAGGGGGAGAGAAGTGGGTGGAGAGAGAGAGAGGCAGCAGTAGAAACAAATCTCACTACACAGGCATTAGAGGTTAAAGGCATCGAGCTATAAAAACACAATCATAAAATCAGTAACTGTATATTCTAATTTCAGTTACAAAATAATGACATTTGAGAACAGAAGTCTTAGATCAGCAGTGATCTTATAGAAAATATATGTTAAGAAATGTGAAAAATAAATGTTCCGATGCCAACGTGTGTAGATGCTGATTGTCACAGTAGGTTTACACTTTTCCTATGTAACATGTGTGAATAGATTTTTTTGAATAATATAAATACTGAGTGTGCACTTTAAGAGTTTCAATGTTTAAACCTTTAAATTGGTCTATGTAGGTAAATTTATTTTGGTCTTTATTACAATTCAACCTAAATGTATGTACTTTATAACAGGGAACAGAGTAAAAGTATTGCAGCAATGTAAAATGTATTTAAGGAACATCTCCACTAAGTAAGGTTGGTATCTAAAATTATATAATAACAACATAGTAGTGGAAAAAATACAACCCCTTTTTTTATTGATTTCTAAGCCTCCAACACCTAGATCACATAAATTTGAATTTTCACATTTTTTTATATGAAATTCCCCCCAAAAAAATGTAAAAATCAAAATTTTTTAAAATTTTTGGCCAATTTGTTTTCTGCTACCTATGTTTGGTAAGAAAAATCACAATAAGCGTATTTTGATTGGTTTGCGCAAAAGTTATTGTGCTTACTAACTAAGGGAAAGATTTCTGTAATTTTTGGTGTTTTTTTTTTAACGAGTAATGGCGGCGATCTGCGATTTTTTTTGCGGGACTGTGACATTGCGGCGGACAGATCGGACCCTTGACTGACATTTTTGACACTTTTGGGGGTACCAGTGACATTTCTATAGTAATCAGTGCTATAAATATGCACTGTTACAGTAAAAATGACACTGGCAGGGAAGGGGTTAATTTTATTGGAGAGGGAGGGGTTAATGTATGCCTGGTGCTTATTAACATGTGTGGGGGGAGGTGACTGAGTGACACAGGGACAGATCGCATGTTCAGCTATGCTGAACCCTGCAATCTGACCCTGCCTGTCACTTAGGAGATCCGACCGCTCTGTTTACACAAGCAGGCGGATCTCCAAACTTTATTCCCTGACGATCGGGGAAGAGCAGTGGCGTTCGCCGCTGCTCCTCCCCTGGCCCGACTCCCGCTGTGAATGAATACAGCAGGAGCGAGCCTCCGGCAGCGCGCGAGCGCCGCCCACAAGAGGAGGAGTCCAGCGACGTAGTACTACGTCGCTGGACGATAACGAGCCACTGTGCCGCAGTAGAGGCACAGTGACTGGTCGTAAAGTGGTTAATAAATTGTAAAAATAAAAGTTACAGGCTATAATAGAGGTCTATGTATAATATCATCACACAAGACACTCAACTTTTACCCAAGGATAACACTTTTTTCCAACAGGATCCAGTTAAAAATTTGTGCTTCTTGCATGAATCTTGTGTGAAATAAAATTGTAAATGAGTGTTTTATCCTAAGCATTTGTCTGCATTCCAAAACAATGTATTCATGAAAATGTTTAACAACAAGTGTTTCTAAGCAATGTAAAATAAAGTGGGAGCCTAGATAATTGTGGAGGTTGTGGCTAATATAAGAAAAGGTTACAACCTCTGTCCGAATGCTCATGTTTTGTCCCCAGTGGGCAGAATTTAATTCTTGCCCTGGATATAATAGGAAGTGAGATGGTATCTTCTTTTTACAGGATTTTGCATGTCAAAAAAAAAGTCAGTTCAAAATGATTAATGCACAGGTTATAGATTCTGGCTGGTGATAACTGTGTGGCTCCATGAGGTGTCAGTTGAGAAAAGCAGAAAAAGGAGTCGTTTTCAGTAAGTTTTCCTTTATAGGCGTTTAATAACAACAAAAAAATAGTGCAAGATCTTAAAATCTGTTTTACTTAGTTGGGTTCGAAGGTATGTATTACTTTTCTTTTATGGTGCTCCCTGGTCAGTTGATAGAGCGACTTTTTAACTTTTGCCATATCAAAAAAAAAAATATCTGCCTGTGTCTGATCTATATGAATGTTGTCTTGAGATGACACTGATTGCATTTGCAAAACCCAAGTCTCATTTAGGCCCCTTTCACACTTTTGCGACTTGTCCTAGCAAAGTCGCATGACAAATTGTACCCAATGATTTCCAATGAGTACCATTCATATCTGTGCGACTTCAAAGTAGTCCCTGCACTACTTTGGTCCAACTTTGATGCGACCTGAGGTCCATAGACCTCAAGATTACACAGGCATTGCTTGAATTTGCGTCAAAGTCGTGTGACTTTCAGGTCATACAAGTGTGAAAGGGGCCTTAATGGGAAAGCTCAGTCTACACCAAAATCATTAGCAACATTGCATTATACCACTTTCTGTCTACTTGACTTCACAGTTGCTATGCTGGTGGCCATCACTGGATTAAGCATAATCTATTCTGGTTCTGATTATTCAGTTTGACATTTCTTAATCTCGGTACACACGTACCGAAATAATTTTTGGTACATATTTACCGATGTCTGTTCAATAGAAGGTGATCTAATGACTGGCTTTTATCTAACAGTCCTGATGGAAAACCAGCATTCCACCCAGCCTTTAAACCCAATCATGGCAGGCGCTGATCAATGTACAACAGCATAGTGGGAGAGATCCGCATATCATGCATTGTTGTGCTGATGCGGGGATGTCAATTTTTTTCTTGTTCAACTGGCTGGTTGAATGGAAAAAAAAACTGAACCTGCATACCCAGCTTTACTTAAAGCTCTATCTTGATTACCTTTGTTCCCTACTGAGCTCAGTGGTTCCATCTGCCAACCAGTACTTCACTAAAAAAAATATAGGGGTCAGCAGAAGAAACCACTGGAAGTGTTAGTTTCTGAAGAGACTTTAGAGGACGATTTCTCTTTAGCAGAGTGAGGTTCAACAGAATGGGCAGCATTAGAGCTACATATTTACTTGTTAATTGTAGAAGAACTTTTTGCTTGCATTTCTAGTTTGGCATAGATGCAATGAATCATAAATATCATTAGTAGTTCTTTTATTGGTTGCCTTTGTTGCCTGGAATTACTCTTTATTCTTGAGCAGCCGATGATGTTTGCTAGTTAAGCCATAGAGCATTTATGGCCCTCAGTTAGCTTCCCTTCCCTTCCCTTACAGGACCAATGGGTTTACTCAGAAGTGTCCTTATGTGCCCAGACTGGGTAAAATTAAAAGAAATCTAATACATATTTTTAGAAAAGCTTCAAACCTATGCGTGAGCATTTCACTGCACAATACTGTGCATTATTATGCACATTAATGCATCATAACACATGTGCTATGTATTGTGCATTGCTATTAATTTTCAACAACACAATGGATGCAGTTTATGTGCGTATGAAAATGAATAGGCAAAGCAATGCAATGGGACCACAAAGAGTTGACATTTTAGAGAAAGATGAATGTGATTGCAATCATTACTCAGGCGGCAGATAGTTACTGGAAGTTGTAAAGAGTGTTTTGCATCATAAGAAACCGTTAGAGCTGTAAAGTAAACTGGTTTAGGTATATGAGAGTCAGTAACACACCTGCACCGACTTGTCTTAGATAAACTCTACCTTTTCCTCTTGTCTGCAGTGTGAAGAATAGTAAGGTCCTTTCCCAGCCGGGGACGATGTAGTCTTACTGAAAACCCCCATTACGTCTGAGTTTTATCTGTTTTGTAGTTTTATTGTAGGCAACACTGGGTATTATTCCATTCGAGTATGGCCAAGTCCTTTTATGTATGTATGAATACATTAATTTATATAAGGCAACTGGGTTTTCAATGCTTAATGCTATATAAAATGTAGAAAGCAGGGAGTAAGAATCAATAACTAGAGATGAACACAGCCATTTATTGTAGTTGAAGAATATAGAAATGCCAGCCCAGTGTCATGGGATTCTTAAACATGTTTGTTTACTTTCCTTTCATTTGTATCTGAAGTGTGGGGGCACTCTATCGGCACACAACAGAATTCACAACAACAGAGCTAGTTTTTAAACAATGGGTCATTGATCCCATGATCAGAGAACATATACAGGTACATCTCAAAAAAACTTAGAATATCATCAAAAAGTTAATTTATTTCAGTAATTTAATTCAAAAAGTGAAACACATATATTATATAACTTCATTACACACAGAATTATATATTTCAAGCAATTCTTTCTTTTGAATTTGATGATTATGGTTTACAGCTAGTGAAAACCCCAAAATTCAGTATCTCATTAAATTTCAATATCGTGAAAAAGTTCAATATAGTATTCTAATCAGCTAATTAACTCAAAACACCTCTAAAAGTTTCCTGAGCCTTTAACCACTTTACCACTAAGTACTGTAATAGTACTGCGGCAAAGTGGCTCGTTCCCGTCTGACGACGTAGACCTACGTCGCCAGACTCCTCCCCTGTAGGCGGCGCTCCCGCTGTTTTCATTCACAGCGGGAGTCGGGCCAGGGGAGGAGCAGCGGCTATCGCCGCTGCTCTGCCCCGATCGTCGGGGATCTAGTGTGGAGATCCGCCCGCCTGTGTAAACACAAGCGGGCGGATCTCCTAAGTGACAGGGAGTGACAGATCGGAGTGTTTAGCATAGCTGGACATCCGATCTGTCCCTGTCTCACACAGTCACCTCCCCCTCCCACACGTCAGTAAGCACCAGGCATACATTAACCCCTCCCTCTCCAATAAAGTTAACCCCTTCCCTGCCAGTGTCATTTTTACAGTAACAGTGCATATATATAGCACTGATTACTGCAGTAATGTCACTGGTACCCCCAAAAGTGTCAAAAATGTCAGTCAAGGGTCCGATCTGTCCGCCGCAATGTCGCAGTCCCGCAAAAAAAAACGCAGATCGCCGCCATTACTCGTTAAAAAAAAAAACACCAAAAATGACAGAAATCTTTCCCTTTGTTAGTAAACGCAATAACTTTTGCGCAAACCAATCAAAATACGCTTATTGCGATTTTTTTTACCAAACATGGGTAGCAGAAAACAAATTGGCCAAAAATTTAAAAAAAAAATTGGTTTTTACATCTTTTTTGGGGGGAATTTCATATAAAAAAAATGTGAAAAATATTGTTATTTTCTCAAAATAAACGCTCTTTTTTTGTTTATAGCGCAAAAAGTAAAAATCGCACAGGTGATCAAATACCACCAAAAGAAAGCTCTGTTTGTGGGAAAAAAAGGACGTCAATTTCATTTGGGTACCGCGTCGCACGACCGCGCAATTGTCAGTTAAAGTCACACAGCGCCGAATCGCAAAAAGTGGCCCAGACGTAAGACAGCAAAATGCTCTAGTGGTAAAGTGGTTAAATGGTCTCTCAGTCTGGTTCAGTAGGGTACACAAGTATGGGGAAGACTGTTGACTGGACAGTTCTCCAGAAGACAGTCATCGACACCCTCCACAAGGAGGGTAAGTCACAAAAGATCATCTCTAAAGACGCTGGCTCTTCACAGAGTACTGTATCCGAGAAAATAACTAAAAAGTTGAGTGAAAGGAAAAAGTGTGGCAGAAAAAGGTGCACAAGCAACAGGGATAACCAAAGCCTTGAGAGGATTGTGAAACAATGGCCATTCAAGAATTTAGGGGAGATTCACAAGGAGTGGACTAAGACTGGTGTCAGTGCTTCAAGAGCCACCACACACAGACGTATCTAGGACATGAGCTACAACTGTCGCATTCCTTGTGTGAAGCCACCCCTGAACCAGAGACAATGTCAGAAGCCTCTTACCTGGGCTAAGGAGAAAGGACTGTTGTTTAGTGGTCCAAAGTCCTCTTTTCGGATAAAAGTAAATGTTGCATTTCATTTGGAAATCAAGGTCCCAGAGTCTGAAGAAGAGTGGAGAGGCACTAAATACAAGTTTCATGTCCAGTGTAAAGTTTCCACATTCAGTGATGATTTGGGGAGCCATGTCATCTGCTGGTGTTGGTCCACTGTGCTTTATCAAGTCCAAAGTCAGTCCTCTACCAGGAAACTCTAGAGCACTTCATGCTTTCCTTTGCTGACCAGCTTTTTGGAGATGCTGATTTAATTTTCCAGCAGAACTTGGCACCTGTCCACACCACCAAAAGTACCAATACCTGGTTTAATGATCATGGTATCACTGTGCTTGATTGGCCAGCAAACTCACCTGACCTAAACCCCATAGAGAATCTGTGGGGTATTGTCAAGAGGAAGATAAGAGACACCAGACCCAACAATGCAGATGAGCTGAAGGCTGCTATCACAGCAACCTGGGCTTCCATAACACTTCAGCAGTGCCACAGGCTGATCGCCTCCATGCCATACCGCATTGATGCAGTATTTCATGCAAAAGGAGCCCCGACCAAGTATCGAGTGCATACTATACTGTACATGGACATACTTTTCAGTAAGCCAACATTTCTGTATTAAAAATCCTTTTTTTTTGGTCGTATGTAATATTCTTATTATCTGAGATACAGAATTTTGGGTTTCACTAGCCCTAAGCCATAATCTTTCAAATTAAAAGAAAGAAATGATTGAAATATATCACTCTGTGTGTAATGAATTTATATAATGTTTGAGTTTCACTTTTTGAATTGAATTACTGAAATAAATTAACTTTTTGATGATATTCTAATTTTTTGAGATGCACCTGTATGTAACATGGTCGTCTGAGGCAACTCAGAGATTGTTTAACCACTTGCCTACTGGGCACTTTTACCCCCTTCCTGCCCAGGCCAATTTTCAGCTTTCAGCGCTCTCACGCTTTGAATGACAATTGCGCGGTCATGCTACACTGTATCCATATGAAATTTGTATCATCTTTTTTAACACAAATAGAGCTTTCTTTTGGTGGTATTTAATCACCTCTGGGTTTTTTATTTCTTACAAAAAAAAAAAGAAAAAAAGAAAATTTTGAAAAAAAAAAGTTTTTCTTATTTTCTGTGAGTAAAGTTTGAAAACAAATAAATTTTTCTCCTTCACTGATGTGCGCTGATGAGGCGGCACTGATGGGCACTGATAGGCTGCACTGATGGGCACTGATGAGGTGGCACTTATGGGCACTGATGAGGTGGCACTGATGAGGAGGTACTAATATGCCGCACTGATGAGCCCTGATAGGTGGCACTGATAGGCGGCACTGATGAGCACTGATAGGTGGCACTGATGAGCACTGATAGGTGGCACTGCTGGGCACTGAGAGGTGGTACTGCTGGGCACTGAGAGGCGGCACTGATGGGCACTGAGAGGCGGCATTGATGGGCACTGAGAGGCGGCACTGATGGACACTGATGGGTGGCACTGATGGACACTGACGGGTGGCACGGATGGGCGGCACTGATGAGCACTGATGGGCAGCACCATCAGTGCCCACACTCAGTGCCCATAGTGCTGCTAGTCAGTGCCCATCAGTGCCTAGATGAGCAGGCACTGATGGGCACTGACTGGCAGCACTATGGGCACTGATGGGGGGCACTGATGGCGGGCACTGTGGGCACTTATGGCATTTTTTTCCCCTCTTGTGTAATCAGGGCACTGGTGATCAGTGCCCTGATTACATTCCTCTGTGTCCCCTTACCGCCGATCGGCTCTCCTCTTCCTCACACTGCAGTCTCTGTGTGAGGAAGGAGAGCTGGCGATGAGAGATGATCTTATATGTTTACATATGAGATCATCTCTCATTGCACGGTCCGATCACAGCGGCCATTCACCACGATCTGTGATTGGCTGTGTCCAAGGGACACGGCCGACACAGGTTTTCCCCGATGCACGCTCACGGAAGTGAGCGGGGAGCCTGTCACTGGGAGGCCATATAAAGACGGCCTCCCGGAAATTAGAGCCCGCGCTGTAGCCGTCTTTCGGCTATAGCGCGGGCCGGAAGAAGTTAAAGGAACACAGCAACAAATAACACTTATAATAAAACTATTTACTGTAGAAAGCCAGCTAAACTTCTGTTCTGAATGAAAAATTTGAGACAGGAGTAATCTTCCAATTTCAACCAAATGTAAAGTAAATTGCATTTTTTTGCAATGCCCCTCAGTGTTCACTTTAATCAGTAAAATGGTAATGGTCTAGTTTCTCTCAAAATAAGCTATATATAAGTGATGCACCAAAATTTCGGCCGCTGCAATTTTGCCGCGATTTAACCACAATTTTGCTGCCATTTTACCGTGCTTATGGTATGTTTTTCATAGGTCATGTGACTCAAAGAATGCACCAAAAATGCAACATGGGTGCATTTTTGATGTGTTCTTGTTGCATTTTCAATGCATTTCAAAGGGTAGGTGCATTTTTGGTGCGGTTTTTTTAACTGACCAAATAGGCACCAAAAATGTTACAAGCAGGATTTTTATCAACGCTTCAAAAGGTGCCGATAATGGCTGACAATAAATTCATATTCATTTAAATTCATTATATTCTTAAAAAAAGTCAAATATAATACAATTATGTATTAAAAAAATATTTTTTAAAACCGTCAATTTCGGTTTTGGCAAAGTGCATCCCAAAGTTTTGGTTTCGGCACCAGAATTTTCATTTCGGTGCACCACTACTCCAAATAGTAGGCCTCCCTACTGAGGTATACAGCAAAAGAGGTAATAAAGGCGATGGGCTAAGGGGTGCAATTTTTAAATATTGCCACATCAATGGCTGCTATGTTTGCTTAGATATGGGCAAAAAAAAGAAATTTTGTCTTACCTTTCTTGGAGTATAGTGCAGGACACAGGCTGTATATTCAAATACCCTGCAGTAATAGCTCTAATCATGTCCAAAACACTGGAGATAAATTTCTTTGGGATGCTTTGAAGCAGAGTAAAAGGAAGGAAGGACAATGTCTTCATTAAAGTGGAAGGCTGATACCACTTTGGAAAGGGGAGTCTTGTATGTAAAACTGCTTTATCTTTAATAAGAATTAGAAAGAGCTCTTTACAAGAGAGAGACGCTAACTCTAAAACACATCTGACAGACATGATAGACACCAAAAATGTCACTATACTGTAATGGGATCTGATCCCTAAAGGCTTTATTCCAAATGTTTCTGGAATAGAATGGACAAGGCCAAAACCAGTCCCTTAGTACCAGTTTTGTTCAAGTCCCGGCTACAGTAAATGGGTTGTAAACCCTTACAGATACCCAGTGAAGTGGCTGGCCTCAGGTGATACACAGATATAAAACAAATCTTCCTACATAGGTTGTACCAGTTTATGTGCAGTCTCCCCTCCTCTACAGCCATTCAAAGTCCAGAATTTATAAAGCTTTAGGCTTTTCTGAGTTGAGCTGTCAGAAAACAAGGGGCAGAGAGCTGAAATTACACTCTGCAGTGCTCACTGAGGAGAGCTCTGAGAGCTAATTGGAGGCAAAAGACACACCCCATTCACAGAGCACACTGAAACAGAGCAGAGGCTGTCAATAAGCTGGAGATCTGTCCCGTCACCTTTTTTCTCTTGGTGTCAGAAAAATGTTAAAATTGACTCATGGAGATAGCAGATAAACGAGGCAGCATACACTCAGTGTTCTGGATTGAAAGAAGTACACACTATAGAGGGACATGCTATGCTCATATTTAATGTCAGAGGTTTGCAACCATTTTAAGCTAGAATATGAGGTACCAAGTAGTCTCTGGGCTTGAAACCCTTGTGCTAACAGCATGCAAAAAAAATATTTTTCCCAAAGTGACATTTCTGGCTTTGAGCAATTTGGGAATGACAGAGTTGGATATACCCCTGTCCTTCAAGACCTGGGTTTCAACAGACATACCCTTAAAGCCAGTGACTGAGAAGCAGGATGGACAAAGAGAAAGCACAGGCGCCTTCTAAGTGTAGCTGGTAAGAACTTTATTACAGGTTAAAAACAATGAACTACTCACAAAAGTAGTGGTAAAACAGGCTCATAGCTCATGATGCTGCATGGATGGGTCCTCAGCATTGTATCTGTGAGGTACACAGTGGGATTTGGCCGCCTGCCAAGCCGCGTTTGGGGACCCCGGTGGATTCCGGTGCTTCCTGGTAGGTGGAACACACTGGCTGGGTGGTGGTGTCGTCACTTCCCGGATGTGGCGTGGGGACAAAGGTGGCAAAGCGTTTGCAGAGCATGTGCTCCTTCTTCAGACCGATGTGCAAACAAAATGCTATAAATTTAGTTTGGGTACAGTGCTGAATGATCACACAATTACTAGTTAAACTAGCACAGTACTAAATAGCAAAAAAATGGCCATTGTCATGAAGAGGGTAAAACCTTCTGGAGCTGAAGTGGTTAAATGGAGGAACATCTTCCATAAGCACAGTAAGATGTTTATCTAAAACTCAGAAGGTAGGGTCCACTACCAGAACAGCCTGTTTATTAGTGAATTATTTTTCCACTGGATTTACCTCGGTAATGATTCTTGGAACAGTGAAAATCTTTTCAGGAAAAACACAGTCCGCATAAGATGCCTATTTTATTTTTTTGTAAATGGGGAATGCCTTTTTAGACTTTGAAGGTGTCTTAGTACCCAGAGGAGCATGGCAGGATGAAGGAGATACAAGTGTAACTATACCAATGCTTTTGCGTGAGAGGTGAGCATATCTACAAAGGCAAGCATATTGCATAAAGTTCCAGCATCAGGTGTATTGGAGCCGGGCGGTAAAAAAATATTCCACAGCCTCCTCTAACACTGCCTCATTGTCTTGTCTTCTTAAATGTTCTCTATGTCTACTTCTTCTGAACCAAGGTAGTTACACTTCTGACTCAGGTAGGGAGGGTGGAGGTGGAGAAGAGCCGTTTTGGATTCTGAACAGGAATGGCTGAAATTAATGACATAGCTTCAGAAAAACCTGCCTTAGTCAGATAGACCGCTTGTGGCGTGCCTAAGATAGAGCTTGAGTCAGATTCACAGACAGGTGGTAAAACAGAGTCCTGTTCTGGTACAAGGGAAGCATCGTCATCCTGAGAGTTTAAAGTGTTTTGCAATGTATCAGTAGAGCTAATGTTTGCCTGAGCTTTTGCCATGGTTCCTTGTGCCTGGCTTCCTTCATTTTTATCAATGAAGGTATTTCCCCTTAAAGCAACCTACAGTTAGGTCCTTATATATTTGGACACAGGCACAATTTTCATACTTTTGGCTCTGTATGCCACCAGAATAAAATCGAAACAATCCAACTGTATTGAAGTGCAGGCTTTCAGCTTTAATTGCAGGGTTTGAACATAAATATCAAGTACAAATTTTAGGAACTGTAGCCATTTTTATATACAGCCCCCCCCCCCCACCATTTTCGGTGGCTCAAATGTAATTGGACAAATTACTATAATCATAAATAAAATGTAAATATTTTGTTGAGAATCCTTTACTGGCAATGACTGCCTGAAGTCTGGAACCTATGGGCATTACCAAAGAATGGGTTTCCTCCTTTCTGATGCTTTGCCAGGCTCTAACTGCAGCTGTCTTCAGTTGTTCTTTGTTTGTGGGTCTTTCTGCCTTTAGTTTTACCTTCAGCAAAAATGCATGCTTAAATGGGTTGAGATCCGGTGATTGACTTGGCCTGTGCATAATATTCCACTTCTTTTTCTTTCAAAGCTCCTTGGTTGCCTTTGCAATGTGCTTTGGATCATAGTCCATCTGTACTGTGAAGCGCCATACAATCAACTGTGCTGCATTTGGCTGAATCTGGGCTGGCAGTCTATCTCTAAACACTGCAGAATTCATCCAACTGCTTCTATCATCTGTCACATCATCAATAAACACCAATGACCCAGTCCCACTGAAAGCCATGCATGCCCATGCCATCACACTGCCTCCACCATGTTTTTCAGAGGAAGTTGTGTGCTTTGGATCATGAGCTGTTCCAAGCCTTCTCCACACTTTTTTCTTCCCGTCATTCTGGTACAGAATAATCTTAGTTTCATCCATCCAAAGAATGCTTTTCCAGAACTGGTCTGGCTTTTCTAAATGTTTTTTGCAAAGTCTAATCTGGATTTTCTATTCTTAAGGCTTATGAATGGTTTACACCTTGTGGTGAACCCTCTGTATTTGCTCTTGTGAAGTCTTCTCTTGGTTGTAGACTTTTTTTTATAAACTCTTTTTATTCGTTTTGCAAAAAATAAAAAATACACAGCAGAGCCTTTGGCCATACCCAGCTCAAAATTAACAAAACATTAACAATAAGAGAAGAAAACAAAAAAAAAACATAATTCCATAACAGTCTAACAAAACATCTGCTCAACTCTAAATACAGGATTATGAAGGAGAATAATTTATGATACGCTTCGCCTCATCGGTTAGGATTATATGCACTTTCAAGCTACTGGACGCATAGTTAAGTTACAGTACCTCTATAGAGCATGAGTCAACAAATACTGATATCCAAGAGGGCTGTTTGATTGTAGACCTTGACAATGATACGCCCACCTCCTGGAGAGTGTCCTTCACTTGTCTGGATTGTTGTGGATGATCCTGCGATCATCCACCACTGTTGTCTTCCATGGACGTCCACGCCTTTTTATGTTGCTGAGCTCACCAGTGTGTTCTTCTTTCCTCAGAATGTACCAAACGGTTAATTTGGCCACTCCTAATGTTGCTCCTATCTCTGTAATTGATTTGTTTAGTTTTTGAAGGCTTACAATGGCCTGTTTCACTTGCATGGACAGCTCCTTTGAACGCATGGTGTAGGTTCACAGCAATAGATTCCAAATGCAAATACCACACTTGGAATCAACTCCAGACCTTTTACCTGCTTAATTGATGAATGAAAAAAGTGGCCCACACCTGGCCATGAAACAGCTTTTGATTCAATTGTCCAATTACTTTTGGTCCCATAAAGAGGGGGAGGTGGCTTTTCTTAGGAGCTGTAATTCCTAAACCCTTCCTCCGATTTGGATGTACATACCCTCAAATTAAACCTGAGAGTATGTACTTTGAGCCCATATCCATTTTATAACCATAACTTAAATATGTTTTGGTAAATAAATACCTGAAACAAATTGTGCCTGTTTCCAAATATATATGGACCTAACTGTAGGTTTTGACTGTCGTATAGCGAAGACCTTGTTGCAAAAAAAAAAGAATGAGAAGAAGTGCCTGAGTACCTTATAAGAGCTCTAGGTAGAAGTGGAGGTAATATTATGATGGTGGTGTGATGTAACACCTGGTCATCCACCTTAAACTAAGCTCTGAATGGTGGACATTTTACCAACAAGTTTGAAGGTTTAAACACTTCATAGTGAATAAAGCCAAACACATTCCCAGTTTCCTGACACTGTCAGAGACACTAATAGGTGTACTCCAAGTAATTGGGATAATACGTCTCATACTTGGCATAAGGCTACAGTATCATTCTGATAACAGGGTGAACCTGTCTTACCTTTCCACCTTGCTGGTTCCTATATGGGTCCTGTCACAGTGGGCATAACCCCCCATGGGAGTCTTCATGGTCTGGGAACCAGAGAAATTGCACTGGACCTATATAGCACCCTGCAGCTAACTCCAGGCATTGCATTCAGTACCAAGATAAGTGTCCAAGCAGGATCTAGTGCCTAAAGCAACATTACAGGCTTTTCCCAAAGCGTAGGGTCCAAGTATGGTTTCTACGGCATTACAGAGTTTGCACCGATCTAGATGCACTGCTTCAACTGTTATAGAAGGCAGTGATGCGTTTATTGAATATCCCAACATAAATAAGAACTAAATAAACATAAAAACATATCCATTGGGCAGAACAAATTCATCACCCAAGGACACTAACAAAAAAAAAGGTCTCGCAGCGTGGGGTAGAATTGTAGGGCTACACCCAGGGGGAGTGTCCACTCACCGGAAGGTAGCAGCCTATGACCCCAGGGTCTATGACTAAGCTCCTGGCAGAGTGAAAGGCATAAGAGGAGCAGGTGGATAATTCCTGTACCTGGAGTGGACTTTAAGCATAGGTTTACACTGGTGCGTGGAAACCCCACATGCGATTCGCACAGGAATTGCACCCCTTTCCTGTGCACTTCACATGCGATGTCTGTGCATTGAGTTTTTGAGCCATACATTTTGTATAGCTCAAATCGCATTGCATCCACACCAAAATGGTGCAGGACCCTTTTTTCCCGCACACCTGAATCGCATCTTACAACCATGCGATGCAATTCTGGCAATCGCACTGCGTTTTGCGATCTGTTTCGAGGTGTCAATAATCTAACATTGGCACCCGCAGTAAATCGCATGGACACCGTGCGATTGCCAAGCAGTGCGCATCTAATCTTGTGCGTACCCTGAATCGTAACAGTGTGAACCAAGGCTAAGAGGGCGAGTGGCTTCTAGTTTTTGATGTCACAGAGCGCCTGGAGCCAGCATCCATTGGTTGGTGTATCAGGGATGGAAGGCTTGGAGCTGAGTAGTTAGGGTTGTCTGCAACTTTTTTTGAGTTACTGCATATGCTTAGTTACTCAAATAAGGGTGAGACTGCGATCTTGGGACACAACCTGGAACACTGTATCATCGGGACAGAGCACATAGATACAGGACATATAAATCCAGGACAGTTGGCATCTTTGCTATCGTTACCTGAGAAATGTTTTAGGCCAGGCCAGGTTTACTTTAGGTAAACTTAGACAAATTTTCTAATTTTAACAAAGCTGTAGAGTTTACTGGTAAGCATTAGTAGCCCATTGACTGTTTTTGCTTGTTGCCTGAAATTGCTGTATAAGAAAGAAACACAAGCTTTACTAGTTCATTGAAATTAACTAATCACTCAATTTTAGTTTGGTTACTGCTTAGCTTTCTACTATTTGAAATTTTTTTTATATTTTAAACTGAATTGTAAACATAGTCATTTTGTTAATGATAGTGTCACATTTTGACTTGTCCAAAAGTAGTCTTTGCATTGCGCTTGGTTCTCTAGTATGTAGCAACATAAAACAAGTACAATGGCTCAAATACAACAGAGGGGCTTGGGAAAATACCATCACACATTAGAAACCCCTAATGGTAATAAACGGTAGTCACTTAATATGAAGTTATATTTTGCCTTCCTTTTGGGACTATTAGATAGTTGTAGCCAAGTATGTAATTGCCAATCAGACACCATGACAACCATTTTCAACAGCAGAAAAATAAACTGCTCTTAAGCATTAATGGCTCCATGAAGATATTTTTCCAGTGACATTTTGGGTTACTCTGCGTAGCTCCTTGCCTTTAGTGTAAAGCAACAAGAAACCATTTAACTAATTCAGAGCTCCCTCATCAGAAAAAATATAAAAATAATGTAAGGTAGGGTTATCTAAACCTTAGAAGTGAGCAATTTATTGGTACAGACCAACTCAGCTATAATATGTTGATGAGAAGGAATAGCCACTCTGAATACAAAGCTTCCTCTGGTTGGCTGAGAGGCAGGTTGATAATGTCACAACCTCTGACTAAGCCAATGAGAGGAAGCTTTGTAGTCATTGATAGAATACATTGCTTGCTCTGACCGGCTGAGCGCCGCTGTGGTAGACTCTTCTGTGTTTCGGATATGAGACAGAAAGTCTCGGCTCGCACCCGAAACACAGTGCAGTATGCTGTATGTAGCCACAGCTACATACAGTTTATACCGCATATCCAGCGGCCTCACAGGTTAGTGAGCGACATTGTTTTTTGGGCCAGCTTGGTGCAAACGAACTATGTAAAGTTTGTGGAAAGCTGTGAAGGGCTCAGCGCTAAAACCTACTGGCTGCAGGCGATGTATACAGCATATAAATAATGCTGGCTGTTTGTCAGCAGCAGGCACTGTGTGACGGCCTCTGCCGCGACCGTGAAGCAGGGACTTGGGGACACGCCGGCAGAATCTCTCGGTGATGGAATAATTCCAAAGCTGTCAAAGCCTGGTTCCGCCTAACAGTGATGGCCAACCAGAACGCATTTTGGAGGCAAGGCCACGCCCCCTTCATCAGCTTACTTGATAACGCTGACCTTTGACTTAAATGCAAGTTGCATTTACCCCACTGCTGACAGATGGAAGGATATTAGCGCCTGTGGAGCATTTTGCATAGCTTTAGCAGGATTAATCTTAATTGTATGGGTAACAATGGAGTCAGTCTCGATAAGGGTTTAAAATTGGCATAATACTTAATGCCAGAAAAAGAATATGATAATAAAAATGTAATTATAAGTGGGATAAAAGCATTAATAAAAAAAAGTGTATAGTCAATATCCCTATATATATATATATATATATATATATATATATAAATATAGGAAAATGAATTAAGATAAATGGTACAATTAAGGTATCAATTCAAGTGTTCTCTGTGCTTCAGGCTCCGTTCACATGTAGGCGTTTTGGGGCGTTTTTGGGGAGTTTTTCTGCTCTAGGATCAGCTCTCGAAACGCCCAACAAGACAAATCCTATTCATTTCAATGGCCCCTGTTCACATCTGAGCGTTTTGACGCTGTAAGCAAAACGCACAACGCTCAAAAAAGTACATGAGCTTCTTTTTGGGCAGATTACAGGCGTTTTCCATTGGTTTCTATTCAATCTAAAAACGCCTGCACAAAAAACGCCTAAAAATCGCGGTAAAAAACGCGCGAAAACGCTACGCTCAGGTGTGAATGTAGCCTTAGGGTCTATTACAAGGGTTATAGTATTTAAAAGACCAAAAAAAAAAAATTAATAACAAAACAACATTTTTTTTTATTTTTTCAGAAATTCCAGAGAAATTCAAGACTAGTTATAGATGAAGTTATACAGTTACACCTAAATACCGATAGAGGTCTGTATGAATCGCAAAATATATATATACACTGAACAAAATTATGAACGCAACACTTTTTTGTTTTTGCCCCCATTTTTCATGCGTTTTGCCGTGAAAATCTATCCACCTCACAGGTGTGGCATATCAAGATGCTGATTAGACAGCATGATTGTTGCACAGGTGTGCCTTAGGCTGGCCACAATAAAAGGCCACTCTAAAATGTGCAGTTTTATCAGTTTTATGCCACAGATTTTGCAAGTTTTGATGGAGCGTGCAATTGGCATGCTGACTGCAGGAATGTCCACCAGAGCTGTTGCCCATGAATTTTTATGTACATTTCTCTACCACAAGCCATCCTCACAGGCGTTTCAGAGAATTTGGCAGTACATCCAACTGGCCTCACAACCGCAGACCACGAGTAACCATACCAGCCCAAGACCTCCACATCCAGCATCTTTACCTCTATGATCGACCAGGCACCCGGACAGCTGCTGCAACAGTCGGTTTGCATAACCAAAGAATTTATGCACAAACTGTCAGAAACCATCTCAGGGAAGCTCATCTGCATGCTTGTCATCCTCACTGTGTCTCGACCTGCCTGCAGTTCATCATCTTAACCGACTTGAGTGGGCAAATGCTCACATTTGATGGTGTCTGGCACTTTGGAGAGGTGTTCTCTTCACAGATGAATCCCGGTTTTCACTGTACAGGGCAGATGGCAGACAGCGTGTATGGCGTCGTGTGGGTGAGCGGTTTGCTGATGTCAACGTTGTGGATCGAGTGGCCCATGGTGGCAGTGGGGTTATGGTATGGGCAGGCGTATGCTATGGACAACTAACACAGGTGCATTTTATTGATGGTATTTTGAATGCACAGAGATACCGTGACGAGATCCTGAGGCCCATTGTTGTGCCATTCATCCACGACCATCACCTCATGTTGCAGCATGATAATGCACGGCCCCATGCTGCAAGGATCTGTAAACAATTTCTGGAAGCTGAAAACATCCCAGTTCTTGCATGGCCAGCATACTCACCAGACATGTCACTCATTGAGCATGTTTGGGATGCTCTGGATCAGGGTATACGACAGCGTGTTCCAGGTCCTCTCAATATCCAGCAATTTTGCCCAGTAAATGGAGAGGAGTGGAGCAACATTCCACAGGCCACAAACACCAACCTGATCAACTCTATCCGAAGGACATGTGTTGCACTGCGTGAGGCAAATGGTGGTCATACCAGATACTGACTAGTTCTCTGACCCCCCTGGAACAAAGAATACCCCAATGTTTTCGGAGGGTCTTCTTAACAGCCCAATTTCTGTTGTTGAACTCAGTGATAAAGAGGGGGCCCTACTGGATGGATGAGGGGCTTATGTTGTCAGATTTCTTCCTAGCTGGAAGTTAAATGTGGTATCCTTAAGGTATTTCTGGAATGCCTGATTAATATCCTCTTCATAATGGCCTTGCTCCAGAAATTTTGGTAGGCTCTGTGTTTTAAAATCTTCAATGGAAATACAGTTACATTTTTAAATGGCAGAAATGGCTGTAGGGGATGTTACTGGTCCATTTCTCCTGATGACGGCTTTTTCTGGGCAGGTAGGAGTTTCTTGCAGTAGGCTTGAAATGGGTCCGTGAACAGGTCTTGGATAATTCAAGGTCAAGAAATATGAGATTATTAGGATTAGTAACAGAATTGAAATGTATTCCAAATGTATTAATATTACAATACTGAAGGAACTCTTGAATCGTATTGGTTACATAGTTACATAGTAGTTGAGGTTGAATAAAGACAATAGTCCATCCAGTTCAACCTGTGTAGGTGTGTGTGGCCATAACCATCTCTCATACCCCTGAATGTTCTGATCATTGAGATGTACGTACAAGAGTCTTTTGAAAGTCACCATACTTCCCGCAGAAACCACCTCTTGTGGTAGAGAATCCCACAGTCCTGTAGCCCTAACAGTAAAGAACCCCCTGCATTGCCTGAGGTTAAAACGCTTCTCCTCTAATCGCATTGTATGCCCTCGAGTCCTCATGCAGTCCTTTTGACTGAATAGCTTTTTTTCTATGCTGAGATCACCATTGAGGTATTTATAAATTGCTATTAAGTCCCGTCTCAGGCGTCTCTTCTCCAGGGAGAATAAATCAAGTGATTGCAGACGCTCTTCATAATTAAGGTCCTCCAATCCCCTAATTAGTTTAGTTGCCCTTCTCTGGACTCTCTCCAGCTCCAAAACATCCCTCCTGAGGACTGGCGACCAGAACTGGACAGAATACTCCAGATGCGGCCGGACCAGAGTTTTATAAAGTGGTAGGATTATAGTTTCATCTCTGGAATACATCCCTTTCTTTATGCATGCTAATATTCTGCCGGCTTTGGCAGCTGCCACTTGACATTGCATGCTATTGCTTAGTCTATCCTCTACCAAGACTCCCAGATCTTTCTCCATTTTTGATTCCCCCAAGGGTTCCCCTCCTAAAGTGTATTGTGCTTTTATGTTTTTAGTCCCCAAGTGCAAAACCTTACACTTCTCCCCATTAAACCTAATTTGCCATGTCGTTGCCCACTTTTGTCCAGGTCATTCTGTAGGATATCTGCTTCATGCCGTGCAGTTATTGCCCTGCCCAATTTTGTGTCATCTGCAAAAACTGATATAGAACTACTGATCCCGTCCTCAATGCTGTTTATTAATAAATTGAACAAGGTTGGTCCCAATGTAAAAAAAGTGGTTGAAAAAAAGGGGAAATTCCAAACACTTCGCCCAGCGCTTAATGTTGTAAGGGATGTGACATACAGCTAGATATTACAATCATGCATAATTACATAAAATTTCCTGATAGCAGCTACTGTAATATTAAAACAGTCTATAAAGCAATGTAATAAATACTAAAATTGCAAGATATTCAGCATTGATTACACTCAGCAGCGCTCAATATGTATTACCATATTGGAAATCAACAAGTCCTCATAAAGAATAAAAAACTCTATTGTAAAAATGCAGTCCTCATAAAAGAGTAAAATCCACACTCAATATAGTCTTTTGTTAGAAAAACCATATAAAATATCCATAAAATTTTGGTACTCCCAGTGCTCAGTATTCAGTGTTCTGATCCGGCGTGCACCTTCACCACACCAAAAAGTGATCCCCTTAGGAATGGACACTCACCAGAGTTACAATAATCATGCGCTTATAAGCATAGGTTGCTTGCACCCTTTGGGAGTCTGGACCACCTCTGCTGACACCTGGACGACCACTGTGCTTAGATATCCCTCAGAGATCAAACGGTACCAAAAAAAAAATGGAATGGGAGGCACAATCGTGTAATACTGTCTTGCAGTTTTTTATTTAACACAACACACCAAAGCAAACCCCCCAAATCCAATATGCTTACATCAGATCAAAATTTCCAAGCATAAAATGATAATCAAGACGCTATGGCCAGCTCACCGCTGCTTAATAGTTCTCTTTCTGCCTAGTCAGATGGAGAGATCCGGATTCCAGCCAGGACGCCTGTAGCTGATGAAGGATAAATCCAATGCACGGATGCGTTGTTACAGATTTCAGAGATTCTGGAATTTTTCATGAATTCTCGGTCTTGTATCGGCTCTTGAGCAGGAACCCAGAACACGGACTGTTCATAGATGGTTGTAGTGATTTCACCTTCCTCGAGTTCTACCATCTCAGTCTCAGCAAATTCAGGGATTTCTTTGCACTGCATCTTGATGAAGCATTTTTGTAGATCAGCAAAATAGATTCCAGTGATGCCCAGACCAATAAGGATCAGAAGCCTCTATGTTATTGCCTTTCATTTGTCTCTCCACATCTCTGGTATGCAGAGCAAAGAAATCCCTGAATTTGCTGAGACTGAGATGGTAGAACTCGAGGAAGGTGAAATCACTACAACCATCTATGAACAGTCCGTGTTCTGGGTTCCTGCTCAAGAGCCGATACAAGACCGAGAATTCATGAAAAATTCCAGAATCTCTGAAATCTGTAACAACGCATCCGTGCATTGGATTTATCCTTCATCAGCTACAGGCGTCCTGGCTGGAATCCGGATCTCGCCATCTGACTAGGCAGAAAGAGAACTATTTAGCAGCGGTGAGCTGGCCATAGCGTCTTGATTATCATTTTATGCTTGGAAATTTTGATCTGATGTAAGCATATTGGATTTGGGGGGTTTGCTTTGGTGTGTTGTATTAAATAAAAAACTGCAAGACAGTATTACACGATTGTGCCTCCCATTCCATTTTTTTTTTTTGGTACCGTTTGATCTCTGAGGGATATCTAAGCACAGTGGTCGTCCAGGTGTCAGCAGAGGTGGTCCAGACTCCCAAAGGGTGCAAGCAACCTATGCTTATAAGCGCATGATCACTGTAACTCTGGTGAGTGTCCATTCCTAAGGGGATCACTTTTTGGTGTGGTGAAGGATCACGCCGGATCAGAACACTGAATACTGAGCACTGGGAGTACCAAAATTTTATGGATATTTTATATGGTTTTTCTAACAAAAGACTATATTGAGTGTGGATTTTACTCTTTTATGAGGACTGCATTTTTACAATAGAGTTTTTTATTCTTTATGAGGACTTGTTGATTTCCAATATGGTAATACATATTGAGCGCTGCTGAGTGTAATCAATGCTGAATATCTTGCAATTTTAGTATTTATTACATTGCTTTAAGGTTGGTCCCAAGACTGAGCCTTGGGGGACCCCACTTACCACCTCAGACTAGTCTGAGTATGCGCTATTTATTACCACCCTTTGGACACGCCCTTTTAGCCAGTTCCGTATCCAAGAGCAAACCTTGCAGTCGATGCCTGCAGACCTTATTTTATAAATTAAGCGCTTGTGGGGAACTGTATCAAATGCCTTAGTGAAATTCAGGTACACCACATCCACTGGTCTCCCCCTATCTAGCTCACAGCTCACCTCCTCGTAGAATGTTAAGAGATTGGTTTGACAAGAATGCCCATTTGTAAACCCGTGCTGATTACTGCTGATGATATTGTTGTCTTTAGCAAAGTCTACAATATAGTCCCTTATCATCCCCTCCAGAAGTTTACATACTATCGATATCAGACTGACAGGCCTATAATTTCCCGGTACACGCCTCTGCCCTTTTTTGAATATCGGTATCACGTTAGCTTTCCTCCAATCCCCTGGTACATTTCCTGTCATAATACTGTCAGCAAAGATCAGGAACAGTGGTCTAGATATAGTCTTACTAAGTTCTTTGAGTACTCTCGGATGTACGCCATCCGGGCCTGGTGATTTATTTGTGTTAGTTTTATCCAGCCTTTTCCTGATTTCACCCTCTGTTAGCCATAGCGGCAAGTCCTGTGTATTACTACTAACCATACTATCATGGCCAGTGTACCCTTCCTTTTCCTGTGTAAAGACTGAGGAAAAAAAAGCGTTCAGCACGGTTGTTTTTTCAGTGTCCTCTGTAACCATCCTCCCATCATCGTTAATTATGTGTGCAATATGCTCTGCCCTAGTTTTTTTGCTGTTGATATATTTAAAGAATTTCTTTGGGTTCTTTTTACTATTTTCCGCTATTTGTCTCATAGGTCATTATTGGTGACCCATGCAAAATGACAATAACGTTGTTGAGATATCTGCTGTAATAAACCAGGCGGCAAGAGTAAGGGTTCTGTGACCAAATGTATAGATCCTCCCAATATTCCATAAATAGATTGGCGTAACTGGGGGCAAAGCTAGCCCCCATTGCGGTGCCCTGAATCTGTAGGAAAAACTCTTGTTCAAAATCGAAGTAGTTGTGGTGTAGAAAAAGTCTTTTGCTTAAAGAATTACGTTTACTTGCATGGGGTTTATGGCTTCTTTTTGCATAGGAAGTATTGGGAGGCTTGTAGACCTATATCATCTGGGAGTGAAGTATAAAGTGATGTGACATCTAACGAAACCCAATGATAATTTGTGCTCCATGCATAGTGGTCCAGAGTTTCTAACAGATGTCTGGAATCCTGTATGTAGGCCGGAAGCTTTTGGACGATGGGTTGTAGAAAATGTTCTACATAATCTGATAGGTGGCTAGTGAGTCCATCTATACCAGCTATATTAGGTCTGCCTAAATGATGAAGTAGGTGCTTATGGACTTTTGGTAAAAAATAAAAATATGGAATTGCAAAGAAATCTGAACAGAGGAAGAATTTTTCACTGGAGTTGAGGATACCTTCTCCACGAGCTGTATCTACCATGTTTTGAAGTTTCCTCCTGAAGGTTCGCAAGGGGTTTTGCCTGAGCTTCATGTATGTGTTCTGGTCAGATAGGAATCTCTGTGCTTCGGCTATGTATTCCTCTCTGTTTAGGATTACTATTCCTCCCTCTTCGTCTGCTTGTCGAATAACAATATTTGGGTGTGATTGTATCCTCAGGAGGGCTTGGTGTTCTTGTGCTGTGAGGTTTTGGTGCATAGTTTTTTGTGCACAGATGGACTTGAATTAGTTGTAAACCAGAGAAAAAAAGGTTTCCACATAGGGACCTTTGTCCTGATATGGATTGAACTTGGAGGGGGGTACAAAAAAAGTATGGATGATTTTCCTAGGTTAATTTACGTCCAGATACTCCAGGTCTAGAGGGTCTGTATTGTCTTCTTCCTTAGAAATCTGTGTGGATTTCCTTGAGTTTTTCGTACGGACATGATAAAACATGATAATAGAATGGGAGTGAATGAACCTATTTAGATCCCTAAAAAGGTTGAATAAGTTGGGTGGATCGAAGAGAGCAAAGTCGAGTTCCTTGTAGAATATAGTTTATTTAGGCTCTGTGAGTGCGCTGAATGACAAGTTGAAAATTTTCATATTTTTTTTCTTTTGTCCTTTAAATATAACCCTATTAAAACACTCTAAAGCCCAGAGAACACTTGGATTGGTACCTTAAATGTATCATTTATCTTAATATTGTTTTTTTATATATATATATATATATACCTTGTATAGGCATAGTGACTGTTTATACACATTTTTTATTATTGCTTTTATCCCACTTATAATTTTATTTTTATTATCATGTTCTTTTTACGGCATTGGGTATTACGCCAATTATAAACCTTAATAGAAATTGACTCCATTGTTACCCATACAAATAAGATGAACCCCGCTAAAATCATGCAAAATGCTCCACGGCCACTAATATCCTTCCATCTGGCGGCGGTGGAGTTAATCACAACTTGTATGTAAGTCAGAGGTCAGGGTTACCAAGTAGGCTGATGAAGGAGATGTGGCCTTGCCTCTGAAATGTGTTCTGGTTGGCCAGCACTACGTTAGGCTGAACCAAGTTTTGATAGTGTCGGGATTCAAACCCGTGACCAGCCACATCCCAGGCGGTAGCCCTGCTTACTAGGCTACCGTCCTCTCTGGACATTCCTCCCTGAAGCCTATTATTCAACCTTAGTCTTGCCAAGCCTTGCTCATCACCCTTGATTCCCCACACCTGGTACTTCCCTATATAAGTCCAGCCCCTTGCACTCCAGCTTGCTGATTATTGAGTTCCTGAGCCTTGATCAAGCTTCTCCTCACCTGCTGCTCTTGCCTACTACCACAAATCCACTGCTGACCAGGAATTGACTACCGACTACTCTTCTGCTTTGTCCCTACCTACTGAATTGCTACCTCCGTTGCCGATCCGGATTGTCTGACCACGCTTACTGCTGCCCGCCCCGACCTTTGGCTCGTCTGACTTCTCTCTGGTTATCCCTTGTCTGCTCTTCCACCTCCGGACCGAACCTGCACTCGGCCTGGCTGGGTGATCCTGGGGACCGCGACCTGGTGTTAGCTTGCAGCACAGTCTATCCCCACCATCAGGGGCTCTAGTGAAAACCAGCTAGCAATTAGTTTCCGCACCTCAGGTGAACCCGTGTCCTCATCAGAGTACTACCTGGTGTCCATCTGGTATCCAGCACTGCTACCACCATAGCCAACCTGGATTGTCTGACCACTCCTCTGCCAGACTTCCTGCACCTACTACCTGCCTGCGGTCCTTGCCACTGGGCTCCACTCCTACCTCCGGCCAGCAGTCCTCTGACTCAGGTGAGCCTGTAGGATTGTTACAGATAGCTCTGAAATCTTTCCGTCACTAAGAGATCCTGCTGGCGTCTCCCCAAGTCCCTGCCTCGTGGCCGCAGCTGACATCTGGGCCCCCTCGCTCTGACACTCTCTACTTGACAAGCCTTTTCTACTGGACATGATGTGAGTGTATAGATTGCTTTGTACATCTGAGACTTGTCAATAAAAAGGTTACTGCACTTTATTGAGAAAAACAATTCCAAGATACAAGCTTGAGCAAAAAAAGGTCCCACGCAGGAGAGTAAAACAGTAAAGCACATGAGTAACTGGGCGCAGAAGTGCAGGACCTAGTGAGGCAAAGAAGGTGGGATTGTCATCCTGTAGTAGAGGGGAAAAGGGGAAAAGAAAAGAAAAAAAAAAAGAAGGACCACAAAATACAAGGGGAAGGGGGGTGGGGAGGTGGGAGGAGGAAATTGAAAGAGAAAAGGAGGGAAACAGACTAAATAAGTAAGGAAAAAGAGAGGTGCAGAACTAAGTACAAGGAAAATACAGAACCTGCAGGTTAGATGGTGTTCCAGAATGACCTGGAATACCTAAACTGGCAGGGGGCAGAGTGGGGAGAGCATAAGACCACCATGAGTTCCACACTCTGAGGAACTTGGAGTGGGAGTCATGCAATATACTGGTCATTTTCTCATGAAGCATGAGGATAGTAAGAATGCTCTTCACCTCTACAAACCCAACCAAGGGCTTCTTCCAAGCCCTAGCAATGGCACACTTTGAGGCAATAAAAGGTAAGTGGCCAGCTTTTGTTGGTAGGAAAAGAGGCCTGGGAAAGGACAGTGGAGAAGTGCATGCTGGGCATCCTTGTGGACGGGTACATGGAAAAGTGTTGAGAGGAGGCCGTAGACCCTTGAACAGAAGCCCACCAAATGGGGCAGGACCACCCGATATGGAACTAATTTCTGCATTTGCTGCAGCCCCTGAAGCATTCATCACTATATGACTGGTCCAAGTGAGCTATGCGGACCGGGACCCAGTACCAGCAGAAGAAAACCTTATAGGCTGCCTCCACGGTGACTAAGTTAAAAGAATATTTGGCTATGGACTACCAGGCCTTGCCCCAATCCTCTAACTCTGAAGAGACTGCCATGTCTCGCTCCCATTTGGAGATGTATGGGTAAGAGCTAGGGAACATAAAAAAAGTGGGTATTCAGATCAGTAGAGTCAGAAAGAAGCATAGGATCTTGGGGAACACAGTGATTTTGACCGCATTGATTCCTTCCTTCCATGACAGCAAGGGGAATTGGCAGGAATCCATAAGGGTAGTGATAGTGTGAAGGAGTGGATAATAGTTAGTGGCAAATAGAGAAGAATAAGAGGGGGCCAAACGGACTACTAGGTTTTCCAGGGATGAGCTAGCCCAACGGTATGGGATGGACGTCTGGAGGTGAGACGGTGTCGGTGAGAGAGAAATATTTAAGTTGTTTTATGGGGATTGTTCCGTAAGGCAGAGATGGTCGCAAAGCAGGGCCAACAGTGCGTGCAAGTTAGGGAGGGTAGTTATGAGGTTAGAGAGGGTCAGGAGTGCATTGTCTGCTAATATCTACAGTTTACTTTATAGGACTTACAGCATAGGAGAACCCTGTGATGTTGGGGTCAGAGCGAAGGGCCATTGCCAGAGGCTCCAAGGTAAGGATAAAGAGGGCCGGGAAAAGGGGGCAGCCCAGATGTGTTCTCTAGAATTTAGGAAAGGAGGTTAAGGAGAAGGCCGCATAGTGGGCAGAAGCTGAAGGGGAGGAGAACAGGGCTGAGAGCAAGGTCAGGAAAGATTTCTCAAAGCCCCAATGTTATAACACGTACGGCAAGTAGTCCCAAGAGAGGGTACTGAATGCCTTATAAATATCAAGTGAAAGCAGAAACCCCAGGATTTTACGGTAGTTCATCAGAGTAAAAAATGTATCACTTTGCGGGCATTATCAGCCGCAACGACCCCAATCTGGTCTCTAAAGCTCAGCTAGCACAAATACTTGTTGATGTGGGTGCACAAAATTTTGCCCAAAAGTTTAATGTCCTCATTTATTAGGGAAATCGCCTGGAAGGCCTGAGGATCCTGTGCTTATGTTTTGGATTTTGGAATCATACAGATATGTGCCTGAAGGCATCTCACCCTGTCGCATAGCATTAAAGAAGGCCGTCAGGCAGGGAGCCAGTAATTAAAAAACTTGCGTTAGTAGAGGCCGGAGACACGGTCGGGATTTGGGGCCTTCACAGTATGGGTAGACTTGATGGCCAGGGTCACTTCTAGTTCAGTAATGTCCACATTCAATGCCTCCTGTGTGGCCATGGGCAAGGAGGGTAGAGTAAGGTCTCAGAAAAAAACATCAGCCAGATCAGCAGGGGAGGTAGCCGGCTTACTGAAGAGAGAAGACAGAAGAGCGGCAAAAGACTCTGCAGTTTTCGTCAAATCCGAAGTGAGATCGCCACAGGTGGTACGAAGTCAGATAGGCTTATGAGTTTGACCAAACAAGTTCAGTTTTCAGACGAGCATCGCCCCCGGCTTGTTCGCGTGTAAAAGTAAAATGTATGTTTTGCCCAGTGAAGTGCCTTTATGGCTTGATCAGTTGCCAGGAGGTCTAGTTAGCTTACAACATTATCACAAGCCTTCCAGGTCGCGGTCGAAGGGGAGGAGTTTCAGGCTGCATCTGCAGCAAACAGTTATTGAAATCTCGAAGTCTCTGTTCCCGCTCATGTTCTCAATCTCAGGGCATAGCATATGTCAGCGAATGAGTCCAAATCCACATTAGAGTCCCCCATAAGGAGTAGGGTCCCAGAGCTATGACGGGAGTCAACTTGGAGAGGATGAGAAAAAAACCTGTGTTGGAAGCGGTTAGGGGCATGGTACAATGCTTTGAAAAAGTATTCATACCCCTTGAAATCTTTGCACATTTTGTCATGTTGCAACCAAAAACGTAAATGTATTTTATTGGAATTTTATGTGATAGACCAACACAAAGCGGCACATAATTGTGAAGTGGAAGAAAAATGATAAATGGTTTCCAAAATTTTTACAAATAAATATCTGAAAAGTGTGGCGTGCATTTGCATTCAGCTCCCTTTACTGATAACCCTAACTAAAATCTAGTGGAACCAATTGCACTCAGAAGTCACCTTATTAGCAAGTAGAGGCCACCTTTGCATAATTTAATCTCATTATTAATACAGCTATTCTGTGAAGCCCTCAGAGGTTTGTTAGAGAACCTTAGTGAACAAACAGCATCATAAAGGCCAAGGAACACACCAGACAGGTCAGGGATAAAGTAGTAGAGAAGTTTAAAGCAGTTAGGTTAAAAAAAAAAAAACCCAAGCTTTGAACATCTTACAGAGCACTGTTCAATCTATCATCCAAAAATGGAAAGAGTATGACACAACTGCAAACCTACCAAGACATGGCCGTCCACCTAAACTGACAGGCCGGGCAAAGAGAGCAGAGACAGAGACTAGGCACATTAGAAGAAGCCAAACAGTTCAGTATAGTTCAGCCAGAGCAACCCCTTGAGGGGTAGGCGGTTAACAGTCCGGTACAGGTCTGAGTAAGGAAAGGGAGAAGGGGGTTAAGGGGAAAGGGAGTGGAAGAAGGGGGGGAGTGGGAGAACCCAGATTCAGCTGCCAACAGGTGAAGGTGTCAGATGGCTGGATCAGCTAGTCGACATGAACCGCTTCCCAATGAGGTGCAAAAGGGTCGCTGGGGGCTGGAGCTGGACGGTGGTGTGTGCAGGGACCCACAGGGACGGGATATTGTGGTGGATGTGTCCGGGAGGCGAGGAGCGCGCTTAGCATGCAGCCATCTTGGTTCACTGCTCGTGAATGCCCCCTTTGACCCTCCTTTTCAACTGGCATATAATTGTATTATTATCATAATAATTGAAAGCAGATGTCCAGAGCACCTCACCCCCAGATGTTAGAAGTCTCCCACCATCAGAATTCATGAGTCCCCCACCCTTTCTTACATCACAGTGCACCCCCTTACCTTATGCTACTGCCAGGAAGAAGAAGGGGACGAAGCATGGAAGCAGAAAGTGCAAGGTCTGGGGGAGAACCAGAGAGCTGGAGTTAGCTGCTGGAGTCTGCTGAATGCTGAGACCAGGGTATGCCGAGATGAGGGGGTGCTGCTGCTGCACAGAGGCACAGGATCTATAGCAGGAGTTCTGTCCTCCTCTCAGCTGTTGACTGCTGAGACAAGGTGGTGACAAAGACAAGGGGGATGCCACAGCTGCAGGAGAGGTGTGAGGACCACATAAAATAGCCTGGTGGGCCAGATTCAGCCTTGTGTTTGACATACGGCATGTGGTCCTGGTTATTAGTGATGTGCCCCAAGGGTCAGCGTTGGGACCCTTATTTTTTAATATATTTATAAATGATACAGAGTCTGGAATTAAAACTACAATTTCAGTATTTGCAGATGACACCAAGCTATGTAGTGGAATAATGTCCATACAGGAAGTCTCCAACTTACAAACAGATCTAAATGCACTGTTTAATTGGACAACCGGGTGTCAAATGAGGTTTAATGTTCATAAATGTAAAGTTATGCACTCGGTGCTAAAAACATGCATGCCTCATACATACTAGGAGGAGAACAACTGGGGAATCAATGGTGGAGAAGAAGAGAGCAAAATCCTTTCTTGTATTAAAAAAGGTATAGACTGCAGGGAGAGAGCTATCATTTTTCTCCTGTACAAATCATTAGTCCTCATCTGGAATATGCAGTTCAGTTTTTGGTCACCAATTTACAAAAAGGATATCGGGGAACTGAAGAAGCCCAGAGAAAGGCAACCAAACTGATAAGAGACATGGAGGAGCTCAGCTATGAGGAAAGATTAGCTGAACTGAATTTATTCTCTCTTGAGAAGAGATTATGGTGGGATATGATCAACCTGTGTAAATACGTAAGTGGTCCATATAGTGAACTTAATTTAGAGCAGGCATCACTAAATGCCGGACCGCGGTTCGGGTCCGGACCCAGAAAATGTCTCATCCCGACCCCTGCAGTCCTACCCATTAGAATCGTTCTGCCTACGGCCATTCTCACAGAGCCAACAGCTGGAGGCAGGACAGCTATAGACAGAGGGCAGGGGCTACCCAAGTTAACAAGCAGATGATTGGTTGCGAGGATACAGGGCGGTCATCACACAAAAATGCATTTCGGACCTCTGCTGGAATAATATTTTACTGACTGGACCTTTGTGAATTTTAATTCAATACCCCCTGATGTAGAGTTATTCACTTTAAGGTCATTACATAGGACAATATGGCACTCTTTATTATGTCTGGAGGAAAACAGATTTAACCTCCCTATATGGAAAGGCTTCTTCACAGTAAAAGCTGTGAAAATCTGGAAAAGATCCCCACAAGAACTAGTTCCGGCCAGCGCAGTGGATTGTTTTACACACGTACAGTATAAAGAAATGCACCTATCTCTTGATAAGTAAATAATTTGCTTTAGGTCTAGGTCAGGGGTCTTCAAACTACGGCCCTCCAGTTGTTCAGGAACTACAATTCCCATCATGCCTAGCCATGTCTGTGAATGTCAGAGTTTTACAATGCCTCATGGGATGTGTAGTTCCTCAACAGCTGGAGGGCCGTAGTTTGAGGATCACTGGTCTAGGTGGATATCAACCATAGCCAAATTGCTCCAAGTAGCAGCAAAAATAGGTCACACCCCAACTTCTGCCCCTTAAAAGTATTTATTATTCTTGTATGTGGGTGCGAATGTATACTGTCTGAGCATAATAAAGACCTCAAGGGCTGGTTCACACCATATCCAGTCCAGTGCATTGTTTTCTGCATCAAAAATGCATGGACAGTAGTTTACATGGCTTTCAATGGCAAAGTTCACACCATTGCAATGCGTTCCAGTACAGCCAACAAAAGTAGAACATGCTGCATTTTTTTCTGCAAGGAAATGCACTGGCACGTGGCAAAATGCCCCAAAACGCATCTAAATCCATCAAAAACACACCAGAACACATTACAGCAAAACAAAAAAATAAATAAAACAGGAATCATCTGGGGAAAAAATGCAATGGAACACATAAAAATACATAAACATGCATGCAGAAATGCATCTGGAACACATTCAGACTGAGTTTCTGTAATTTAAACCGTCCCTCAAGAATCTGATGCATATATGTTTATGTTGTAACGTCATTATTAGACCATGGATTTCCTTATCATTGTGAACTGCACTAAGGAAGGTGTTGGCACCATGGAATCCCTATGCTAGAAGCCACTGTTTTGATATAAAAAATAATAATAATATTTCTGCCATTTTTTTTTTTTTTTAATAAACTCTAGCTATCATTAAAAATAAATGGTTATTCTTAATTCCTTGTGATTTGAAATGTATTGCAAACTACCATAAAGCATAACTATTAGAGAAAACAAGATATATGAAACCTAAAATTATTTTAGTTTACTTTGCTTTATTTGTATTTGTTCAGATGAAACAAACGTGGCTACATATTTTACTTTCGTTGAAGCTTAATCCACTGCTCATTGTTTTTTCCTCTTTCACATGCTTTCTGCTCAAGTTCCTGGTTGATCCGGAGGGACACAGGTTGGAATCTGTCAATGCAGTCAGCTAAGCTAACCAATAGCTGTCCTTAGCTCCCCCCAGGACCTTTGGTTGCTATGGAAACTCCAACCAATCAGAAAATTCAAACACAACAGGGCACGGATGGAACACTGATGCACAGGTAGATCGTGCTTAAACCTCATCTCCTTCTAACAGCGTATTAGTGTGTTTCAGTGCAAACTAGCTAACTTCTTGGATGCAATTTCAATATATATTTACATATATACAATTACATTTATTGGCAAGGTAATAATTGCATTCATACTGCAGTGCAATTGCACTCTAAACCAATATCTGAAATAAAGGTCTTACTTGTGTTTCAAGTAGTAAATATTTCTTTTTTTTTTTCAGCAGAATATTAACAAAAAAGATCTCAACAGAAAATTACACCGACATTGTATCTATATCTCAACATAATTTCGGAAAAGCAGCATCATGTACGGTGTCAAATGTTGATTGTTACAGGGGTACCCCTGCCTGGCACAGCCAGATACATGTGAAATAATTTAAAAAAAAAATGGATCTGTATGTGGCTATTCTGTCTACTCAGGCTATCAAAGCTAAACAGTTACAAGTCAAAACAGCTAAATACACAATACATCAAAACTTACATGAGCGTTTTCAGTTACCAAAAGGTTTGTAGAATAATGTACATTCATTTTATAGCAGTGCTACATGGCTGTGTAGCCACATGGAGTATGATGGGGTTGTTTTTTTTATAGGGGGGCATACTGTATATACTTCTTTATCACTTGTAATTCTACAGGCTCTAAGCACATACAGTACTCTTCCACCTCCCTGGCCTTGCCCATTGAACTCAATTCCTTTTTTAAGACCACCTATAAACTTCTCTCTCCTATCATTTGGCTTTCAGAGCAAGCACTCCCACTGCAAGGCTAATTTCTGCTTTCACCTAGTGTAGTTTAAAAACTGGTTTTAAGAAATTACTCTAATTGAATTCAAAAGTATTATTATTATTATTATTAATATACAGGATTTATATAGCACCAATAGTTTGTGCAGCACTTTACAACATGAGGGTAGACAGTACAGTTACAATTCAATACAGGAGGAATCAGAGGGCCCTGCTCGTTAGAGCTTACAATCTAAAAGAGAGGATCAAGTGATACAAAAGGTAAATACTGAGGGGGATGAGAAAATAAAAGTTATTAGAAAATGAAAGTACAGTTATTAGGTGGAGGCAGGATAGGTTTCTCTGAAGAAAAGAGTTTTCAGGGATCACCTAATAGAGAACAAAGTAAGAGATAGTCAGACAGATTGGGGTAGGAAGTTTCTTTTGGTAGGGAGAGGCTCTGGAGAAGTCCTGGAGGTGAGTATGAGAGGAGGTGACAAGGGAGCTAGAGAGCAGGAGGTCTTCGGAGGAACAAAGAGAACAATTTTGGTTGGTATTTTGAGACTAGGTTAGTGATGTTTCTGGGGGCCAAGTTGTGGATGGCTTTGTAAAGTTATTGTAAGTATTTCAATTTAATGTGTTACCAAACCCACAACAGTAAAATCAGTCTGCATATGCAGTAAAGCATGCTTGTTATACTCACTAGAACCTAGTAAGGGGTAATTTAATCCTCTGCCTTGTGTAAAAAAAAAGGCTGTTTGATCCTGTCTTCTCTGATCCTCTCCTTCTTCCACAGTTCCCAATCCATCTGCTGATAGAACAGAGCCTTGGAGACACTCTGCACATGCTCAGTTTGGTGTGTATTGCTAGAGAGTTGTTGTTTTTTTCTTGGGAGAGTGCATGTGATCAGCACAGGGCCAATCAGCACTGTCCAGACAGATGTTCATGGGTCATGCAGCCTCATAGGACAGTCAGAGGAGAATGAAAATGTCTACAAGCTTTAACCAGACACTGATAGAAGTCAGCAGTTCAAATTTACTAAAATAATTGCATTTCCATGTTCTGTGTACTGTGGGGGACCAGATATAATGAATGCAGGCTCCTGAGTTTAGTAATACTTTAATTTGTTAAGTAAGCAGTATCCAGTGAAGGGAGTGGCAGAGAGTGAACATGGCCACAGGATAACATTATATATTTGATGGTAATCACAAAATGAAAATTCATAACAGAGCTGATGATCTCTGTTTTATCAACAGGTGCACACCGCTCATGCCGACTAGGAAGGCTCCAAATAACTGTGGGTGCTCACCTCGGCTCACCACCGCCAAACTTGAAATTACCAACGAAAAAAGGTACCACCTGGTGAACAAGCACGACTTTACGTGTGAAGCGCGTTTAATGTCGGAGTAAAAGTCTGGGGCAAATGATAATCTTCTGATTCTGTCAAGCAGGCAGTGTTTTGTGGGGGACATTCTCTTGTCTGACGGGATTAAGGGCATAAAATCACAATAATTCTGAATTTGTGCAGCGATAAATCTCACTTCTGCGGCTGAAGAAACCGTACAGTATATGAAAATGACTTCATCATTTTGCTCAGCTATACAGTTGTTGTTTACGCCACCCCACTGTTCATTTTGCAGTCTATGTAGGCAGCAGTCTGTGGGCTGGAGCTCCAAGAGGAGCACTGAGTCATACGCTCACTCTTGGAGCAAATGTCAATATATGTTCATTCTTCAGTCTCTTTCTGCACATAAAGATCTGCCCTCAGATTCCCCAGCACTATCTTTACTGTCCTTACTTCTAATGAGCACAAAATTCCTGACTACAGGCAGTCCCCGGGTTACAAACAAGATAGGGGCTTGTTTGTTCTTAAGTTTAATGTTTTTGTAAGTTGGAACAGGTACATTTTTAAGTGTAGCTCCAGCCAAAAGAATATTTTTTAAGTTTTTTTGGATAGCCTAGGGAAGGGTTAACACCCCTGTACCATTTGTTTTGCTGTCTGTGACCCTGTTCAGAAGATTTCACCTCACTTTCTGTCCTTGTGACAACTGGATTTTGAAAATTTTGGGTTGTTGTGGAAACCAGGGATAGTGATAAAGCTTCAGTGGAGACACCTTATTCCCATGAGAACTCTTACAGGAGTGAATTTCCCTTCCTAGGGGGGAGATTTCTTCTCACTTCCTGTTGTCTCCCTTCGTTTGTAAGTAGGAGTTGTTTGTAAGTCAGATGTTTGTAACGCGGGGACCGCCTGTACTGCAATAGGTCTATTAATGGCCTAATACCAGCTGTGAAGAAGATGTATTCTCAAACAATAACAGAATCTGGATGCAGCTCCTGGTAGTGGATTGCTCTTGGACTTACTGGCCGTGGGTATGGGAAATGAGGTTCACTTAGGTAATTAGTATTTACACAACCCATTTACATACTTTAATCTTTTAGGCTTGGTTCACATTGGTGCGATGCGGGAAACCCTGCAAATCCACTGCCGGTTCCCGCAACGCACCTGACTCGCAGGCAGCTCACACTGCCATATGCAAACCGCTGGGAGTGTCAATACAAAGTTAATAACACCCCCAGATCGGTTTGCATATCACAGTATAAACTCTCTATTCGGACATTAATCGGATCGCATAGGTGTGAATACCTATGCCATTCGATTCTGGTGTGGACCAAAAAAAAGGTCCTGCATGAGTTTGGTCCGAATGCAATGCAAATTCAGCCATACAATCTGTATGGCTGAATTCGCATCGCATGTGATTTGTACAGCAGTGCAAATGTAATTTTTTCTTCAAAATGTCCAAACTTTTTATTAAGCTATAGGAGTATTTACACTAACCAGCCATTTTATTAGGTACACCCTTCTAGTACTGGGTTGGACCCCCTTTTTCCTTCAGAACTGCCCTAATTCTTCGTGGCATAGATTCGGCAAGGTGTTATAAACATTCCTCAGAGATTTTGCTCCATAGTGAAATGATAGCATCACGCAGTTGCTGCAGATTTGTCGGCTGCACATTCATAATGCGAATCCGTTCCATCACATCCCAAAGTTACTCCTTTGGATTGAGATCTGGTGACTGTGGAGGCCATTGGAGTACAGTGACCTGATTGTCATGTTGAAGAAACCAGTGGAGCTTTGTGACATGGTGCATTATCCTGCTGGAAGGAGCCATCAGAAGATGGGTACACTGTGGTCATAAAGGGATGGACATGGTCAGCAACAATACTCAGGTAGCTCGTGGCATTTAAATGATGCTCAACTGGTACTAAGGGGCCCAAAGTGTGCCAAGAAAATATCCCCCCACACCATTACACCACCGCCACCAGCCTGAACTGTTGATACAAGGCAGGATGGATCCATGCTTTCATGTTGGTTATGCCAAATTTTCACCCTACCATCTGAATGTCACAGCTGAAATCGAGACTCATCAGACCAGGCAACTTTTTTCCAATCTTCTATTGTCCAATTCTAGTGAGCCTGTGCGAATTGTAGCCTCAGTTTCCTGTTCTTAGCTGACAGCAGTGGCACCTGATGTGGTCTTTTGCTGCTGTAGCCCATCTGCTTCAAGGTTCAATGTGTTGTGCATTAAGAGATGGTATTCTGCATACCTTGGTTGTAACAAGTGGTTATTTGAGTTACACTATTGCCTTTCTATCATCTCGAACAGTCTGTCCATTCTCCTCTGACCTCTGACATCAACAAGGCATTTTCGTCCACAGAACTGCCGCTCAGTGAATATTTTCTTTTTTTTGTACCATTCTCTGTAAACCCGAGAAACGGTTGTGCATTAAAATCCCAGTAGATCAGCAGTTTATGAAATACTCAGACCAGCCCGTCTGACACCAACAACCATGCCACGTTCAAAGTCACTTTAATTCCCATTTCTTCCCCATTCTGATGCTCGGTTTGAACTTTATTAAGTCGTCTTAACCACATCTAGATGCCTAAATGCATTGAGTTGCTGCCATGTGATTGGCTGATTAGCAATTTGCGGTACCAATTGAACAGGTGTACCCAATAAAGTTGCCAGTGAGCGTATATGGGCATGCCCTATGTCTGCAGATCCCTCACCGCCATTACCACTAAACGAATGCAGGTTTACCCAGGCAGGGTAGTTTACTCCCAGGAGGGAGTGTTGCAGACATCAACTGCCATAAAAATAAGACCTAATAGCTGATCAGCATTACCACTATCTGGCTCAGGTACAGAAGCAATCTACAAACAAAAAAAATAAAATTCCCAGTCTGACAGCAAATACCTGGATCAGGACAATGTTCAGTAGTATCTGCAGACACTAGAAAAGCCCAAACTCTAGCAAAGCATGCTGTGATTACCCCACTTATTCAGAGTTATTTTTGTAAAAGAACTTGCAATGTTAGGTCACATGCCTCCGTCTGAGGCTGGTTTCAATCCAAAATATGGTTGGTGAGCAGAGAGGAAAGGAAACTCTTCCCCTCACTGCTGGGAGGTAGCTTCTTATGTAAGGTGCCATGGGTGTGGGAGTTGGACTTGTGCAGCTTCAGCATTGTGACAATATTATATGAAAAAATGAGACATGTTTGCCAGGAAGGTTTCTTGCCCCTCCTAGCAGCAGACAGAGCACTGTATTGGCAGCATTGATCTGCTGCTAGAATGCAAATGCCAATCAAAGAGAGAAGGAATTACTTGTCAGGCTGCGTTAACATGCTGGTAATGCCCACTATTGGCACTACCAGCGTGAAGAAAACACCCGCTGAAGCACCAAAGGGCAAGTTTATGAGAACTAAAACAGAGGAAGGGGCTGTGTGATATAAGGCATATACTGCCTGGAAGTTAGCTAGCTGCATCAGAATATTAGAGTAGTGTGGGGGCTCACAACCAGGAGCAGAGGTGAAATAGAATGGAAAGAGTTGTCACACTGGACCCTGGACAGCAGCATAAATCCAAGAGAAAAAGGTCTGGTGAGGCTAGAGTTGGGCATTAGGACACATTTCACTAAGAGATAGCAAATTCCTCCAATGACCTGAGGCACTCATTAAAGTATATGTAAACCCAGGTTCTATTTGTTATTTGTTTTGTTAAAATGTCTCACTGTATACAGTTTTCTTAAAGTGGTTGTAAACCCTTACACATACCCAATGAAGTGATTAGCTTCAGGTGATGCACAGAGATTAAACAAATCCTCCTACATAAATTGTACCTATCAATCTGCAGCCATCTGTCCTGTTCATCTATCCAAAATCCAGAATGCACACAGAATCTTTCAGCTCTGAAAAGCAGGCGGCGGGGAGCTAAAATTACTCACTGCAGATCTCCGCAAGCAGAGCTCTGTGAAATGATTGGAGGGAAGGGACACAGCCACCTTCACACTGCACAAAGGGAGAGAGCTGAGGCTGTCAATCAAAGGCTGTGTGCTAGAGATCTCTCCCTGTCACCTTTTTTCTCTTGGTGTCAGGAAAACATCTCCAGAGTGATTCATGCAGATAGAAGAGGAATGAGGCAGCAGACAGAAATGACAGTGCTCTGGATTGAGCCAAGCAGACACTTCAGAGGGATATGGTTTGTTCATACTTCATATCTGAGGTTTACACCCACGGCAGTCATTTTTTTGTAAATCTAAACAAAGTTTCCTATCTGGAGATTCTATCAGTAACACCACATTCTGTTTCAAGCTGACAACGCTAAACCGTTTAGCAGAAGAGTTGTCAGCCTGCAGTGCAAGCTTGTTCAGTTGGCCTTTGAGCTGCCTAGTAGATCTGCAGGGGTATGCTCAGACCTGATAGGTAGTGCAACAGCTTTCACAGCAGCCTGACAACATTGCTGCCAAGTACTGAGCGTTCTTAGGCTGAAACAGGAAGTGCTGTTACTGGCAGTATCCAAGTAAGTTTACTGTAACTCAACACAAAAACAAAAGTTGTAAACAGTGAGGCATGATGCTAAACATACTGAAAGATTGATTTATATTTTACATACATTGTAACACCTGCTTAAGTGTAAATAATCACTAGAAATTGGGAGTATCAAATGTTGGGATTATAACCTACTTTTTTTTGACGCCTGCCTAAGTGTAAATAATCACTAGAAATTGGGAGAATGTCAAATGTTGGGATTATAAACTACTTTTTTTTTTTTTTAGATGTCTATAGAAAGCCTAAAAGGGAGCATGTACTGAGAGGAATAGGGGGTTGCATTGATGAGCTTTTTCTGAAAATGCTACTTACCTGAGCTTCATTGGCTTTTTTCATTTGCTAAGGCCAGGTTCACACTTATGTGCTGAGGTTTGGCCACAGTGCGGGTATGTGCATGGTTTTGGAGCATTGTGGTGTGCTACAAACATGGATAGAACACACTAAAACCACACATACACCCATGCAGCAGCCAAACTGCAGTACACCACAGAACAAACAGTCACAAAGTGAAGACTAATCTGAACGTGGACAGCGTGGTGTGTCAACGAGCAGAGATCACCCAGAGGCCAAGATGAGAGAGAACAATGTATGACAGAAGTCCCGACAATGTATAACTTGGCTAGTTGGGTAGGCACTGCCAACTGGAGCCACTTATGAAATTGTAGCAGAGGAGCGTATCCTGAGATGGTGCAGACAGCTTCTGCAACAAGAAGCGAGAATGCCGCCTGGCTGCTTCACACCCAAATCAGAGGCTTCCTACGTGGGGATAGCGCAGTCCCTGCACTTTTCCTAGTCCTCTGGAAACTCTCCCTGCCAGATGGGAAACTTGCCCCTACACTAGCCACTTGCACAAAGCGTGCCAATCCCAGGAGCCAGAGTCTTAGATAGAAACTGCCCTGACCCAAGATGGCTGCCAAAGTCATGTGGGGCTCCAGCATCCGATTGGAGAGCTGTCCCCCTGGTGACCCCAGGAAGTCATAGTGGAACTAAAGTTCCTCATGACTTTCTTCCCCTTCTGCATTGCCGCTTTGGTCGAGCCTACAGTAGGGAGCACAGACTGCAGCCGCCTTCATGCATGCTTTTTCAAGGTTAGTCACTCATAAAGTTTTGCAGTTGCTGGACCAACACGAGTCATCATGTAAAGTATCTCACAAAAGTGAGTACACCCCTCACGTTTTTGTAAATATTTTATTATATCTTTTCATATGACAACACTGAAGAAATGACACTTTACTACAATGTAAAGTAGTGAGTGTACAGCTTGTATAACAGTGTAAATTTGCTGTCCCCTCAAAATAACTCAACACACAGCCATTAATGTCTATACTGCTGGCAACAAAAGTGAGTACACCCCTAAGTGACAATGTCCAAATTGGGTCCAATTAGCCATTTTCCCTCCCCGGTGTCATGTAACTCGTTAGTGTTACGAGGTCTCAGGTGTGAATGGGGCGAAGGTGTGTTAAATTTGGTGTTATTGCTCTCACTCTCTCATACTGGTCACTGGAAGTTTAATATAGCACCTCATGGCAAAGATCTCTCTGAGGATCTGAAAAAAAGAATTGTTGCTCTACATAAAGATGGCTTAGGCTATAAGAAGATTGCCAAGACCCTGAAACTGAGCTGCAGCACGGTGGCCAAGACCATACAGCGGTTTAATAGGACAGGTTCCACTCAGAACAGGCCTTGCCATGGTCAATTAAAGACGTTGAGTGCAAGTGCTCAGTATCATATCCAGAGGTTTTTTTGGGGGGGAAATAGATGTATGAGTGCTTCGAGCATTGCTGCAGAGGTTTAAGGGGTGGGGGTCAGCCTGTCAGTGCTCAGACTATGCGCCACATAATGCATCAAATTGGTCTGCATGGCTGTCATCCCAGAAGGAAGCCTCTTCAAAAGATAATACACAAGAAAGCCCGCAAACAGTTTGCTGAAGACAAGCAGACTAAGGATTTGGCTTACATGTCCAGATGGTTTCAAGCGTGTGTGGCGGCAACCAGGAGAGGAGTACAAAGACAAGTGTGTCTTGCCTACAGTCAAGCATGGTGAAGGGAGTGTCATGGTCTGGTGCTGCATGAGTGCTGCCGGCACTGGGGAACTACAGTTCATTGAGGGAACCATGAATACCAACATGTACTGTGACATACTGGAGCAGAGCATGATCTCCTCCCTTAGGAAACTGGGCCACAGGGCAGTATTCCAACATAATAACGACCCCAAATACACCTCCAAGATGACCACTACCTTGCTTGCAGAAGCTGAGGGAAAAGGTGATGGACTGGCCAAGCATGTCTCCAGACCTAAACCCTATTGAGCATCTGTGGGGCATCCTCAAACGGAAGGTGGAGGAGTGCAAAGTCTCTAACATCCACCAGCTCCGTCATGTCATCATGGAGGAGTGGAAGAGGACTCCAGTGGCAACCTGTGAAGCTCTGGTGTACTCCATGGCCAAGAAGGTTAAGGCAGTGCTGGAAAATAATGGTGGCCACACAAAATATTGACACTTTGGGCCCAATTTGGACATTTCCACTTAGGGGTGTACTCACTTTTGTTGCCAGAGGTTTAGATATTACTGGCTGTGTATTGAGTTATTTTGAGGGGACGTCAAATTTACACTGTTATTCAAGCTGTACAATCACTACTCTACATTGTAGGAAAGTGTAATTTCTTTAGTGTTGTCACATGATAGAAAAAAATATTGACAAAAATGTGAGGGGTGTTCTCACTTTTGTGAGATACCGTGTATAAGGATAGGTCAGCAGTGTCAAATGATATACTGCCTCAGTACAGTTTTCCTTTAAAGTGAACTTGTGCTTTGCCCATGGGGGCCTCTTCAAACCTCGAGTTAGACCCAGTTGTAGATACACAGGACTGAGGACTCTCCTAACCCCAGGTGACAATGCTGGGCAAATCACCCAGCTTCACAAATGTCACATGAGAAAAAAAAAATGGATTCACATGATCCCCAAACCTAGAGTGCTGGTTATTTCTTTTCAATTCCAACAGATAATGGAGCAAAGAAAATATGGTGAGAACATGCCATGGGTCTGGGTTTAGAGAGGAAAGGCACAGGTTTACTTTTAATCTAGCTGCTGTAGAAGAAGACTCAGTCCTACTTGGGTATTTCAATGATGTTACAGCTGTACTTCATAGTTTGTAGCCCTGTATTGTACATGGAAACACAGTTGGACAGTCCACAGCCTGAGGGCAGGGGATTGCTGTCTGTCAGGAGGCTGGGAAAAGCAGAAGATCGGGTAATTAAAACTGCTTTTCCCATCCCCTAAAAAGAAATGAGCATCTAACCCTTGCATTGTAGGTGCAGCCCCAGGGAGGAATTTTAGTTTTCCCAGAGTTGAGCTTGAAATTCAAAGGAAGAACAACATGGAGTATGGTACTACCTCATATTTGGCTATGCAGGCGACAGGAGCCAGGAGCTCACACAGGCCACAAACAACATAAAAAGTCAATAGGTGATTTGTGATGCTGGCAAACTGCATATTAGTTTTGCATTGACTGACCATTGAATGCAGTTACATTAATTCTCTATGACGTATTTATGTAGATTCCATTTGTACAGTTATTATATCCTGATGATAGGATGTGCCCTAGTCATCTCAGAACAGAACAAGTTAAGCTACAGTTTAAAAGAGAATACAGATTTTAAAGCTAGGACTCTATAGACTCAGTGCTATCATTGTAATCCAGTTTTTTTGACTCTGATCTACAAGGAGATGCAAATGTTATGCAAATCACTGCATGTCCTTGTCTGTCCTCTTAAAGTGTACCTTTCATATAACTATAAAGCCACATGGTAGATATGAAATGTTTCTCTAACCCACCGCATTTGCAAAAACAAAAGAAGACATGCAAGAAGATCTATTTGCAAAAGGTGGTTTGTTTATTTTTCCTAAACTACAGAAAGGAAAGGCCATCGTTTTTAAAGGACAACTCCAATTAAAACTCCAAAAACACACTGACTCTATTAGTAGGACAAGGACAATTCTACATTACAAATTAGTTTGACGTTAAATGTTCTTTTAGAAAGGAGTTTCTCTTTCATTAAAGCCACCAGTTGCCAACAGCATACACCCAAGCATTTTCACATTTAGAATCTTCACTCAAAAGTCTGCTCACTTTAACCACGTGCAGTTGAAAAAAGTAAACAGGAATTTTCTTTTTCGATGTAGATAACTGAAGTGAATTTTCTATCATTTTATTGAGTGAAGATTCTCAGATTCTCCTTTAGTAAATTATACTCACTATTAGCACTGTTACACCAAACAAACATGGGTACAAATCTTTTCTCACCAGAACAGGAAAAGCATAGAATAATCAATAGCTAAAGACAAAGAATGTGGATGAGTGGTTTTGCTTTATAATTTGGCATTTCGGCTTTAGTGAGACACAGTTAACACATGGCCACATACTATATATCATTATGTACACAAAGTAGAATATGAGACCTCTCAGCATTAGGAGGATGACTTACAAAAATCATCAAGTGGTAATGTAAACAGTTTCAGGTAACAGAATCATGTCAACATTGACCAAAAATATCATGTATCAATTCAGTTATAAAGTCATTGAGGAGATAGCCCTTTATGATACATTTGAGGGGCTTAATATTGTTGGGTGTTGCATAGTTGACGTCAAGAGAAGGGAACAACTTAGCATTGCTTTGTTAGGGTACATAGATTAGTGGTCAAAAAGAACAGAAAACTCTGCTCAATGAAACAGTATAAAAATGAACCAATGTTTGTTTAGCCCAAAAATCTGAGCATATTTTAAGAGACAGGAGGGCAGAAAGAAAGAAGGCGAGGACAGTAAGAAAGAGAAGCCGAGAGCAGTCAGGGTGCTTCCCTCCACCCTGCCTCAGTCATCCACGGCTGCCATGTTTTAGCAAATCTTGTTTGATAATTGTGGAGGGTGAATGTTAATTTATCATTTATCATGGTCCTATTTAACTTTTGTTTAAGATAGTCTAGTAGGACTATTGGCTGGTTTCAACAATGTGCGATGGCTATTCTGGCTGCTATATCATACAGGAGATCAGTCGTTTCCTAGTTTTTGGGATGTTGTCATCTAATTTTTGGAAGAGGGCATTGTCTGGCTTTCTGGAGATATTTTGTCTTATTCTTTATATGAAATATATAAAGAAAGTGCGCTGATAAAAAGTAGGTGAGCTGCTACCTTAGAGAAGTGAAAATGTGATGAAAGTATATGAATCAGGTGCGCTTTAACCTAAAAAAACAATATTATACAACAAAGCATGTATACTGCAATCCGTGAAATAGCTGTGACAGAAATAACTCTATCAAGGTATAAATAACACATTAATAAGACAAATGCAAATCAATGCAAATGAACAGAAGAACCACCCATGTGTGTCAATCAATAGTGTCCATCCAGGCAAGAGTTATAAAACAGTCCAATTAAAAAGTGAACAGTAAAAGCAAAAAATCCAGAACTCTTCAGTGAGAAGATAATGTAACTAAAGAAAGTATAAGCCACGTGATGAAAGGTTCAGCGTCCCGCCACCGGCTTAACTCCTTACCAAAGGGTTAAATTGAAAGGGCATAAAGCGATAACCCTGCTCAAGAGATCATGCAGCCAAGGAAAGTTCCAAGTGAATCAGGATGGCACCGTTCCCTAATTAGAGTGACTAGACTCTTACCAGAAGGGACAATCATTAAAGCCTTGAACAATCCTATGATCCTGTCCTGCACGAAATCACTGTGTAGTGGACCGCTGGTATGATCTCAGATATATTTCCTCCTCTGCTGCCACTTCCAGCAATGTCTTCTCTCTTCTTCCTCCCGACTCACCTATCACGCGGAACTTCCTCTGTACCTGACATCACTTTAATCTTTTGTGACAGAAAATGCTGCCCTAATTCCTACCACCTCAGAACTTAAGCCATTTACCATCTTAAATGAATAATTATGTGGCTAATCAAAATTCAAAAACAGTGATAACCATATATAAATGAATACACACAGTAATTCAATAATGTGCAAAAAACAACAATAAAAGTCCAAAAAGTATAAGATTTTAGGTGTTCAAAGAAAAAGTTAGGAAAGTTTGACCACATCTACCAAAAAAGGTCTTGGAAATGAAGGTATCCGAAAACAGCTGTAAAAACTTCCACCAGAGAGCAAAATGCAGGCTTACCAGATGGAAATGACCCTCTAACTATAGAAAAGTTAGCCCCAATCCTCACCAACCATACAGTCATGGCCAAAAATATTGGCACCCCTGCATTTCTGTCAGATATTGCACCACTTCACCCAGAAAATTGTTGCAATTACTAATGTTTAGGCATTCTCATGTTTTTTTTCTTTTGTTTGTATTGGTATGAGACAAAAAAGTGGAGAAGCAAAAAGCCAGATTTGACACATTCCACGCAAAACACCAGAAATGGACTGGACAAAATTATTGGCACCTTCTCAAAATTATAAAGAAATAATTACATTCCAAGTTTGTGATGCTCCTGTAATTTGTAATTAACAGGTGCTGACAATATAGAAATCACACTGGCAACCAGTTTAAATGATGAAAAATGTACAGTACTCAACTTTTTGGTTGTTTGTCTCTGTATGCCACACAGAGCATGGAAAAAAAAGAAAGAGCAGGAAAGAATGGACTGAGGATTTGTGATTGTGTAAAAGCATGGACAATCTCAAGGTTACAAGTACATTTCCAGAGATCCTAATGTTCCTGTGTCCACTGTGTGCAACATTGTCAAGACGTTTACAGCCCATGGCACTGTAGCTAATCTGCCTGGACATAGAGGAAAGAGAAAAATGAATCAAAGATTGTAACGAGGGATTGTTCGAATGGTGGATAAAGAACTTTGACCAACTTCCAGACAACCTCAGGCACAGGGTACAACTGTGTCAGCTTCCGCACTATACATCGCCATCTGAATGAAAAGGGACGCTATGGTAGGAGACACAGAAGGACCCCCTGCTGACATAGAAAAACAAAAAAGCCAAAACTTACCAGAGGAAGCCAAAATCTTTCTGGGACAATGTGCTGTGGACAGAGGAAACAAAATTACAGCTTTTTGGTAAAGCCCACCATGCTACTGTTTTCAGAAAAAGAAATGAGGCCTTTAAAGAAAAGAATACAGTCCCTACAGTCAAACATGGTGGGGTCGATGTTTTGGGGTTGCTTTGCTGCTTCAGGCACTAGATGTCTTGACTGTTTGCATGAAATAATGAAATCTGAATACTACCAAACAATTTTGGGGTGCAGTGTAGGGCCTATTGTCAGAAAGTTGGGTCTCTGTCAGAGGTCATGGGTCTTACAGCAGGACAATGACCCAAACCACACGTCAAAAAAGCACTCAGAAATGGTTTAAGACAAAGCGATGGAGAGTACTGAACTGGCCAGCATCTAGAGTCCAGATCTAAATCCCATAGAGCACCTGTGGAGAGATCTGGGAAATGGAACCCTTCCAATCTGAAAGACCTGGAGTAGTTGGTCCAAAATTGTGGAGAGGTGTAATAAACTAATTGATGGTTACATGAAGCTACTTATTTCAGTTATTTTTTCCAAGGGGTTTGCTATCAAATATTAAATTGAGAGTTTCAATAATTGTGTCCAGTCCATTTTTGAGTTTTGCATGGAATGTGTCAGATTTGACTTTTTGTTTCTCAAATTTTTTGTATCATACCAATACAAACAAAATAAATAAACATGAGAATGCCTAAAAATGTGTAATTGCAACAATTTTCTGGGTGAAGTGGTGCATTATCTGACAGAAATGCAGGGGTGCCAATATTTTTGGCCATGACTGTATGTGTTACTCGAATCTCTGTATTCAACCATTCATCCTCATAACTCATACAAGAAATTTAAGCAAATGCTCCACAAATAATTTATTTTAAAATTGTAATGCACTCACATTCAAAATTCCGCAATTGCCCTTTTAGGAAAAACATTTTCCAGTGAGAAAAATATGGCTTTCCAAAAGACTACTTACACAATGACGTCACCAGGTGTAACCAGATCTTGTTCTTGTTCATTTTGAACAACAGACTTAGTGGCTGGATCCCCAGGTGAAAATAAGGGAAACAAAGCCCCCAAAAAAACTAATGTAGCCACCACATCTATAAAATGGTAAGCTGCAATTTAATAAATGCTTGCTTTTTGGGTTTAATAATTGCTTTAAAACCCCTAGAACATTATATGTTTTTTGATTGTGGAGGTCTTGAAGAATAAAAATATGGTAGTTGCAATTTTTTATGTTGCATCATGCAATTTTTTATGTTGCATGATTCTTGCACAATTGTTTATCAAATCTATATTTTCTTGAAACAATACACTAAAATTAATTTTAGTTCACACAAACACAATTTAATCCCCATTTTTCGTACAACATCAAAGATAAGGTAGTGTTGAGTAAATAGTACCAATTATGTAATATCTCAAAACTGTGTGTGCCTGTGAAGTCGCAAACATTTGAAGAACCAACAATAATCAAAAGTGATGCATTAAATGCCATTACAACTCATCAGTTTGGAGTTAACCATAAATGAGGGGCCTAAAATTATTTTCTTTTACTCCGGCTTATGCAGCACTATATCACATGTTTGGTGCAATTCTTTGCATGCACGTGTGCGTTCTATGTGTGTATTTGCATTCCTATATTCATGTATGTGCAGGGGTGCTTCTATTTTTATTTTTTTAATTTTATTTTTGTTTTTTTAACCCGTTTGTGCTCTTAACCCTATTGCTGTTACAAGGTGGGCTAATAGCCTTATATGTGATAGCATGTAGGAGGTGACAGGTTCTTTTTTTTTTTTTTAATCAGGGTTTTATTAGATCCCCAATGTCTCCCCTTCCCTCTGCTCCAGCTGATCAAGTACAGGCAGTGCTTGATCCACCGTGCTCCGCCCAGCATTCTAGCCAGGATTCTGACAGCTCTGAAATCATAAACGCTCAGAGTTAAGTGCTTCTGAGTTCCCCAGGCTCTTCCAGCTTGCCATCCTGAAGTAATTAGTTATGGTTCCAGCAGGAGGGGGAGAGCATGTGAGTTACTCAGGGAGAGGTCCTGCTGCACCCATGAGTACAGTAAAAGTGATTGGGTGGCTCCATAGCCACCCAGATCACTTTTATACAGATTGCCCAGAGCCTGGTGAGCAACACAGAAACAAGCTCACAGCTTCTACTGCTATTATTCCAAGCCTGGGCATTTCATGAGCAGTAACAATAACAAAGTAGCAATAACAAACAAGCAAATATTGGAGCATATAATACCAGACGTTTCACTGGATAGCAAAATATAACTAAAGCTAACCTATTTCATGTCATGCAATTAAAATTGACTGGAGAAGACATGGAGGTGCACGGGACCCGCAGTAAAGCACCCAATGTGAATGGACCCTTAGACTAATCTCACAAAATGCACACCATACTGTGGCTCAAACCATGGCACTGTTGCATATATTTATATAAGGTTGAAATAGGGTAATATTTTCACATAGTATACACACAGAAATAATGCAAAGTAAGTACACCTTAAATCTATCCTCCTCCTTTAAGAATTTTCAGTGCAGCAGCACTCTTTCTGTTCAGTTATTCCCTTCATGCCTGACACACTCTTTCAAACAAAAAGGGTAAGGTTAAAGGAATATGATCCACATTCAAACTAACTCTTCAAACACAGGTAATTTTCTTCTGAAACTTCTTCCTAGCTACATGGTACTTGGAGAAGTTTAAAGGTTTTTTTTCCTCTTCTTCAGCCCCCCCAGTAGGCGGGGAAAATCTCTGGTGTCAAACTTCAAAGGAAATCCTGAGTTCACGTTGCATTCATGTTGAACTCACAGCTTAACCACAGACTTCTAAAGCACCCACGCCCAAAAACATGCTGCTTTTTAAACGGCACTAGAAGCCGCACGGACATGTCAAACTAGAAAGGAAGGTGCACAGGTCTTTACTGAATTACTCCAGAAGCCTTGTGTGATAAAAGCAAATATCCTTTTCTTTCAGGTACAAAATCTATTTGCTCTAACTCGTTACAAATGGGATACCTCTAACCCGGACCATTTACAGGACTGCAGTTGGTGAGGGCTCTGCTAGTACTACAAAGGCTGTATTAACAGTGTATTTTATTTTATTCTCAGCTTAAATCATAAAGACAGTTTGGATAAGTATAGTTGGAAAAGATATAACTTGGTCTTTTATAGAAATATTTAACTGATGTTTTTTCCTCATGAGAAAATTAATAATTGCTGCCAAACACTTTAACCCAGAGATATCCATATGACTTATTTTTGCATGTTATCATTTTGGTGTAATTACTGGTTGTATAATTAAATAAATTAATTAATTAATTAATTAATTAAACAACAACTAGGCTACGTTTGGTTTTTATCTTAGCTTTTAGCCCCCGTTCACATTGGGCCAATTTGACATGTGATTTGACAGGTCATATCGCATACCAAATCAGAGCCTATTGCCGGCAACGGCACTGTCTATATCAGTGCGATGCCGACTTTGCGGTGCAGCACCGATTCCCAAAAGTAGTTCCTGCACTACTTTTGGTGACTTCAGGGGTGATTTCAATAGACATCTGTGCATGAACCCGCACAGATGTCTCTCAAATCGCTCTCAAGTCAGACGGAAATGCCAGTTTGAAATTGTGCGGGTTCAGCTGAACTCGCACAATTTCAAACCCGCCCTTAGTGTGAATGTGGGCTGAATCACTTGGCCTATTCTGAAATTTCTCTCCTACATGTAAAAATATCTGTATCTTTTTGCTAGAAAATTATATATTTTAGCAGAGGGCCTAGAGTATAAATTGGTGGTTGTTGCAATTTTTTATGTCACACGGTATTTGCGCAACAGTTTTTCAAACACAAATTTTTGGGAATAAATATACTTTAATTTTATTGCAAATAAAAAAACAATATGTAACCCAATTTTTGTGGAATGGTGACAAACTATGATGCTTAAAAATCTTCATTAGCGGCCCTTTAAAATTTTTTACAGGTTACTAGTTACAAAGGAGGTCTGGCACTAGAATTTTTTCTCTCGCTATGTTCACGGCAATACCTCGCATGTGTGGTGCGAACACCATTTACATATGTATGTGCAACCTACGCATGCATCCACCTCAGCGCATGATCACAGGGGGTGGGGGCATTTTAAAAAAATTTTATTTTTATTTAATTATTTTTTATTTTATTTGTACACTGTCCCTTTTTCATTTTTTTTTGTTAAACATCCCTTATGATAGCAATAAAGCATGGTAGGTCATCTTTACTGAAACATCTATATGACCCCCAGATCTCTCCTCTACCCTTCAAAGCATCAGATCAAAAAGAAAAAAACATTGATCTCATGCTTTCCAGGAAAAATTGCTCTGTTTACATTTTCTCTAACCAGAAGTGACAAAATGCTTGTCGCTTCCAGTCTCCTAGACCACAGAAATAATGGGGGGGCTTTCCAGTACCTGATCACCTCTATTGTTATCAGCGGGAACTGCTGGATCGGATACTGGGTTCTCTGGTGGGATGGTAGAGCCTGGAAAAGCACCAGAGAGCGGCAGAAGGAAGAGGAAACCCCCCCCCTCCGCCGCTTGTAAAAGCGATCCAGCGGCTAAGTAGCTGCTAGGATCACTTTTACAGTGTAGGGCATCGTCAACCGGAAAAAATTATACTGGGGTTATGGCTGCAGCCATGGCCCTGGTATAACTGCTTGAACACAATAACGTACATGTATGTGAGCGTGCAGCAAGTGGTTAAATAGTAAGTCTGGCAGGTCAATCCAACACTTAGATAAACGCTCACCAAATTTTGGGTGTAAAAATACCTATTTAAATCTAACCATATACATTTAATTCTCTCTTGTTCAACCAATGGACGGAACAAGAGGAAATCAATAGATTTCTCTATCTGCTCCAAAGAGCATGGATGAAGGAACCTCCAGTGCCCCACTATGGTATTCGGCCAGCAGCAGAACCCTAGGGGTCAGTTTTTTAGGCGGATCTGATCGGATCCTCCATGCATCCCTACGGGGCAGCGGATGTCCACGGAGACATGTCTGCTGACACCCGCTGCCATCCGCATCCGATCCTGTCCGTGAAATCCGGATGGATGGAAACCCTATTTTCCATCTGTCCAGGGGATCGGATCGGATGAGAGCGGACAGGCGGTTCGTTCTCATCCAATTCCCCCCATAGAGATGCATTAGGCTCTGACACCTCCCTCTCCGCACACAGAGCAGAGAGGGATCTGTCACCTGCCTGCTCAGCAGGGATCTGTGTATTGATCCCCCTCTGAGCAGCACGGATCCGCCTACAGAGGCGGACCGTGTGAGGGAAGCCTTAACAGCCTGAATACCTTCACAGCTGGCAGGAAATGGTCCCTAGTCAAGCCGTCTATGGGCAGCTAAGTCAAACTCATACATATGGTCGTCAATTGCTGTTGCAGTGGCATAAACATAGAACATGATTTTCTGACCATGTTTGCATACTGCTTTGTATTGCTCCCATTAGAGATAAATAGTGAATACAATATTAGCTAAAAAAATATATAACTACAGAGAAAATATTGCTGAATGTAAAAAAATGGAAGAACCCATGTCCCCCCCAGAAGCTTTTGATCATAAGGCTATTGGGTCTTTCAAAAAAATCTAATATTTATTGTTTTCACTTGGTAACCAATCTATTCTGCATTCCTTCATAAAGAAATTAAATTATATGCAACAAGTTGAGTTTTCAGTTTAAAGTTTACATCACATTCATACAGATGCATACACACAAGATAAAGAAAATCTGGTAAATGGATTAACCTAAGAGGAAACTACAACACTCAAAGCAGATTACGCCTATAGTAGAAGCCGAATGAGCCCAGAACTACAAGAAAAGAGAGCCTACAGACGAAACCTATGATAACCTTGAGCACTATTATTTATTGGTGTTCCATATTGATATAGTAATAACATACTATACATTACTTTACAGTGTACATAGAATTAATCACATCACTCCCTGCCCCTGAGGATCTCACAAACTAATGTCTCTACCACAGTCCAGCTGACTCCAATTTACTCACAAGCCTATTAAAGGATTTGTATAGACATAATAGAAATTTACCTCCAAACTTTCCTCTCCCCCTCTAGAGAAAGTCCCGACATTCATTTTTTCCTTTTCTGCGTCCCTGTTGCGAGAAACAGCTTTTATTACTGCCTGTACACGGTTTGTAATTATAGTGGTTATCACACAACTATATTAGATAAAGTCCCATCTGAAATCAGGCAGAATGGTGTGCTTTATACTGGATGGGCTTTTCCTATATATGACCATAAACAGGGTTTTAAAGTAATATGAAAAAGCACACCCACAGCATATTTGTTTTAAGATACAGATATTATGTAAACAAAGACCTTGTTATAAATACATATGACACTAGGATCACAATAAACTCATCAATGATACATACAGTATAACATGGAAGCAATCATACAATACGAACTGCACAAAAGGCAGTAAAAATACTGTTATAGCATAAGAAAAGAATGTAAAATGTAAGAGATCTATCCAATCACAACAGGATACCCAATGACAGATACAAGAGATTGTAGTCAGGTTGAGGAATATTTTGTTTTTAGGAGTCAGCCTTTTGGAGTACCATTAGTCCCATTCTTTAGGGGAGACCTGACTGTCTTCAAGAAGCACATTTTCTGTACTTGCAGCATTTTAAAGGAACAAAACCTGAGGAAATTATCGTTTATTTCTAGATTGTAAGTTTTAACGAGCAGGGCCCTCTAGTTCCTGCTGTTTTGAACTGTATTGTAACTGTATTGTCTTCCCTCACATTGTAAAGCGCTGCGCAAACTGTTGACGCTATATAAATCCTGTATAATAATAATAATAATTTATTGCAAAGATGTACTTCATGTGTGTGTGTTTTTTTTATTTGTTTGCCCTGACATTCTAAATGAACAATAACCATAACAGTTTGTTTATTGTCTGTATGACACAGCTCAGAAAATCCTTGCGGATAGTGTCCCTTGTACAACCTCTGTGCCTCAGGACAACAATGCTAACCACTCAGCCACTGTGCTGCCCTGCTAACAATGTATGTACAGTATGTCTGTCTGCTATATGTCTATAATATTGTAGACTTGGTTCATAAAAACGGGACTTGATGTAAAAGGAGTGATGTAAGTTGAATGCCTCCAGTTCCACATCTCAGCAATGTTATATTATACTAATGCCTTTCCTGGCCTTGACACAGTGTACCTTTGGAACATAAAACATGCTGACAGTGCCAGAGATGCTATACTAAAATGCAGAGATGTATAGTAACTAAGTAGAACTACTTCACTACTGTACTTAAGTACCGAAAGGCGGTATCTGTACTTTCCTGGAGTAGAATTTTTTTCTCCTACTTCCACTTTTACTTCACTACATTTTTTCAATGATTTCAATACTTCTACACCGATATTTTTTTTTCGTGCTGCATAGTTACTCGTTTCAGTTATAAAAATTACCACTGCCAGAACAGTAGATGGCAGGTTTCATGAAGCTCAAAACATGTGTATTATCAGCGCATACAAAAATAAGATCTACTGTATGTATAAATAAAAGCTGCATTTGAAATAATAAAAAAACAATATGATGTTCAAACTTTTGATTTCTTTCTTTAATAACTACATAACTCAGTACTTGTACTTTTACTTTCAGTACTTGAGTAGCAAATGTTTTTTCAAAACTACTGGTACTTTTACTTTCAGTACTTGAGTAGCAAATTTTTTGAAAAGACTACTTGCAATACTTAAGTACAAAAAATTTTGAATACTTTAGTACTTCTACTCAAGTCACTTTTTGATCGAGCACTTCCACTTCTACTCAAGTCACTTTTTGATCGAGCACTTGTACTTTTACTCAAGTATGGGTTTCGAGTACTTTATAAAACTCTGCTAAAATGCTACATGTAGTGCATTTAGAAAACACAATCTGGCAAGATGGTGGCAAGACAGCATGTTGGTGGATTCACTATTGAAATAAATTAGATGCAAAACATTTACAGAAATGCGGACGCAGACTAAAAGGGGTTGATGTACTAAAGGCAAAAAAACTGAACTTTGCAAAGTGCAGTTGCGCACTGTAAGAGCAGTCGCTCCAGACCTTAGTAAATGAGCAGGAGCTTTGCTGACTTCCATTATTTAATCACATGAAAGCAAAAGAATTGGATTTTTGTCTTACCGTAAAATCCTTTTCTCTGATGTTCATTGACGGACACAGCTCCAGAAACTTCTTGACCAATGGATTATGCTGTCCCCTACAGGAGAATGGCACTAGGCAGGAAAAAACTTTACCACGCTTATGGGGCAGTCCCAGGGGGGTATACTCCCACTTCCTGCTATAGGCATTCAGTTTTGTTGAAAGCAATGTCAGAAGAACAAATAACTTAACTCAACAGTGGAGTGGGTGCTGTGTCCATCAATGATCATCAGAGAAAAGGATTTTACGGTAAGACAAAAATCCAATTTTCTCTTTCGTTCTTTGACGGATACAGCTCCAGAATCTTCTTGACCATTGGGATGTTCCAAAGCAGTGTCAAACATGAGATGTGGGAAACACACAGCAGAAAAAAATTGCCTAAGGCTAAACCTAGCCAACCAAGTAACACTGAGCTCAATCAAGAACAACTGGAGCTCATCTAAAAACAATACACCCTCAAAGAGGATCAAGTCCTCTCAAACAACGGCCTGCAATACCTTGCGGCCAAAAGTAGCATCTGCTGATGCCAGCACATCTATTTTGTAAAACTTTGTGAAAGTGTGCACAGACGACAAGGTGGCCGCCTTGCAAACCTGCATCACTGACGCCTGATGGCGGAAGGCCCAGGAGGCACCAAGCGCCTGCATAGAATGTGCATTAACAGGGACCCTTGCTTGAAAAGGCCTGCACTACCATCTGTCTGATCAATGTGGAAACGGTCGTGGCAGACACAGCCAACCCCTTGCAGGTCCATTCATAAGGACAAAAAGTAAGTCAGATTTCCTTAACAACTCGGTTGCCGCCAGGTACACCCTGATCGCCCGAACCACATCCAGAGAATGTAAGGCAATCTCCTTAGGATACTTAGGCTTAGGACACAGAGAAAGCAACACAATATCTTCATTTAGATGGAAACCAGAGACAACCTTGGGAAGGAATGACTGACAATAGCGAAGCACCACTTTATCTCTGTGAACCACCAAATAAGGTGAACGACAATACAAAGCTGCCAGCTCGGACACCCTGCATGCAGAAGTAATCGCCACAAAGAAGGGTACCTTCTGGAACAATGTAAGCAGAGGAATCTCGGAATCTCGCAAATATTTTCAAAAGGCGGTTTCTGACGAACCGTACCAAATTGAGCTCCCAACGGAGGCAACGGAGAAGTGGAGCCAAGTGGCCAACCCCATGAACAAAAGTGCAAACCAAGGAATGTGTAGCCAAATGACATTCAAAGAAAATAGCCAAGGCCGAAACCTGGCCCTTGATGGTTCCCAAGGCCAGGCGCATTTCTTTGGTGGAACGCCAAAATTCAAGCCACCAAAAAGGAACGGGGAGAAACCCCCAGAGACTCACACCACGCAATGTACTACTTCCAGATGCGATAGTAAACCTTTCTAAAGGTAGATTTTCTAGCCTTCAACAGCATGGGAATCACCGAGTCAGACAACCCCCTATCCTTCAGCACCTGGCTTTCAACAGCCAAGCCGTTAAAGCCAGCGACTGTAAAGCAGGAAGGAATATTGGCCCTTGGGCCAACAGGTCTTCTCTAAAGAGGGAGTCACCAAGGGACATCGGCGATCAGCCGTACCAGATCCGAGTACCAAGACCGGCGAGGCCAGTCTGGGGCCACAAGAATGACCGGAATTCCTTCTGCCTCTATCCTCCGCAGAAGTCTCAGCAGAAGTTTGAGACGGGGAAAGGTGTATGTCAGATGGTACTAGCCCCAAGCGGCCACCAGTGCGTCTGTGGCATCGGCTAGAGGATCCTCACCATGAACCTCTGCATCTTCCTGTTGAGACGAGAGGCCAACAGGTCCTCCACTGGAGACACAGCTGATGAAACACCTCTGGATGAAGAGACCGCTCCCCTTGGTCCAAGGCCTGTTGACTAAGGTAATCCTCCTGCCAATTTTCCACCTCTGGAAAATGCTCAGCAGAGAGGGCTGAAACAAAACGTTCAGCCCACCTTAGAATGCCGGCTACTTCTTGAGCCGCAAGGACACTTTTTGTGCCCCCTTGGTCATTTACATATGCCACGGCTGTGGCATTGTCCGATTGAATCCATACCAGACACCCCTGAAGGCAAAACGTCCAATGGGCTAGACAAAGTCTGATCGTCCGAAGTTCCAGTACATTGATCAGTAGTCTGGACTCCTCCAGAGTCCAAACCCCCTGAGCACAATCTGTGCCCTCCCCAACTGGACAGGCTGGCTTCCGTGGTGACCACCGTCCAGTACAGGGGAAGGAAGGATTTTCCCTGTCGAAGAGCCGGAGAGTGAAGCCACCAAATCAGGGACCCTCTCGTACTCCGGCTCAGCAGGATCAGATTGTGTAGAGACTGTGGATTCTTGTCCCACTTGGCAAGAATCTCTTTCTGCGGAGGTCTTGTGTGGAACTGTGCAAACAGAACCGCCTCGAAGGTAGACACCATCAGGCCCAGCATCCACATGCAAGTCCTGAGAGACGACCGTCTGCTGGACAACAGAAGTTGAATGGCATCCTGCAGCTTCTGGAGCTTGTCCAGCGGAAGAAACACCCTGGCTGAGGCCAAATCCAGAGTCAGACCCAGATAGTCCAACTTGGTGGACAGAAACTTGAGCAGACTTCTGGATATTTAAAGTCCAACCGAACTCCTGCAGAGTCCACACAGTGATGTCTAGGTTGTCCTGTAGAGCAGTCAGAGACTCTGCTTGCAGAAGAAGATCGTCCAGGTACCTCAGCACCGCAATCCCCCACTGTTGCAACAATGCTAACACCGGGGCCAACACTTTTGGGAACAACCGAGGAGCTGAAGTGAGACCAAAGGGTAATGCCACGAATTGATAATGCTCCTCGCCCACGGTAAAACTGAGAAAACGCTGATGACCGACATATATTGGAATATGAAGGTAAGCGTCCTCGATAGAAGCCAGAAGATCCCCTTGATAAAGGGACGCCACTACTGTGCGAATGGACTCCATCCGGAATTTTTAAACCCGCACAAAACGGTTCAAGGCCTTGAGATCCAGGGTTGGACGAAGCTTGCCTTTCTTCTTTGAAACCGTAAATGGGTTTGAATAAAAACCCTGAAAGCGTTCCGATTCTGCCACCAGTACAATGACCCCCTGGGGAAGCAAATCTCGCACCATCTCGAGAAGACCTCTGGGGAAAAAGCAGGTTGGAAGCAAAGAACCATGCGGGAGGTGAAGACAGAAACTCGATCTTGTAGCTGGACCGAATCAGCTCATAGACCCACCTGTCTTGAATCAAGGAGGTGCACGGGACAGAAAAGAAGCAAAGATGCCCCCCCACCCCAGATACAGGTGAGATTCAGGCAGAAGAGGATTTATCTGCGGGTCTGGAGGGACCCAATCTTGGCTTACCAGACCAGGGCCTCTTGGAACCTTCGAATGGATTTCCCTTGTCCCTTGTCCTGAGATCCTGAGGAACGAGAGGATAGAAGCCGAGAAGAAAGAGCCACGTTTGTGACGAGACTCTTTGCTCCTGGTAGACTGTGGGAGAAGAGTACTCTCCCCCCCCCCCCTTTCAGTAAGACTCTTGATGATCTCATCCATAGAAGATCCGAACAGGCGATCCCTACAAAGGGGAGATCAGACCTGACCTTCTTGGAAGCTTGGTCCGTGGATCAATATTTTAGCCATATCATGCGCCGAAGGACCACCGCTGTTACGGACACCCTAGAGACTAAGGGGGCCGCATCCAGAGAGGCATCAGAGGTAAACTGTAACCCTTAGACCAGCTGGTCCACCAGCTCTGAGAGGTTAGGCAGGATCTGTTCCCCTTCCAGATCCTGATGCAAAAGCTTTGCCCACTCTGTAAAGGTCTGGGATACCAAAGTTATGGTACACACCGGTCTAAGAATCGACATGGTGAACATGTGTTGGATCAAAGTCTCCTGTAAAAAGGGTCTTTAAAAGCCAGAGAGTACTCCACTGGGAGAAGGGTGACTTTGTTCAACCTGGAAGCCTGAGAATCCACCACAGGAGGGACTGTCAACTTTTTTTAACAGGGACTCATCAAAGGGATACCTCCTAGCAAAAAGCTTAGGCACCCCAACAGTGCATTTAGGGGAACCCCACTGACTCATGAAAATTTTCTCAAAAGTGAGGACCTTTGTCGCCTTTGAGGATCTGCGGGTACAGAAATGTACCTGCGGCATCCAGTTTTAAAGTTTCCCACACTGACACAATCATTGCATCCACTAGCACCTTTTCATGCATGGCTGTAGTCGAAGAGGAATCATCCTCAATATCGGAGCACTCAGGGTGCGTGGGCGCAGACCTAGTAGGGTGACTCGCGTCCGCGGCGGCCAAATCACCGCTTTAGGAGATAGAGGATGCAGGTGAAGGCGAGGGCTGCTTTTTACCAGTCCTGTTATGCAGGACCATATCTACTTTGGACACTAGTGACTCCAGGACGGACCGCTGTCATTGCAGACAAAGCAGACTGGGACGCAGAGGGCCCCACAGAATCGGGTGAAATATGCTCCAGGGACTCCATGGGTTAACCGGGGGAACCACACTAGCAAAAGAAAAAAACACTGCTCAGTGACCCCCCCCCCCCACCGCCACATTAGCGGCACCACAGGTCCCCGCTCACCCACCCACTGCTAAAGCAGGGAGAGGGAGAGCCATTTTGCACCCAAAGGGACTCACCACCACCGGTCAGATACAGGGCAGGGCACCAATGCTGCACGCCCTGTGACGATCAGAGAGAAAAATTCCAGGAGTTAACACTATAGGCCCCCGGCCAAAATCACAGCTCATAAGGCTCCAAAAAAATTGTCTGCCACTCTATTCAATGGGAAACTACTAAAAAATGGCCACAATGACTACACAAACATGGCCGCCGATATATACAGCAGCCATCCACAACAAAATGGCGGCTGCACGCAGCGCCCACGCGGCTCCCGGGACTCCCAGTGGACCTCCAGGAATGCATGAACAGTAAGAAGAGGCCTCGGAGGGAGCCCCCACCAGGACCATACCCCAAAAAAAAAACGCATGTTCTGCAGCCAGCGGAACACCCCCCTCCCTCTGGCCCCCATAGCCTGCTCGACACCCCTAAACAGAGTTTTCAGGTATGGTCACCCCTGGGGGGGGAAAAGGGGGGAGCTAGTGTGGGTGAATGGGGGTGGTCCACAGGGGACCCCAAGATGTTGGGGGGAGATGCTATGTGGAAAGGAGGAGAACCTGGGGGTCCAACCATCCCAGGGAGGGGCCCACATTCCCCCCAAAAAGGCCACCTAGAAGAGGGGGGAAACTACTTAGCACACCATGGAACCCGGGTGGGCACTACTCCCGCCAGACCACCGCACCATCAGAATGGAGGTGCTGTGGGCCAGAGGCATGCTGCGACTCATGCTGTAACCACGTCGTATGCGTCCTCGCGAGACGTTTAACTCGCCGGCCAGCCCCCAATTCAGTGGGGCTATGTCGCGGCCAACCTAGCAAGAAGCTTAGACCTGCACGCACTCGCTGGCTGGAATGGGAGACCATAAAGATCTAGGATATCCAGTCCGGTGCCCAGTCCAGCAGTTGATTGTAGTTCTCACAGGAACACAAAATAATAAAAGACGAAAAAAAATTCCATTCAAAAAAGGAAAAAAGGAAAAATTGCTAGGACCAGAGACCCCAGCAAGGAACTAGGTCCTTACTCCTGACTAGGCAGAAAAAAAATGAATGCCTATAGTAGGAAGTGTGAGTCTATCCCCTGGGACTGTCCCATAGGTGTGGTAAAGTTTTTTCCTGCCTAGTGTCCTACTCCTGTGGGGGGCCGCATAACCCAATGGTCAAGAAGCCAAGAACGAAAGAGAAATTTTCCTTGCATGTAATTGGGTATTCTTTGCAAAGTGAAGCTTTACCTCATTTACTAAGCTATGGAGCAACTGCACTTGCAGAGTGCAACTGCACTTTGCAAAGTGCATAGTCTATTTGCCTTTAGTAAATCAACTCCAAAGTGTCTATCTGCCCTCAAAGAAAAGAAACTAATCAGGTGGCTGCATTTATTATGTACAGTATCTTGTCCCAAAAAATAGAAAATGGAATCAGATTGTATATGAACTTCTCACTTATACACAGCCTTTGTGGCTGGGGTGTCATTTTTCTACTTTTTGCTTTTCTAATATAAGTTAAATGGTGGCAAAATCCATGCATTCATAGGCTTTTAGAGGTGTTTAAAGGCAGAAAAAAACTCCACCGTCAATGCATCCAGGAGCAGAAGACTTTTGGCAAAAAAAAAAAAAACTTGATGTTTCTAAATGCGTGCAAACGTCTGTTAACTTTAGGCCCGTTTAGCGATTGAACGTTAATTAATTTCAATGGCCAGAATAAATTATTATTCTGATCAAATAAATGAATAAGTTCCCCAACTTTTGACAACTGTAAATGCACCTAATCGAGTTGCACACATTTACAAACATCAGGCGTTTTTTTCTGCCAAAACGCTGCTGCCAGGAACAAAAAGGCTTCTAGGAGATTTGACAAAATGTCCTGTCTGCATGAGGCCTAAAGCAAATCTAAACTCTAAAGTTAAGTCCACTTAAACATATCAGGCTGGCATAACAGATTTAAAGAAATGATTGAGCTGGACAAAGCAGACTCTGCAATGCTCTGGTTCCTAATCATGTCCCCTGATGTAAACATATGAAATAATGTGACCCGCAGCACATTTACATTGACTGAAGACCCTTCATTTACGTTGACTGAGGACTCTGTTGACAATAATACCCCAGTACACTGTCACTTCAGGTCACCTGACCTGAGACTGGAGCACTGCATAACTTGCTTATTTCTTGTTTGCAACAAGGGGCAGAGATGTATAGTAACTAAGTAGAACTACTTCACTACTGTACTTAAGCACCGAAAGGCGGTATCTGTACTTTCCTAGAGTAGAATTTTTTTCTCCTACTTCCACTTTTACTTCACTACATTTTTTCGATGATTTCAATACTTCTACTCTGATATTTTTTTTTTGTGCTGCACTCGTTACTATTAGAGAAATTACCACTGCCAGAACAGTAGATGGCAGGTTTCATGAAGCTCAAACCATGTGTATTATCAGCGCATACGAAAATAAATGCTACTGTATGTATAAATAAATGCTGCATTTGAAATAATAAAAAACAATATGATGGTCAAACTTTTGACTTCTTTCTTTAATAACTACATAACACAGTACTTGTACTTTTACTTTCAGTACTTGAGTAGCAATTTTTTTGTCAAAACTACTGGTACTTTTACTTTCAGTACTTGAGTAGCAAAATTTTTTAAAAAACTACTTGCAATACTTAAGTACAAAAAATGTTGAATACTTTAGTACTTCTACTCAAGTCACTTTTTGATTGAGCACTTCCACTTCTACTCAAGTCACTTTTTGATCGAGCACTTGTACATTTACTCAAGTATGGGTTTCGAGTACTTTATACAACTCTGACAAGGGGGGCAGCCCACCCAAAAATCATATTTCAGTTACATGTTCAGCTGAGTGGCCCACGGGCTTTTAATATCTACTGGGGACTCCAATGGAGAGCAACAGATATGCAGACCTGGAAATATAAGAGCACAGATCTCTGGTCTGGAATCCTTAGATATAAGAAAACCAGCCGTTAAACAATTTAACTTCAGCAACAAGCAGAATTCAGTTTTGGTAGGGCTTAACCTTGAAAAGAAAAAAATATATATTTTCAAAGTAATTCAGCATTATGGTTTAACTTCAAATAAGGCCATTTCTACTGGACAAAAATAGACGGTTTCATGTATTTTGTATTTTACAGAACTTCAAATACAGAAGTCTAATGAACAAATGCTTGACCGTTCCTTTAAAAATTTTTGGGTTACAATGGAGTGGTTTTTATTGGTCTTCAGTCCTTCGATTCACTGACTGATCAGAGCAGACCTTTCCTGGTTGTTCAATGACTTCCAGCATGCATCAAAAAGGATCACATCCCCTCACCTCTCTGTTTGAAGAGAGCAGCTATTCTGCATGCTCCTGAACAGGAAGAGTGAATTCATCCTCTTGTAACATACAAAAGAAACAGCTCAGAGTTTCCAAAAGTTAAACACGGCTTTACCAATGAACTTGCAAGCAGAACGCATGTCTGCTTTGTTGAGAAATAGGCTGAGTGCCAAGAGACAATAAACAATTACAAATGAATGTGAAAAAAGCAGTGAAAGTTATACTGTTTACAAAAACTACAAAGGCTTTGGCTGTGTTCACATAGCAGGTCTTTGCAGGGTAAATAAGAGTTTGTGTATCTTATTGCCTTTGAAGAGGATAATCTCCACAGTTCTCACTTTTCTTTTGTCTCTGTAAATGTGTTAAAATAGAACAACCGAACCATCAAAAAATAAATAAATTGCACTAGTCAAACATCTTTTTTTTTTTTCAGCAGCATCACTTTCTTGTAGACCTTCACAACTTCAAGGCTATTTTTTTTTTTTCAAAAACCCAGGATATAATTCCCAGCGACACTGAACAACTTCAGTGAAAGCAATGTAAATGGTGGACACTTCACACCCGCTGATGTTCTCCAATAGGTATTTGTCTGCCAATTCTTAAATACTGAATCGCAACCCTTCCAAAATATTGTGGTTTGTTGTTATTGTCAGGTAATCCATCAAATGTTGTTTAGCTTTCTAATAAAAGGCTCATTTTCCAATGTACATTACAAACTAACACCGGTTCACACTACTCCGACTTGGGATGCGACTTGTGTGCCCTCAAGTCGCTCCATGTCTCTTGTCATTACAAATTTAATGTAAATGAATGAGAGCCGTCTTAATATGCACAACTGAAGTCGCTCCGACTTCAGAAAAGGTTCCTGTACTACTTCAAGGCGACCTCTATCCGACTTGTGCACATAGACTTCAATGGGAGTCGCCTCTAAGTCGGATCCTTATCTATTTTCAAGCGACTGTGATCAGACTTTCCAGGAAGAAGAAAAAGATTAGCCAGGCATTCCCCACAGACAAAGTCGCCTATCATTTAAGTCTCTTGTCTCTTACAAGTCTCTTGCAAGTCTCTAGTCTCTGCTAAAAAGTCGCTCCTTCATGGGGCGACTTTCTGGTCGAGGTAGTTTGAACCGGCTCTAAGGGTTCATTTACACCAGTGCGTTGTGGGAATACGCACAAAATCACACACAAATACGCACAAAATCACATGCTTTCCTGCAATTAATGGCGGTGCCATTAATTCTTAAAGGCAAATCCATGCATTCTGCAAACATGCACACTTTTTTTTTAAAAGGCGCAGGCAGCTTTTGTGAAAGTTTCTTACACATAGGAAAGCCCATTGAAATGATTGGGCTGCCCTAAACAAGATGCACAGGAACCTGTAGAAACATGCAAAAAAGCGCACACGCTCAGTTGCGCCTCTGTGGTGTGAATGGGGCCAAACACCTGACTGGTTGCTGTGAACAATACCACACATTTTCCCTGAAACAAGTCTGTATAAGTAAACCCAAGTGTCTATAACTGAACGCAATGGCAATCACCATAACTGGTTCCAGGCAAGATCTACTAAGAGCCTATTATAAACAAGGAGGAAGGGGAAGGTGTTAACATGGTAACCGTAAATCTGCTAGTGAATCTAACACTACCCTTCCCCTAGACCAGGGATAATGAATTAAAATTCAAGGAGGTCCGGTCGCTAAAATTTTCTTTGGGCCGAGGTCCGAATCTGAAGTCTGTGCTACGACTCAGAAAGATGGGCAAAACAAAAACGTGTCCATCAGCGTTGCTCTTAACATAAAATATGCCCATTTGAGTGCCCCTTAACATAAAATGTGTCCATCAGCGCGACCCTTAACATAAAATAAGGGGCACGCTTGATGGGCACATTTTATGTTAGGGGGCACTCTGGTGGGCACATTTTATGTTAGGGGGCACTCTGATGGGCACATTTTATGTTAGGGGGCACTCTGATGGGCACATTTTATGTTAGGGGGCACTCTGATGGGCACATTTTGTTAGGGGGCACGCTGATGGGCAAAACAAAACATGTCAATCAGCGTTGCTCTTAACATAAAATATGCCCATTAGAGTGCCCCTTAACATAAAATGTGCCCATCAGAGTGACCCCTAACATAAAATGTGCCCATCAGAGTGCCCCCTAACATAAAATGCGCCCATCAGCGTGACCCTTAGTATAAAATTTGCCCATCAGCGTGCCCCCTAACATAAAATGTGCCCATCAGAGTGCCCCCTAACATAAAATGTGTCCGTCAGCGTGACCCTTAACATAAAATATGCCCATCAGCTTGACCCTTAACATAAAATAAGGGGGAATGATGGGCACATTTTATGTTAGGGGGCACTCTGATGGGCACATTTTATGTTAGGGGGCATTCTGATGGGCATATTTTATGTTAGGGGGCACTCTGATGGGAACATTTTATGTTAAGGGACACGCTGATGGGCAAAACAAAAACGTGTCCATCAGCGTTGCTCTCAACATTAAATATGCCCATTAGAGTGCCCCTTAACATAAAATATGCCCATTAGAGTGCCCCTTAACATAAAATTTGCCCATCAGCATGACCCTTAACAACATAAAATAAGACGCAAGCTGATGGGCACATTTTATGTTAGGGGGCACTCTAATGGGCATATTTTATTTTATGGGGCACTCTAATTGGCACAAATGTGCCCATCTGTGTGCCCCTTCACAAAATATGCCCATCAGTCTGCATTTTATAAAAATAAACAGCCCCCTAAAAAAATGTGCCCCACATACCTTTGGGAGCAGAAAATGTCAGAGCCAGGAGCCGCGAACATCAGGGGGCGGGGCGGGGCGTGCATGTGATGTCCCGCCCCAGCTCAAAGCTAGGCTGAGTGTGAGTCAGGAGCCGCAGTTAGGAGAAGGGTGGGCGGGGCGCGCACGTAACGTCACGCCCCAACTCGCAGCCGACTGGCAGGGAGGCGAATAATGAAGCAGGGAGCGGGGCGCAGACACGGGATGTCACTGGTTGCTAGGACACCCGCGGTACCAGCAAACCAATGACTATTTACAGTGGCATCCTGGCGGGTCCGGGCGGAAGCATCGTGTGGGCCGCTACTGAACCGCGGTCCGCAATTTAATGACGGCTGCCCTAGACTGACAATGCTGCTGTTCAAAGGTGCCCCTGTGCTCCTCCATCCGGAATGGAGACACCATAAGACAGGAACTGTGTTACTGGCAGGATCTCCAGGTGAAAATAAGAGAAAAGAAACATAAAAAAAAGAAAACTATTGCAGCCACCACATTAAAAGATTTCTGAGTTGCAAAATATAATTTTTTTGGTTTTGGGTTTATTCCACTTTAAGAGTTACTATACTAAAAATGCATTTACACTTTAATCCTTTTACCCTCTAATTCAGGGTTCTTCAAACTACGGCCCTCCAGCTGTTGTGGAACTACACGTTCCATGAGGCATTGTAAAACTCTGACATGACTAGGCATGATGGGAATTGTAGTTCCTGAACAACTGGAGGGCCATAATTTGGAGACCCCTGCTCTAATTACTCCCCAAATCATGTTCTTTAGATGTAATGGTTTTCAAATCTTCAATTAAGAATTAACAAGCTAACTAACACTAACTAGCTAGCCTAAAGCTGACCATACACCAGTAGAATTTTTTTAATTCTTATTTTTTTTCCGGAACGTTCGTTTTTTTTATTTTCTTACCCTTAGTGAGGTCAAATCGATGATATTTATGAATGCAGTGATGCAAAAGTTCGAAGAAGCAGGTGGGAAATTTTTTCTCGAACAAACAAAATTCTAACCATGAATGTGGTTTTTGTTCAGGAGAAATCCTACACATTGTAAAGCCCATATGCTAGGCAGAAAAAAAATCTGTTTGATATGCCTGGGATTCCAATCAAGAAGCACGTCTGGATAAAGCAGGCCACACACGATGCGAATTTCGTTCGAAAATCGAAATTGCCAGTGAATTGGAACGATTTTCGTATCGTTAGTGTGGTATGAGCAACATGCGATTTTCGTACGACAGCAAAAATTCACATATCCAACATGTTGTTTGTTTTTGCGAGTTGTATGATTTCACCTAACAAAACACAGAACAGTAGGGGGTGTGTCCAGTAGAGATGTGGTTAAAAGGCACAAAAAATAATGTTTGGAAGTACGATCACATTGATGGTACACTCGATAATGTACACGAGTGCCGCTTGCGTTTATCGCACTATAAATCGTACGGCATCGTCTATGGCCTGCTTTAAGCCCCGGAAGATTTTACCCCCTTCCTGACCAGGGCCTATTTTGCGATTCGGCACTGCGTGATTTTAACGGACAATTGCGTGGTCGTGCGACGCTGTACCTAAACGAATTTGACGTCCTTTTTTTCCCACAAACAGAGCTTTCTTTTGGTGGTATTTGATCACCTGTGCGATTTTTTGATCATGCGCTATAAACAAAAAAAGAGCGTAAATTTTGCAAAAATAGCAATATTTTTCACATTTTTTTATATGAAATTTCTCCAAAAAAAATGTAAAAATCAAAATTTTTTAACATTTTCGGCCAATTTGTTTTATGCTACCTATGTTTGGTAAAAAAAAATCGCAAAAAGCGTATTTTGATTGGTTTGCGCAAAAGTTATCGCGTTTACTAACAAAGGGAAAGATTTTTGTCATTTTTGTTGTTTTTTTTTTAACGCGTAATGGCGGCGATCTGCGATTTTTTTTGCGGTACTGCGACATTGGGGCGGACAGATCGGACCCTTGACTGACATTTGTGACACTTTTGGGGTTACCAGTGACATTTCTACAGTAATCAGTGCTATATATATGCACTGTTACTGTAAAAATACACTGGTAGTGAAGGGGTTAACTTTATTTGGGAGGGAGGGGCTGTGTGTATCCCTAGGGGCGTGCTTTCTACTGTGATTGGCTGTGGCTTGAGCTGTAAGGACACTGATCAACGGATCTACATACTAGATCCGTTTGATCAGTGTCTTTACAGCGAGGAGAATGACAGGTGGCTTGTTTACACAAGCTGCCTGACATTCTCCCTCTCCCCCACCAATCGCCGAGTGACCGGCGGACATCGGGTCCGCTGGTCACACGCGCGGGGGGGTCCGTGACCACGCGGGAGCGGGAGCGTGCCTCCGGCGGCGCGCGCTCGCTCCCTAGACCCTCACAAGCTAGTGACGTAGCCCTACGTCACTTTGCCTGTGAGGGGCTGACTGCCGACGTAGATCGGCGTTAGGCAGTCGGCAAGTGGTTAAAGCAGACAACCCCAAGCAGCAACACCTGGTACAGTATCATTATCATGTCCCTCCATTCCACCCCCAGGGCACCATGCAGTCACCCCCCATCAGCCCCAACCCACATTTGCATATTCAAGATAATAAACGGTCCAGGATGAGGTCAGTAGGGGCCATTCCCGGGCAGCTCAACCATGCCCCCCATATTTTAGAGAATTTTTGTGGAGATCCCCTATGTTGGTATATAACCTTTTCCATTCTTAGTGTGCCCCCTATCTGCTCTAGCCACGTCCGAAAAGTCGGAGGTTCAGGTGCCGTCCACAGGCGTAATATAAGTAAGCGAGCCTGGAACAGGGCGCAGGAGGCTGCCTCCCACAGATACCTGTCCTCTACTACTCTAAGATACCCAGAAGGCAGTGTTTAGGGTCCCGGGTACATTTATTCCCAGGGTACTATTAATAGCTGAGCGTACCTCAGTCCAGTACCTGTGCAGCTTCGGACACCTGTGCGATTTTTTGATCATGCGCTATAAACAAAAAAAGAGCGACAATTTTGCAAAAATAACAATATTTTTCACATTTTTTTATATGAAATTACCCAAATAGTACTACGTCACTTTGCCTGTGAGGGGCTGACCGCCGCAGTAAATAGTCGTGCGGCGGTCAGCAAGCGGTTAAGGGCTTTCGAAAAAATTTGCTGACTTAATGTTGGCATCATTGAAAGCTCTAACGATTTTTCTACATTTTTGTACAAATGTTTGAAAGAAGTTCCACTGGTGTGTGGCCAGCATTAAACAGTTGCATTCTAGTTGGAATAAACAGCTCTATAACTGTAGGCTGCATCTGAACTATAAACTGGAAGATCTGGATCCTCAGAGGCGCATATGGAATTAACTGCGAACCGCCCCAAGCATATATACTGCGGCAGGGCGGCCCTTGAGCGTGAAATCATGTACCGGTACGTGATTTAATTTCCTGGGTCTGGGCACACGCACGCCACCGGCGACCAGCTCCCGCTGTGATTGGACACGGTGGGAGCCAATCAGCAGGGCTGTCGGATCCGATGTCTGCAAGGACCGACCCATTGTTCCAGAGGCAGACAGAATGGCGGTCTGCCTATGTAAACAAGGCAGATCCCCGTTCTGTGACAGGAGAAGACAGAGATCTTTTGTTTCTGCTAGGCAGGAACACGAATCTCTGTCTTCTTACAGTACAAGCAACCCCCCCACAGTTAGAAAGGACTCCCAGGGAACACATTTAACCCTTTGATTGCCCCTGATGTTAACCCTTTCCCTGCCAGTGTCATTAGTACAGTTACAATGCATATTATTTAGCACTGATCACTGTATTGGTGTCACTGGTCCCCAAAAAAGTGACTGAAGTGTCAGTTAGTGTCCGATTTGTCCGCCACAACATCGAAGTCCGGCTATAAGTCACTGATCGCCGCCATTACTAGTAAAAAAAGTAAATAAATAAAAATTCCATAAAAATATCCCATAGTTTGTAGACGTCAAAAAAAAATTTGCGCAAATCAATTAATATACGCTTATTGGGATTTTTTTTTTTTACAAAAATATTTAGCAGAATACATATTGGTCTAAATTGAAGAAGAAATTAGATTTTTTACATTTTTTTATTGGATATGTTTTATAGCAGAAAGTAAAAAAAATATATTTTTTTGTTTTCCAAAATTGTATATATTTTTTTTTGTTTAAAGCGCAAAAAAAAAAAAACTCAGATGTGATCAAATACCACCAAAAGAAAGTTCTATTTGTGGGGAAAAATGACATCAATTTTATTTGTGTACTGCGTTGCATGACTGGCAATTGTCAGTTAAAATAATGAGGTGACATATCACAAAAAATGGCCTGGTCATGGAAGTAAACCTTCCAGAATCGAAGAGGTTAAATTAACGATTTACCTGACTCAAAATTATTATTATTATTATTTTGTGGTGGACGTCATGTCAGATGAATGCTTTCTTTTTAAGTAGTAAATGTTTCAGTTCTGTTGCCTTTAATGTCATGAATAGGTTCACTAAATAGTATAGCTGACTACACACAAAGGGTATTCATTTTTGTTTTTGAATAATGCAAGTAATACTCTTTTCACCCAAATACATATCCCCCTTTCCATGCATGTTTCGATACCTCCCCCCTTATTTCTTAGGAGGTAATTCATTACATGAATAGACTGCTTTCTGCACATACTGTACATCATATCTATCAGGACATGAAGGCCTCAAATATTACCACACTCCAGAACAGGGATCCTCAAACTACGGCCCTCCAGCTGTTGCGGAACTACACATCCCATGAGGCATTGTAAATCTTTAACCACTTAAGCCCCGGAGGATTTGGCTGCTAAAGGACCAGGGGTTTTTTTGCGCTTTTTTACTGCGTGACTTTAACGGACAATTGCGCGGTCGTGCGATGCTGTACCTAAACGAATTTGACGTCCTTTTTTCCCACAAACAGAGCTTTCTTTTGGTGGTATTTGATCACCTGTGCGATTTTTTGATCACGCGCTATAAACAAAAAAAGAGCGTAAATTTTGCAAAAATAACAATATTTTTCACATTTTTTTCTATGAAATTCCCCCAAAAAAAAGTAAAAATCAAAATTTTTTAACATTTTTCGGCCAATTTGTTTTATGCTACCTATGTTTGGTAAAAAAAATCACAAAAAGCGTATTTTGATTGGTTTGCGCAAAAGTTATCGCGTTTACTAACAAAGGGAAAGATTTTTGTCATTTTTTTTTTTTTTTTTTTTAACGCGTAATGGCGGCGATCTGCGATTTTTTTTTCGGTACTGCGACATTGCGGCGGACAGATCGGACCCTTGACTGACATTTTTGACACTTTTGGGGTTACCAGTGACATTACTGCAGTAATCAGTGCTATACATATGCACTGTTACTGCAAAAATGACACTGGCAGGGAAGGGGTTAACTTTATTGGACAGGGAGGGGTTAAGTGTGTCCTAGGGGCGTGATTCTAACTGTGTAGGGACATTCCTATTGGTGTAAAAGCAAAGATCAACCGTTCTACATAGTAGAACGGACAGATCTTCACTTTTACACAGGGAGAACTGACAGGCAGCTTGTTTACACAAGCTGCTCTGTCTTTCTCCCTTCACAGGAGCGATCGCAGTGTGACTGGCGGACATCGAGTCCGCCGGTCACACGCACTGACTTGCCTGTGAACGAGCTGCGGCGGGCGCGCCGCGGCGGGCGCGCGCCCGCCCGCGATAGGCTCGCAAGTCAGTGACAGGCGAGTGACGTACCGATACGTCACTCTGCCTGGCCGGGGCTGACCGCCGCAGTATATAGTCGTGCGGCGGTCGGCAACCGGTTAAGATTCACAGATATGACTAGGCATCATGGGAACTGTAGTTCCTGAACAAACTGAAGTTTGAAGACCCCTGCTACAGAAGGTTTTGCATGCAGGCAGCAGTCAGAGAAATAAATGGATTTTTGTAAAATCTTACCGTAAAATCCTTTTCTCTTAGCTCATTGACAGACGTAGTCCTCGGTGATACAGCACCTTCGGGTTATGTTGCCTCCACAGGAGCAGGACTAGACAGGAAATTAAAAAGCTCTGGCCACACCCTAGGGGCAGTCCCAGAGGGTATATCCTCTCTCTCTCTGCCTCAGCAAATCAGTTATGTGAAAAAGCAGTCTTTAGAGATTTTAACCCAACTCAAAAAAACAGAGGGGCGGGGACTACGTCTGTCAATGAGCTAAGAGAAAAGGATTTTACGGTAAGATTTTACAAAAATCCATTTTTCTCTAGCGCTCATTGACAGACGTAGTCCTCGGTGATACACCACCTTCGGGACGTCCCAGAGCAGTATCACAACTGAGGGGTGGGAAAATGAAATCAAATCCCAATCTAGAAGGCCCAACCGGTGCCAACTAGAAGTTTACAATGCTCATCCTTAATGATGAGACTCAACAAAAAAAGAGAAAAAAAATTTTTTTTTTTTTTTTTTCAAACAGAAAAAAACCCTCGAGGTAGACCACCGGTCTCCTCAAATTGCGGCCTGCAAAACCTTGCGGCCAAATGAGGCATCCGCCGATGCCGTCACATCAATTTTATAGAATTTTGTAAAGGTATGTACCGACGACCAGGTGGCCGCCTTACATACCTGGACCACTGACGCCTGATGGCGAAAGGCCCAGGAAGTACTGAGCGCTCGAGTGGAGTGCGCCCTAACAGGGAACGGAGGACTCTGACCCTTAATAGAATAAGCCTGTACCACCGTTTGTCTAATCCATTTGGCAATGGTCGCGGCAGATGCAGGCAAACCCTTTCTGGGGCCATCCGTGATCACAAAAAGTGAATCCGTCTTACGGAAAGATTCCGTAGCTTTCAGGTATACCCTGATTGCCCGAACCACATCTAAGGAATGCAACGCATGTTCCCGATGATGCTTGGGCTGAGGACACAAGGAAGGTAGTACAATATCTTCATTCAGATGAAAATCTGAAACCACCTTAGGAAGAAAAGATGGCTTAGGATGAAGTACTACCTTATCCCTATGAATCACTAGGTATGGGGACTGGCATGATAATGCAGCCAGTTCTGACACCCTGCGAGCAGAAGTAATAGCCACCAAGAAGGCCACCTTCTGGGATAAAGTAAGCAAGGGAATCTCCCTGATGTTTTCAAAGGGAGGTTTCTGTAGAACCGACAAAACCAAATTAAGATCCCAGGGCGGTAAGGGCGCGCGGACTGGAGAAGCCAGGTGCCGCACCCCCTGGATGAAATTCCGCCTTGAAGATCTCACAGGAACACTGGAGAAAAAAAGCTGTCTAAAAAATCCTTTAAGAAAAAATTCTTGCCAGGACCTAAGATCCCAGCAAGGTATCTAGGTCCTTACTCCTAACTAGACAGAGAATAACTGATTTGCTGAGGCAGAGAGAGAGAGGATATACCCTCTGGGACTGCCCCTAGGGTGTGGCCAGAGCTTTTTAATTTCCTGTCTAGTCCTGCTCCTGTGGAGGCAACATAACCCGAAGGTGGTGTATCACCGAGGACTACGTCTGTCAATGAGCGCTAGAGAAATATATTATTATTGATTTGTACAAGACCTATTCTACAATCATCAGCTGATATAGTTTACATATGCTTAAAATGTTTGCATTTTGAAAGCGAAACATTTTTCAAAAGATTAGCACATTTCCCTTTCCTTTTTAATACTTATCTCTCTACCTTCTAATCTACTCTCATCATTCATCAGTTGCATTTATCTATACAGCTGCCCTGAAAATTCTTGGTAACAGTAATCTAAGTTTGTTACAATGAAAATGTTTATAACAAGTAAACAAACCATTTTTCATTGGTTTATGGACCAAATAGTTCTATTTTATATATAAACTGCGTGAGTGTGTGTGGGTAAAATTTTTATATTTTAGTCTGGCAAATAATAAAAAAAAAAAATAACTGCATTCCATTATAGCCTAAATACATTTACGTAGTTAGTATTTTGTAAGCTTTATGAAGTGTAAACAAAGAAACACAACTATAATTCAAAATACAAGCCATAACTTTTAGCCCCCGTTCACACTGGGGCGACCTGTCAGGCGACCTGGTCGCCTGACAGGTCGCCGTAGGTCGCCTGGCATAGAGAAGCTGTGGACCCGTTCTAATAGGAGCGACACAAGTCGCTCCGACTTAGAAAAAGGGTCCGGAGCTTCTTTGGGGCGACCTGGAGCAACCGTCATAGACTTCAATGTTATGAAGTCCGTGCCGGCCGCACCGAGGTCGCGGTGCGAGCAGCGTGCCGCGACCTATGAGGTCGCCCCTGGAAGTCGGATCGCCCCAGTGTGAACGGGGCCTAAGAGGGAATATCATCTGCCTTAAAAAGCTTTCAGTTTCACCAAGGTGCAAATCTACAAATCTTTGCATTTGCAGAGCCATTGCTATCAGTCACCAACATGCTCATTTTGGGGCTTGTATACACCAGCGTCTTTGTCTGTGTTTCTCCTTTGAGAGATGCAAAGCGGAATGTATTTCTTCTCTCTAAACCAGCACACTCCCCATGACCACCAGGCATAAAGAGATGTCATAGAGGGGACAGAGAAAACTAGTACATGTCCTACTTTCTAAGATCCGTATCCATATTTACGTGATATCCTTGTGATTGCCTTTGCTATAGTTTTTGTATTAAGATTAAGGCTCCCTATGAATTGTTTTGGTTATAGATGAACATTGGTGGGCAAAATCATAAACTGGCTCCCAGCGCCTTTCATATTCTTCATTGGCATGCCCTGTTTATCTGTACTGTTTCAATGATGAAATATTTTGTGTCATCCGCTCCGTATGTCCGCACATCATCCCATCCGTTTGCGGATGATATATGGACATAATGTATGTCTATGGGCATTGCGGATGTCAGCGGATGACACCGCTGACATCCGATTTTGCTTCCCTTCCGTTTTTTGAACGGAGGAAAAATAGGGTTCTGTTCCGTTCCAAAAAAGGAACAGAACTGAAAGGAAGAAAATCGGATGTCAGCGGATGGTATTCCGCTGACATCCGCAATGCCATTGACTTACATTATGTCCGTAAATCACCTGCAAAAAATAGGATGATTTGCGGACATACGGAGCGCCCGTGTGAAAGGGCCCTTAGGGAGGGTTATAACCTGTCAGATTTTTCTTGTGCCATCTGTGCCCCATTGCGAAATGTTTACTTCTCTTCCTGTCAGGGGAGGACTGGGCCAGGGGGCCTCTCTGAAACACTGTAGCTGCTGACTTTTAATTTTAGGACACTTACCTGTCCAGGGATCCCACAATGTCTGCACCCCAGCTATCGGTTCTTGGGTACTACTGCCGCCATCCTGACTAAGGGAAATCAACATTGAAGCCTTGCAGCTTGCATGAAGCGTGCTGCACTTTTTGAATGGCAAACTTCTTCCAGGGAACCTCACCATGGCAGGAAGTGGGGATGGATACCTGTCAAAGGCCACCATGCTGCAGCTCAGTTTCAGGGTCTTGGCAATCTTTTTATAGCCTAGGTCATCTTTATGTAGAGCAACAATTATTTTTTTCAGATCCTCAGAGAGTCGTTTGTCATGAGGTGCCATGTTGAACTTCCAGTGACTGGTATGAGAGAGTGAGAGCGATACCACCTGCTCCCCATTCACACCTGAGACCTTGTAACACTAACGAGTCACATGACACCGGGGAGGGAAAATGGCTAATTGGGCCCAATTTGGACATTTTCACTTAGGGGTGTACTCACTTCTGTTGCCAGCGGTTTAGACATTAATGGCTGTGTGTTGAGTTATTTTGAGGGGACAGCAAATTTACACTGTTATACAAGCTGTACACTCACTACTTTACATTGTAGAAAAATGTCATTTCTTCAGTGTTGTCACATGAAAAGATAAAATAAAATATTTACAAAAATGTGAGGAGTGTACTCACTTTTGTGAAATACTGTATATATGGGGGAGATTTAGAACCACTTTAACTGTATTCCTGATGTTCAACTGCAAAGTGGAACTGAGTTTAAGGCCCCTTTTACACTTATGCGATGAAATTTTACTGCGATTTGACGCGATTTTGCCGCGATTTTGACGTGATTTTGAAAGCAATGGCAAGGCTATATGCCTCAAAACGCATTAAAATCGTGGCAAAGTAGTGCAGGAACTACTTTGAAGTCGGTGCGACTTCAAAACGCACTGATATGAATGGGGCTCATTGAAAATAATGGAAAACGACTTGTCATGCGATTTTGCAGTCCAAAGTCGTGGGACAAGACGCACTAGTGTGAATGGGGCCTAAAGCAGAGTACTAGGTTAAAATGCAACTAAGTATAAAATATTAAACTACCCCTCCCTTTTTTTTTGTCGTTTTGTATCTTTTATGTTATTTTCCAGCTTTACTTCCGTACATCATTTCTACATTTGCATCAGCCCGTCCTCCTCCCCCCCCCAGAAGACAACAGGGCCACTTAGAAAGCGCAGTGCAACTTGCGCATGCGCAGTAGGAAACTAGCTGTGAAGCCTGCAGGCTTCGCTGCCGGTTTCCCTTACTTGCAATGCCGACGCCTGTACCTGAAGCTGATGGGTGAATAAGCTTGGGGTGCCGACATTGCAGGACCCTAGACAGGTAAGTGTCCTTATATTAAAAGTTAGCAGCTACAGTATTTGTAGCTGCTGACTTTTATTTTTTTTTTTACAGGCTGAAACTCCGCTTTAAGCTTATATAAATATGCCTTTGACAAGATAATGGAAGAAGGGTCATTGTGCCACCTCCTGAAACTTTTCATTGAGTCTCGTTTTTATGCATCTTCCATAATATAAAATAGGCATCCTACAAGGAGAACATGAAGGAAGATGCAAACGTAGAATTGAGGTGAAGACATTGTTCCACCAAAGACTGCAAAAGATAAAAAGAACAAGTAGCTGATTCAGCCTGCCAGTATAACTCAGAACTATACTATCCATTTTGGTTGAATTGAACTGTTTATTTGAATTATATAGCAATTCAATATGTAATAATATTCAGTCTAGCAAGGGTAACTCTTACACTGGTTAAACTGTAACCTTTTTAACAACAAAGATGTGGCCTAGAATACTTCATGTACTTATATCAAAATGTAGCAGTATGGGGTATAGTAAGGACAACGCAAGGATGAACAAAGATACCTGAAATGTCCTTTTCAGCACAGGCTTATTATTTCTTAAACTCCTCTTAGAGAAGTTAGATCTTATAAGGCCTCTTGCACATGATACTCCTGTATAAGCATCTACTTTTTCTGGGTTTTTTTTTTTTGCATGTATTTGCGTGTACTTACGCACATTTTCGCATATGTGCAATAGTGCAATTTCAGACGCTCTTGTTCTGCGCAGTATGTAAATGGACACATTTGGGCGCATGATGCATAAATCACTGACAGAAAAGGCTGATTTTTTTTATTTTTTACTGAAGAATGCATGGCGCTTGTTTACGCGCCTGTGTGCATAGGCACATTACAATTAATAGGCTGTATTTTAGCTCAGTAAAAAAAAAAAAAAAGCTTTTTCAAGCTGCAACTTCCACATCACGAACTGTGGAAAATTTTGCTTTTCATTTGAAATCAAGATCCTAGACTCTGGAGGAAGAGTGGAGAGGACAGAATCCAAGTTTTATGAGGTTTAGTGTCAGTGTCTTCCACATTCAGTGATGATTTGGGGAGTCATGTCATCTGCTGGTGTTGGTCCACTGTATTATCAAGTCCAAAGTCAGTGCAGCCCTCTACCTCTACCAATTCTAGAGCACTTCATGCTTCCCTCTGCTGACCAGCTTTATGGAGATGCTGATTTCATTTTCCAGCAGGACTTGGCACCGCCCACACTGCCAAAAGTACCAATACCTGGTTTAATGATCATGGTATCACTGTGCTTGATTGGCCAGCAAACTTGCCTGACCTAAACCCCAAACAGAATCTGTGGGGTACTGTCAAGAGGAATATGAGAGACACCAGACTTAAAAATGCAGATGAGCTGAAGTCCACTATCAAAGCAACCTGGGCTTCCATAACGCCTCAGCGGTGCAACAGGCTGATCACCTCCATGCCATACCGCATTGATGCAGTAATTCATGCAAAAAGAGCCCCGACCAAGTATTGAGTATATACTATACTGTACATGGACAGACTTTTCAATAAGCAAACATTTGTATATTAAAATCCTTTTTTTATTGGTCTTATGTAATATTAAAATTTTCTGAGATACAGACACTCCTCGTTTAACGACCTACCCATTTAACGACCACTCAGACTTACGACCAGCTTTTTGGGCACTGTACATCATTGTATTGTACAGTACAGTACAGGATTTTTGTTGTTTATATTTTTGTTTTCTTTACTTATCCAAATTAAAACAATGTTATTGAGTTGGAGTTTTGGGTTTAGACTTTTCTTTTCAGAATACAGTACAGTACAGTAGTTAAGAATGCTTAAAATATTGGTTACTTGTGGCTCCTCGTTTAACAACCAATTTGTTTAACAACCTGGTCACTGGAACGGAACCTGGTCGTTAAGTGAGGAGAGCCTGTAGTGAATTTTGGGTTTTCACTAGCTGTAAGCCATAATCATCAAACAGTGGCATCACTGGGGGGGCCAGAGAGGGCCATGCCCCCCCCCCAACATTATGCTGTGCCCCCCAACAGGATCCCCCCTCTGCTCTGGGATGGCAGGTTGGTAAGCCCGGATTGTGGGATCCGGACCCTCCATCCCTGAGCATTATTGTGAAGAACGGAGTCGCACTAGAGGAAGCAGAGCCAATGTTTCCTGTATAGTTCTGGTTCCTGTCACGGACGGAGTGATACCAAATGCAGTCCGCCTGTGACAGGAGCAATACAGGAAGCATCAGCTCTGCACTTTACTGCAGCCGCATGCTTCCTCCAGCGGATCGGAGGGCCCATAGAGTAGAGCGGGCTGTGTTTGTGTCTGCTCTGCATATGCTGAGTGGACACGGACCTGTCATCTGCCATTGTGGCCCGCAGCTGGTTACTAAGTCGCTAAAGTGGCTCTCGCTCCTCAAAAGGTTTGGCAACCCTGCTGTAGGGACATGAGTCCCAGATAGAGAGGTGCCCTCTAGCCACCTTCCCCCTTAGTTTTGCCGCGGTGTGTGGTGGGGAGAAGGAATCCCAGATGAAGAGGTGCGCTGTACTGTAGCTCAGGAGAAGTTGATAAAAATCTTAAGACCGCCGCTGGCCTTGACACTTTCATCACTGTGATTGTCAGGTCTCAGTATTCTTCCCTACCTCCTCCACAATGAGAGCATGGCATCAATACTAGGCTTTATTACTGCGTAAATTGGCACCAATGCTAGGCTTTATTACTGCGCAACCTGGCATCAATACTATTCTTTATTAGTGTGTATACTGGCACCAATACCAAGGGTTATTACTGCGTAAACTGGCCCCAATACTAGGGGTTATTACTGCATAAACTGGCACCAATACTAGGGGCTATTACTGCGTAAACTGGCACCAATACTAGGGGTTATTACTGCTTAAATTGGGATCAATACTAGGGGTTATTACTGCATAAACTGGCACCAATACTAGGGGCTATTACTGCATAAATTGGCACCAATACTGCATAAACTGCTAAAATTAAACTATAAAGAAAAGCTTTTCCTCTTTCTCAGGTCTGAAGCAATACCTGAGGAAGAAAGAAACTCTTGAAAGCTTGTCTTTTAAGTGTTAGGTTAGTACAATAAAAAGGTGTCATTGCATACTGCATTACTCTAAAATGTTGTATTTTCACTTTTTGAATTGAATTACTGAAATAAATTAACTTTTTGATGATATTCTAATTTTTTAAGATGCACCTGAAGTTATGACTGCATTGGGTTAAATAAAGGGATATATGTCACAGGTCAGGTCAAGTCAGGAAGTTTATTGATTGTACACCACACTTGTTCCCTCCTTATCTGGCTGACACATTCCCACTGCAACAGTAGATAAAAATGAGTAATACTTTAAAACTGTGTCATCTATGTTTTTTGAAACAATCTGACAGTGGAAATATCTGAATTAACTCCTGAAATGAGCAATGAAGGGCATTTCAGGGGTGATTGACACCAAATGTGTCATTTCTTTTAGCTGGTGCTGAAACAATATCATATTTCATATGCTGAGACTGCGCGCGGATGCTTACAGGTGACTTCAGAGTTCATAAACAGGTCAGCATATTTAAATCATAAAGAATAATTCCAGGTATGTATATCTTATACATAGTTACATTAGTCCAGCTTGGACCAATGTAACTATGTATATACCATACCTGGCTGATCCCCCTGGAAACTGGAAATCACTGATGTAGACATTAGTAATCCAGTGATCTCCACTTGCTTCTGGGCCAGGTGCCCTGCTGAATTCTTAAAACAGGAGGTCAGCCCCATGGCATGGGTGCCATTCAGAGAATGCATTGCATTTTCTAAATGAATGCAAAGCGTTCATCTTATTGGATAAGGTGATGCCCCATCTCTCTACCTCAACCAATGACAGGATGCTTTGCATGGAGAAGCAATTTTCAGCTTCCAGTTATTATATATATATATATAGTTATTACGGAGTTGATTTACTAAAACTGGAGAGTGCAAAACAGGATTGAGCTGTGCATGGCAGCCAATCAGCTTCTAATTTCAGCTTGTTCAATTAAGCTTTGACAAAAAACTGGTTTCTATGCAGAGCTGCACCAGATTTTGCACTCTCAGGTTTAGTAAATCAAACCCAATGCATAAAAAAATCATGACTGTAATTCTTTAAAGCAAACCTGTTATTTTCCCATTTTAGGCAAAGCAACAGGTTTTACTTGAATCCCCCATTTACAGCCCTAATTCCAAAAAAGTTGAGACGTGGTGTAAAATCTTCATAAAAACAGAATGCAGTGATTTGCAAATCTCATAAACTCATATTTTATTCACAATGGAAAATAGAAAACACACCAAATGTATAAACTGAGAAAATGTACCATTTATGAAAAAAATAAAGTCATTTTGAAATTGATGGCAGCACTTCTCAAAAAAAGATGGGACAGGGTCAGTTTTACATTAGTGTAGCATCCCCTCTTCTTTTACCAACACTCTGTAAACATCTCGGAACTGGAGACCATTTACTGGAGTTTTAGGAGAGGAATGTTATCCCATTCTTGCTCAACAGTCTTGGGTCGTCTTTGTCTTATTTTTCGTTTCAAAATGCACCAAATATTTTCAATTGGTGAAAGGTCTGGACTGCAGGTAGGCCTGACATGTAGCCCCGGTTCACACTGAATGCGGCTTTGAAATCGCGCTATTTCAGCGGTTCCATAGGCACAAATAGGGTGCGACTTGTCATCCAATTTTAAACTGTCAAACTGCATGACAAGTCACACTGGGGCTTAAAAACCATTACAGCACATCAGTTGAGTTAACCCAAAAAAGTCAATAAAATTGATGTACAAATGTACATCCTAAGTGTGTGAATTTGCATGTGGGACGAGGGCCAGGAGACGGGGGGGAGGTGGGGGGGGGGTGCTGACTTTTTTGATTTATTTGTAGCTCATTATTTTTTACTAAACTTTATTGCCATCATAACTACTGTTACACTAACAATGGGGAGTAAGAGGTTCTCTTTAATGAGACATCAAAAGTTTTCTGATGAACTGGACAAAATTCAAGCTATAGGTGGCCCTGTTGACAAATTTCCACTGGTGTTATTGTATTCTAACCGCCAATGCCGATGGCTATCAAAATAACCAAACAGTGTCTGCATCTAACTAGATGAAGGCCCTGTTAAGTTGACAATTTTCCACACAGGTCCTTGATTTAAAAAATAAAAGGAGCTGGGAAAACAATTGTTGGCCGAGCAGATCTAATCCGTTGGCTGAGCAGATCTGTCCAGGTAATATGACAGCCATCAGTGCCTTTCTCTGGTCAACAATACGCTTTTCATTCGATCAAAAATCGGTATGAAAATGACATCCTCATCACATACAGTAAGGAACTACACTGCTCCAAAAAAATTAAAGGAACACTTTGAAAACATATCAGATCTCAATTGGGAAAAATATTATGCTTGATATCTATTCTGGTATGGACTGGGTAATGTGTTAGGGATGAAAGGATGCCACATCGTTTGATGGAAATGAAAATGATCAACCTACAGAGGGCTGAATTAAAGACACCCCAAAAATCAAAGTGAAAAAATGGTTCACCAGGCTAGTCCATTTTGCTGAAATGTCATTGCAGCTGCTCAAAGTTGTACTCAGTAGTTTGTATGGCCACCATGTGCTTGTATGCATGCCTGACAACGTCAGGGCATCACTGAGTTCCTGAACAGACTGAGGTGCAACCTGGCGGTGTCAGATGGTCCAAAATATAATGTCCCAGAGGTGTTCTATTGGATTTAGGTCAGGCGAGCATGGGGGCCATTCAATGGTATCAATTCCTTCATCCTCCAGAAACTGGCTGCATACTCTCACCACATGAGGCAGGGCATTGTCGTGCACCAGGAGGAACCCAGAACTCACTGCACCTGTGTAGGGTCTGACAATGGGTCCAAGGATTTCATCCCAAAACCTTGTGGCAGTAAAGCCATTGTCTAGCCTGTAGAGGTCTGTGCATCCCTCTATGGATATGCCTGCTCAGACCATCACTGACCCACTACCAAACTGGTCATGATGAACGATGTTACAGGCTGCATAACATTCTCCACGGCTTCTCCTGACCCTTTCACATCTGTCACATGCTCAGGGTGAACCTGCTCTCATCTGTGAAAAGCACAGGGCACCAGTGGGAGACCTGCCAATTCTGGTGTTCAATGGCAAATGCCAATCGGGCTCCACGGTGCTGGGCAGTGAGCAGAGGGCCCACTAGAGGACATCAGGCCTTCAGGCCACACTGATGAAGTCTGTTTCTGATTGGTTGGGCAGAGACATTCACACCAGTGGCCCACTGAAAGTAATTTTATAGGGCTCTGGCAGTCCTAATACCAGATACCAGTCCTGCTGATGGGTTAAGGACCTTCTACGGCACTATCCAGCTCTTCTAGACTAACTGCCTGACTCCTGGAATCTCCTCCATGCTCTTGAGACTGTGCTGGGAGACACAACAAACCTTCTGGCAATGGCACATATTTATGTGCCATCCTGGAGGAGTTGGATTGCCTGTGCAATCTCTATAGGGTCCAGGTATCGCCTCATGCTACCAGTAGTGACACTGACCCTAGTCAAATGCAAAACTAGTGAAAAACAGTCAGAAAAGATAAGTAGGGAAAAAAATGTCAGTGGCCTCCACCTGTAAAACCATTCCTGTTTAGAGGTTGTCGCATTGTTGCCCATCTAGTGCACCTGTTGTTAATTTCATTAACACCAAAGCAGCTGAAACTGATTAACAACCCCTCTGCTACTTAACTAACCATTTCAATATCCCAAGAGGTTAATTGACTTGATGCTATCCTCTGATTAAAAAGTGTTCCTTTAATTGTTTTGAGCAGTGTACATATTTGACTTGTGTCTCATTTCAGTCTAAAATATACAAAAAACACCCATATTTAGACAGTCCAACAAACTTTTCTAATTGCCTTTTCTTCAAGGTGGCTTCCAAAACAATCAAAATCTGCATTTTTATTTATTCCATCTCACACATTAAATACGTATCTTATTTTGGTCCACACATGTATTGGCTAAGTGACATAGGAAAAAACTTCCCTTCCTGCAACTAAAAACCTGCACTTTATATAGCATATTCCTCTACTAGAGACTAAACAGCCCTGTCTATGTCTATCACATGTCAAAGAAGTCATCCAATGCCTTGTGACTTTGGAGGTCAGTTACTAACTGATCCATGCTGGTCATGCATCTGCATTAGCAGGACTCAAATTCAGGGAAAGTGAAGTGAGAAAACAACTCAGTATAGATGCCAAAGGTATTTACAAGCAAATCAAGTAAAAGCTGAATTACATAACTTGTTTTTCCCTTTAAGGGGTGCAGTCACCTCCTTTTAATGTTCTTGTATTGCAGTGTACAAAGTTCGTATACAACTTGTTCTTTGCTACAAAATGACACACATGCTTTATTATGTATTCTACTTTCATTGCCTCCAAACTTATTTTGTATAGAAATACCCCAAGACCAAAAGAAATGTTATGAAATCCAATATTCACATGCATGTTTACACCTCCGATGACTACCTCCCTGTACACGTATAGTCTATCACAGGGAATCCTCAACTCTCATTCAAATAACATAATTTATCACCTTTATCCAGGAGTATAAACATAGGGGTTGATTTACTAAAGACAAATACACTGTGCACTACAAGTGCATTTAGAAGTGCACTGAAAGTGCACTTGGAAGTGCAGTTGCTGTAGATCTGAGGGGAAGATCTGAAATGAGGGGAAGCTCTGATGATTTCTATTATCCAATGATGTGCAAGCAAAAATTCTGTTTTTTATTTTCCCTGCATGTCCCCTCCAATCTACAGCGACTGCACTTCCAAGTGCACACTGGATTTCCCTTTAGTAAATAAACCCAAATATATTGATTTTGAACCATGTTTCATTATAGTGCCATCCTCACTTTAGACTGGAAAATAAAATCACAGATGTGCTGTATACTAGGCTGCCAGCTTTACTGTGTTCAGAGCAAAGTAAGAAAATATTTTTAAACTTAATAATAGAAGGGAATTAAAAGACAAAAATAGCAGCATATATTGATATAACCAAATATTATAGCTGCACGGTTAATCGTTAAAAAAAATCACCTTTTTTTTTTTAACAAATCATTTCGATTCAACCCCCCCCCTCACGATCTTAATCCAGCATTTCCACGATTCATGTAACAAGTGCAGAACAGTTCTCTGCTCAAAGCTGTCAAAAAAAAAAAAAAGCAGCCGGAAAAGTCTTTCATAACATTGCTCAGCGCTGAGCGATAAAAAGAACAATTGTATCATTTCGTTATTTTAGCGATCAAAGGGATGAACTACGGTCTGCAAATGAGGTCAGTTTAACCACTCAAAAACAAAGGCTTTTTCTGGCACTTGTTGCTTACAAGGTAAAATCAATATATTTTTAAGGGAAAATTACTTCGAACCCCCAAACATTATATATATATATATATATATATATATATATATATATATATATATATATATATATATATATATTTTTTTTTTTTTTTTTTTTTTTTTTCCAACAGAGACCCTAGAGCAGTGTTGGCGAACCTCGGCACCCCAGATGTTTTGGAACCACATTTCCCATGATGCTCATGCACTCTGAAGTGTAGTTGAGCATCATGGGAAATGTAGTTCCAAAACATCTGGGGTGTCAAGGTTTGCCATCACTGCCCTAGAGAGTAAAATGGTGGTTGTTGCAATATTTTATGTCACACTGTATTTGGACAGCGGTCTCACAAACGCAATTTGTTTTGGAAAAAAATACACTTCAATGAATTAAAAAAAAAAAAAAAACGAAACAGTAAAGTTAGCCCATTTTTTTTTTTTGTATAATGTGAAAGATGATGTTACGCCGAGAATCGTGATCTTCATTCTAAGCAAACAAATTGTGATTCTCATTTTATCCAGAATCGAATCGTGCAGCTATACCAGATATAGTGTACATTTGTTATTGCCTGCCTTTTTTAGAAAGCTAGTGTTAAAGAAAATGCAGACAGTAAAAATAATTCAGCAGAAGTAGGCATACTCCTGCAGATGTCAATTTATTGTTCACCGATGATCATATAATATCTGTGTCAAAAAAGGGTAGTCAACAAAGCAAGAGATTCCTTAGCAAATTTTAGCAAATTTTAGGAAATTATAAATCTAGTGAAAGCAAGATAAAAAGGATGTAAAATAAAGATAAACAAATTAGGGGAATGTGACAAATTCGGCAGATATCAGTGCAAAGGAATGATTCCCATTAGAGACAGGACGAGGGAAAGGCCCAAGAGAAAGGTGCCTTGGGTGCCAAGCTGCAGATTACATTTGGTTGATTGTGGATATCCACTCTGCAATTAGTGTTCATTTTGTAAAGGAGCTTTCATTTATGAATTACACAGATAGATTTCCTGGTGGGAGGGGAGATTTCTTCATTGACCACGCTTGTGTGGATGGAGTAATCCTGTTTTTTTTTTTTCGTTTAGCCCACTGACTGAATAAAAAAAAAAACAACTATCTGCCTATGGCCAGCTTTAGAAAAGTTTGTTCACCTACTGTCTAGCAGGTCCTTTGCAGCTCTAGAGATGAGGGACCGGCAGAAACTCTTAGATTGATACTCACCCATGTGCTTTTAAATATCTAGCATACTGCATAATGTTACAATTTGGCACCCTTGCCTTGACACCATGTCCCAGCACTGAATTCCATGAATGTGTACATGCAGATTTAAAGGCCAACTCCAGGCAAAAAAAAGTACTTCCATGCAGTTGGCTGTGCCTGCACTGCACTGCATGGGTCAACTGCTCAGTTTAGTCTAGGAGATTGGAGAGGGCTTATACTCACATGATCCACCTGAAAATGGCGCTCCCCCACGATCCAGTGGTGGACTGTTCTAATGTCCTCACGTTCAGAGCAGGTCTATGGGCGTGATGACTTCAGGAACAGTCCACCGCACAAGACTGCTAGACTGTGTGGGGGCAGGAGCCACAGAGATCAGTCTCATGCTGGGAGGACCAGATGATTAGTATTCCTCCATTCTCCAATTTCTTATCGCCTAGACAAAAATGAGCAGTTGACCTGTACAGTGTGGGCGCAGCACCACTGCATGGGAAAACTTTTTTTTGCTAGAAATTTTGGCTTTCATTAAAGTAGAACTATAGGCAAAACTTTTTTTTTTCATTTCAGAGAGATTAAGGAAGGGTATAATCCCTGTCAGTTTTATTTTTTCGCCATTATTGTCCCATTGCGGAGATTTCCTTTCACTTCCTGTCCCATAGCCAAAACAGGAAATGAGGGGAAATCCCTTCAAATTAAGGGAATTCCATGGAAAACCCCAGATCACCAGAACTAGTGTCCCCATTGGAAGATTTCCCCTCTATTATTTTTCTGGGGACAACCCAAAATTTTGAATTTTGTTTCACTTTCAATGATAATGGTAAGCAGGACAAATAGAGAGGATGAATCAGGTTAAAATCCCTCTCCACTCTATCCAAAACCTTAACCGCTTGCCAACTGCGCACAGTATATTTACTGCGGCAGTCAGCCCTGGCCAGGCAGAGTGACGTAGATCTACGTCGCTAGCCTGAGACCGGCTTTTGAGCCAATAGCGGCTCGTTCACGGAGGAGTCCGCGCGTGTGACCCGGCAGACCCGATGTCCGCCGGTCACACTACGATCGTCGGTAGAGCGGGAGAAAGGCAGCCGGCTTATGTAAACAAGCCGCCTGTCATTCTCCCCTGTGTAAAAATGGAGATCAGACGGTTCTACTATGTAGAACCGTTGATCTCTGTTTTTACACTAGTAGCCATGTCCCTGCACAGTTAGAAACACGCCCCTAGGACACACTTAACCCCTCCCTGTCCAATACAGTTAACCCCTTCCCTGCCAGTGTCATTTTTGCAGTAACAGTGCATATGTATAGCACTGATTACTGTAGTAATGTCACTGGTAACCCCAAAAGTGTCAAAAATGTCAGTCAAGGGTCCGATCTGTCCGCCACAATGTCGCAGTCCCGCAAATAAAATCGCAGATCGCCGCTATTACTCGTTAAAAAAAAAAAACACCAAAAATGACAAAAATCTTTCCTTTTGTTAGTAAACGCGATAACTTTTGCGCAAACCAATCAAAATACGCTTTTTGTGATTTTTTTTACCAAACATATGTAGCATAAAACAAATTGGTCGAAAATGTTAAAACATTTTGATTTTTACATTTTTTTGGGGGGGAATTTCATATAAAAAAAGTGAAAAATATTGTTATTTTTGCAAAATTTACGCTCTTTTTTTGTTTATAGCGCATGATCAAAAAATCGCACAGGTGATCAAATACCACCCAAAGAAATCTCTGTTTGTGGGAAAAAAAGGACGTCAAATTCGTTTAGGTACAGCGTCGCACGACCGCGCAATTGTCCGTTAAAGTCACGCAGTAAAAAATCGCAAAAAAAACCCTGGTCAGGAAGGGGGTAAAATCTTCCGGGGCTTAAGTGGTTAAAAAAAAACATTGCCTTTAGTTATACTTTAACCTGGAATCTCTGCTAGTTATTTGAAGTACAGAGCTCCCCAGGATTTGGGTGCCCCAGATCTGCTATACAGTGGACCGGAGGCTTTTAAGTGCCAGAGTTTCTAAGATCGAATCCACATAGGTATTGCTATAGCTGTTCATGTGAAGGTGCTGTCTCCAACACAAACTTAAAAAAATCAGTGGCTCAGGAAATAGTACTTACTATTTTAATCTTCGTTATGGTTAAACTACGTCACTTCAATGCTTTAACTTTGATTGTGTTATATACTCCCTAAAGAAAGAGATTTTAATTGCATTAATGACACTGCAACTTTGTCAAAAGAACCTGTTAATAACATTGAATAGAAGCAGAGTTAAATGAATCTGAACAGCAGGGTTTTAACAATGAAAGAAGAAACTAAACTCAAAAGCAGAGCATAGTAATGTACTATGTTACAGATTCAGCCTACGGTCACACTGGGTACAATTTAAAGTGGTGCAATTTAAAGCCTGACCTGAACCACTACTTCAGCACTACTTCCGTGAGATTTGTAGCGATTTAATACGGTTTCAGTGCTACTTTATGAGAGGGGCTGTCCATGTCACAGTAAGAAACAGTGATATTATATACAAAATTCTAACTAGCAAAGGGTTAATCTTTTACTTCTTTTGAGGCTCAAGTAGTGCTTATAAGGACACAGGCATGATTTGCAGCGATTTACATTATAGTCTATGGCAGTGAAATAGTGTCGAAGTCCTGAAAATGTAATGTATGAACTACTTCTTAAATCGTACTACTTGAAATCGTATCTATTAAAGAGGAAGTAAAGTCTAAAGAATAATTTGTACCTATAAGTAAGCTTATAATAAAGCTAACCTATGGGTACTGTAAATATCTCCTAAACCTGATATACATTGCATGCAGCTGATGACGTCATTGGCGCATGCGCTCTGAAGGAATGCAACCCATGATGTTCCTTCAGATACCTGTGCCATGAATGACGGCTCCCCGAGTAGTGAAGTCATCATGGCTCTGGCCTGTCACACAGCCGGAGTCCGCGGACCCGGTAGAACGACCGGGAGATAATGGACTACATTGACTACATTGGATCACTGGAGGGCTTCGATTTTAGGTGATTTTTGTGACAATTTTACCACAATTTTACAGCTTGAAGCATGAATTCCCTCCTCTGTTGCTCTAAAAGAGACTCTGTGCTACAATGAAACCTGACCCTGACCACTTTTTTTTTTTTTTTTTTAATTTTTAATAAATTTCATCACAAACACTACAAAAATATGACATTACATTATGACAATATGGAAAAACATTGATTTGCACAAAACCATAAAATATTTTAGTGACTCCAGCTTATATATTACCCTTCCTTTCATTTCCCCTTTTCCTCCTACCTCCCTCAAAAAAAAAAAAAAAATGTAAATCTTAAAGGTGTGCTATCTACTAAATTTATATTATTTAAGGGTACATCTACTAACTAATTGTGCCACTAAGTAATTCCTCTGTGTAAGTGAGAAAGAAATTTTGTGAAGTGTATATAAAATGAACTTTCTCTACCCAACAAATCGTAGGGAAAGAAAAAAAAAAGGGGGGGAGATAAAACGCACATCCTACATTCCCTTGTCCCTTCTTTCCTTCCCTTCCCCTCCCCTCTCTCCCCTCCTTTAAATATAAAGTGTTCTATCTACTAAATCCATTTTATTTTAAGAGTATATATACACATGTACCAACGAATTATACACCAAATGATACCACTTGTTAGTGATAAAAAAATTAAAAGTGTAATTCAAATTAAAACACATAATTATCCACCAAATAAATTGTAATTAAAAAATGGGGGGTATGGGGGGGGCGGGAGGGTATGCGCAGGGTTCACACCCATTAATTAAGCTTTTTTTTCCTGCCAAAACTCTGCTTGTCCTGAATGTGCTGGCTGTGGGGGAGGGGGGGTTTGCCCCAAAAGCCTGTGTGCATGGGGACATAATTTAACATGCAGGGACATTTAGAGGCAGTAAGAAATAAAACCCCAGATGCCCCTATCAGCAGCATTACAAATGTTCAAATGTGTAGCTAATTTCTTTACTACTGTCTTACTGGCATTCTGTTTTCTCTATTTTTTCTCTACCCGAAGCAGTTTATTGGCAAAGAATAAAGTGTGCGCACTCATAAATTAACAGGAATTCGTTCTTCTGGATAAAATATATGGCATTTACGTTACGAAGGACACCTATTGGATGAAGGCAATCTATGAGTGCAGTTTTCTACAGGATGGTGCACTAAATTGTTAAATGTGTAAAGTGGTAGTAAAGTAAATTGTTACAAAACTCGCTGACAGGCAGGGTTTATATAACAGATAGAGGTCTCTTCTGTCATAAATCTCCCCTCTGTCTGTCAGCGAGTAATGTGATCTGAGCAGCACATGCGCAGCCCAGACCACATTTATGACCAGCTCTGTTTGCCGCTGCAATGTGACTCCCGTGGCCATGCGCTAGAGTGTCTTCAGACAATCAAGTGGCTGAAGATCGCAAACCCTGAAGAAAGGCCAGGCACTGAGCGTCCGCATTATGGTAAATACAGCTGTGCCAAGAGTGCGCTCCTGGCACACTTACTGGTGGCTAACGGAAGGCTTGCCATCATTGCTGGTGATTGGGAGCTTTCTGATAATGTTATATAGATATTTGCTAGCACACCAAGGATCATCAATTTCGTCCAAGCGGTTTCGACAAGGAGTCCTGTGTAACTCCAAAACGTTGCCCTACACCATTTTGGGATTTGATCTTTCTTGAGTAAAAACCATTCAGATGAACGTGATGATCCTTGGTGTGCTAACGAAATATCTACATATCTTACAGGTTCCAGTCTCCGGCTGGAGGTTGCTACAGCACCCAGTACCTTAAAGCGGAGTTCCAGCCATTTACTCACCTGTCCAACGGTCCAGCGATGCGGCCGCCGGAAGCCTCGATCCTCTCCCACGGCGCCGGCATCACTGCTGTGGGCACCCGGCTGTTACAGTTTGCGGCTTCACAGCCGGGTGCCCACTGTGCATGCGTGAGTCGCGCTGCGCGCCGTGATTGGCCGGCAATCTTCTGGGACCTCTGACGTGTCCCAGAAGATTGCAGGGAGGGAGGGGGAGAGGAGAACTTCCGCTCAGGGCGCCGCGGCGCTCCGAGCGGAAGTGGGAGCGGGTACCTGTCAAAACTAGGTACCCGCTCCCCCCCCCAAAAAATGACATGCCAAATGTGGCATGTCGGGGGGTCAGGACTCCCTAAAGCGGAAGTTCCACTTTTGGGTGGAACTCCGCTTTAAGAGCTCATTCTAGGAACATGTGCAATGGGAATATGGACTATCCGAACATGTGACAGACAATCACAGTGGTCACATGATCCTAAACCCCATCCTACCTTCCGGCATTCTAAACCCCTTAACCACTTGCCTACTGGGCACTTTTACCCCCTTCCTGCCCAGTCCAATTTTCAGCTTTCATCGCTGTCGCACTTTAAATGAGAATTTTGGGGTCATGCATCACTGTACCTAAATAAAATTTTTATCATTTTTTTTCGCACAAATAAGGGCTTTCTTTTTGTGGTATTCAATCACCACTGGGGTTTTTATTTTTTGCTAAATAAACAAAAAAAGACCAAAAATTTAAAAACAAAAAAAAAAACGTTTTCATTGTTTGTTATAAAATTTAACAAACAGGTAATTTTCCTCTTCCTCTTGTGCAGATCGTTGGAGGCATAATCCGACGGGATGCACTATGCGACAGAACACCCCTTTCACACTTTTATTGCCAGCGGTTTAGACATTAATGGCTGTGTGTTGAGTTATTTTGAGGGTACAGCAAATATACACTGTTATACAAGCTGTACACTCACTACGTTACATTGTAGCAAAGTGTAATTTCTTCAGTGTTGGCACATGAAAAGATATAATAAAATATTTACAAAAATGTGAGGGGTGTACTCACTTTTGTGAGATACTGTATGTGTAAATCTATAACATATAAAACTAATACTCAATTGGTGATCCCATGTATCTAGTCCCCAATAAATTGGTTTTCACATGTGACAATATGTGACATCACCCCCTGATGATGATGCCAGGAAATGGGATTTCCTGATGATGCTTATGTGGCGAAATGCATAGAGATCAGGTTATTGCCTCTTGTCATCTGTGACTAACCATTGACTTTATTTCCGGGAGTGCTGGAACGCAGGCTAGCTGAGGAGCAGAGGCCAGGCGCGGAGAGAGTGCTTTCCCTGCATTACATACGGCATTTTTTGGCAAACAGAGCTGTGCCAGTCAGGGCACATTATAATGTAAGAGCAACTACTGCAGAATTGTTATATTATATTGAGATTTTAAATAAATGGTGTTGCACTATTAGTATGTTATTTGTTTTCCATGCAAAATGACAGCATATGCCTGATGAGAGGAAGCGGTCATATATAGGAGTATATTACATCAGTTGATTATACATCTACTGGTCCCTGGGTCCCTGGAGGCTTTGGTGAGTGCATTGTACTGTGACATCTACACGTGGTGGAGCACTAGTTTTGTTTGGAAAACGCACATAATTTACACTGATAAGGATATATGGACTTTATTTTTTCACGACTCTTTTGAATTGTCACAGACTGTCACAATTTGTTTAGATTTTTTATCACAAGTGGTTTGGAGCATCAATCATCCGCTATAATATTGACTAAACAGTTACTACTTGAAATTGTTGATATTCATTTTTATGTTGAGTTGTCATTCAAATATTGTCACATGTGAATACCAATTTATTGGGGGCTAGATACATGATGGGATCACCAATTGAGTATTCGTTTTATATATTATCCACTTCCCACCCGTCATATAGCAAAATGACGGCCGCAAAGTGATTGCTCTATCCTGACTGGGCATCATATGACCTCCAGCAGGATAGGGGCGGGGGGGGGGGGGGCGCGCAGAGTTGCGTTCGGTGGTGCGGTGTGTCACTCTGACACACCGCATTTCCGATCCCGGTAAAGAGCCTATTTTAGGCTCTTTACCATGTGACTAGCTGTGTCCAAACACAGCTGGTCACATAGTGAATAGGAAGTGCCGCTGATCGACTTTCCTCAGTTCGCTCCTGACAGGGGGCGCCTAGAGGAGAGCCTGACGGGGGGGGGGGGGTCTGGGCTGGTTATCAGACCATTAAATACCAGTGCAGACCCTTGGGGGATGCCACTAGAGCCACCAGGGATTGCCCACCCATGGCTACCAGGGATGCCCACCCATGGCCATCAGGGATGACCACTCATGCCACCAGGGATGCTAATCAGTGCTCAGGGAGCCTGTCAGTGCCCTCCTCATTAGTGCTGCCCATCATTGCCATCTATCAGTGACACCCACCAGTGCCCATCATTGCCATCTATCAGTGCCGCCCACCAGTGCTGCCTATTAGTGCGCATCAGTGCCGCCTATGAGTGCCCATTAATGCTGCATATCAGTGCTACCTATCAGTGCCCATCAGTGCTGCAAATCAGTGCCTTATCATCAGTGCCACCCCATCAGTGCCTCCTCATCAGTGCCTGTCAGTGCCTCCTCATCAGTGCTCGTCAGTTCAGGTAAAAACTTATTTATTTACAAATTTTATAACAAACAAAATTTTTTTTTTTTTTTTCAAACTTTACGGTCTTTTTTTATTTGTTTAGCAAAAAAGAAAAAACCTTGCAGTGACTAAATACCATCAAAAGAAAGCTCTATTTGTGGGGAAAAAAATGACATAAATTTGGTTTAGGTACAGTGTTGCATGACCGCGCAATTGTCATTCAAAATGCTACAGCGCTAAAAGCTGAAAATTGGCCTGGACAGGAAGGGGGTAAAAGTGCCTGGTATTGAAGTGGTTAAAGATTTACACATATTTAATTTTGGCCTCATTTAACCACAGATACACATGCAACTTTGGGGCTAGCTGTGCGGGACCAAAAACATATACTATTAGTGAAAGATTGCAAGGAATGTTTTATTTTTATTCAATTTTAAAATATTCAATTTATTTTATATTTTTTATTATTTTATGAGGTGAGGAATATTGACGTACATTCCTATTCTTTAGTGTGTAACAGCGCCTTCCCTATAACTTATGACATGGAAAATAATGGCTGTGTAATCTTGAGGTCTATGGACCTTAACCACTTGAGGGCCGCCCCGCGCCGATATACTGCCGCAAGGTGGCCCCCCTGCACGAAATGGCGTACCTGTACGACGGCTCTTGCTCTGAGGTGCGAACACAGCAGGAGCAAATCACCGGGTCCATCGGTTGCGATGTCCCCTGGGACCCACTGATCGTTTCGAGGAGAGGAAGAACGGAGTTTGCCTATGTAAACAAGGCAGACTGCCATTCTGTCACAGAGGAAGATGGAGATCTTGTGTTCCTGATAAGCAGAAACACGGATCTCTGTCTTCCTCCAGTTAGGCCACCCCCCCATACAGTTAGAAATCACTCCCTGTGAGCACACTTAACCCTTTGATGTTAGCCCCTTCCCTGCCAGTGTCATTAGTACAGTGACAGTGCATATTTTTTAGCACTGATCACTGTATTGCTGTCACTGGTTCCCAAAAAAGTGTCACTTAGTGTGAGATTTGTCCGCAGTCCTGTTAAAAATCGCTGATCGCTGCTATTACTATAAAATGTAAGAAAATAAAAATTACATAAACCTATCCCATAGATTGTAGATGCGATAACTTTTGTGCAAACCAATCAATATACACTTATTGGGATTTTTTTTACCAAAAATATGTAGCAGAATACATATTGGCCTAAATTGATGAAGAAATTTGATTTTTTTCATTTTTATTTTATTTATTTTTTACTAGTAATTAGCGTGACTGCAAAATTGCGGCGGACAGGTTGGACCCCTAACTGACATTTTTGAAACTTTTAGGGGTACCAGTGACATTACTACAGTAATCAGTGCTAAAATATGCACTGTTACTGTAATAATGACACTGGAAAGGAAAGGGGTTAACCCACAGGCGATCAAAGGGTTAAGTGTGAGCCTAGGGCAGTGATGGTGAACCTTGGCACCCCAGATGTTTTGGAACTACATTTCCCATGATGCTTACGCACTCTGCAGTGTAGTTGAGCATCATGGGAAATGTAGTTCCAAAACATCTGGGGTGCCAAGGTTCACCATCACTGGCCTAGGGGCTGCTTTCTAACTGTGAGGGGACAGGCTTGTGGAATCAACACAGAGACCTGTGATCCTATATAGAAGGATCACAGGTGCTCTGTGTTCATTCCAGAGAGAACAACGGTCTGCTGTGTTTACAACAGCAGACCGTCATTCTCTCTCCATGGGGAGCGATCGAGGGTGCCTGGCGGCAATCGCGGCCACCGGCCCCGTGGATCGGCTTCCCCGCTGCCTAATGGGGACACGTGCTCCCAGGAGCGCTCTCGTAAACCAACGTACCTATACGTCGGTTTGCGCAGCCAGGCCAGCCTGCCACAGTATATCTGAGGCGGGCGGGCGGCAAGTAGTTAATGGGCGCGTAATAAGTTTTTGAGCTAAAAAACAAAGGACAAGTTTGGAAATTTTTTGCCGAACGAACGATAAATTGAAAGGTATTAATGTGTTTCTCTTCCAAACTGTTTGCACTCGGCATATGTGAAAAAAACTAACAAAAAATTAATTCATTTATGTCCACTGAACAATTTATCGGTCATTACATGATGGCACGATACTTTTCTCTCGTGGCCGAGTGTTCGTTTTTCGAAAATGAGTTAGAACGATTTTTTGTATAGTGTATGGCCAGCAGAACTATACATCTGTGTACAGCTTCGCACGACTGTGAAATTGTCAGTTATAGTAAACCAGTGCCCTATCGCAATAAACGTTCTGGTCATTGAGGAAGGGGTTAACCTTCTGGGGCTGCAGTGGTTAAGTCGCATCAAAGTCGGACCAAAGTAGTCCAGGGACTACTTTGAAGTCGCACCGATGTGAACAGTACTCATTGGAAACCATGGGGTACGAATTGTCATGCGACTTTGCAGTCTCAAGTCGCACACGTGTGAAAGGAGCCTAAATGTTAATAGTGTCCCAAAACACGACTAGCACAGGGATATCTGTCACGCGCTGAACACCAGAAAAGGTCCCAGAGCTTCTTTTTGCTGGAAAAAAAAGGTGACGAATGCAGTGCTGTGAATGGGCAATAAATGGCGGAGAATCGTCAGCCTCTCACAATGAGACGCAGGCAGGAGGTAAGTGTGACAATTTAGAGCCGGTTCACACATATGTGATGACGGATGTCACATTTGATTCACAGCGCACTGCTCTGCAAATCACGTGATGCAAATTCACCCACTGAATTTGCATCGCTTTCGGACCCAAAACTCACACAGGACCCTTTTTTAGGTCCGCACCAGAATGCCAGAATTCATGTCCGAACCGATCTGGGGGTGTCGTTAACTTTGTATTGACACCCCCAGCGATTTGCATATGGCAGTGTGAACTGCCTGCGATTTAAATGCGATGCCGAAACCCGCTGTGGATTTGCAGGATTTCCCGCATCGCATATATGTGAACCGACGCTAAAGCTGGATACACACTATACAATTTTCTTTAGATTTTTTTTCCTTAACCTTCTTAGCGGTATTCTCGAGAGTGGCTCGGGGTTAAATTTCAGAGCCAAAAGCGGTAACCCCGAGCCACACTCGGGGTACCACCAGAAGCATCGCTGGATCCTGTAAAAGAGGTTACTTACCTTGTCACCGGGATCCAGCGATGTGTCTCGGCAGTGTCTCGCGGCGGATCTTCTTCCCGATCGACTCCGTGCCCCGGCTTCCGTCTCCTGTGACGTGACGTTCACAGGGGGGTGGAACCGGCGGCAAATTCAAATGTAAAAACACACCAAACACACTGATACAATTCAAAATAAAAAAAAAAATCACACTAGTTTGCCCCCCAGTGCCCTTTCCTGCAGTTTTACTGTACTTTTTATGTAAATATATATATATATATATATATATATATACAGTATATATATATATATATATATATATATACGCAGGGCTTTTTTTCAGCAGGAACGTGGGGGAACGCAGTTCCGGCACCTCCAGAACTGACTCTATGTAATAGTAAGTGGTGCTGGGGTGTGCTGCAGGGTCGATTGATACTGTGAGGGGAACTACTCTAACTGAAGGGGATATATTTTAACAAGGGGATCTATTGTTGCTGGTGGGGGATCTATTGTTGCTGGGGATGGGTTCTATGTTGCTGGGGGGTCAGTTTTTGCTGGGAGAGATCTACTGTTGAGGGAGGGGTCGATTGATGCTAGCTGTTAGGAGATCTGTTGTTGCTGCCGGAGTCTATTATTCCTGGGGGGGGGGGGGGGGCGAATTTGTGGTCCATTGTTAGGAGAATCTATTGTTGCTGGCTGGAGGGGATCTATTTTACTACCTTTCTTGTTATCACTCCCAAATTATATACAAATTACTTAGCACCACACAATTATATTTGGTTCTGTATTGTCTAAAAGGGCAGTATCGGGAGGTGGGTAGGGGATGGAATCAAGGAAGTGTGGTAGGGGGTGGAACCAAGGAATGGTGCTCGGAGGTGGGTAGGGGGTGGAACCAAGGAATGGTGGTAGGGGGTGGAACCAAGTAATGGTTCTCGGAGGTGGGTAGGGGGTGGAACCAAGGAATGGTGCTCAGAGGTGGGTAGGGGGTGGAACCAAGGAATGGTGCTCGGAGGTAGGACCAAGGAATGGTGCTCGGAGGTGGGTAGGGGGTGGAACCAAGGAATGGTGTTCGGAGGTGGGACCAAGGAATGGTGCTCGGAGGTGGGTAGGGCCAGAGAAAAGGAGTACCTCGGAAAGAGGGGAGTTCCTGCACCTATTGTCTGAGAAAAAAAGCCCTGTATATACGTATATATATATATATATATATCTATATATATATATATATATATATATACGTATATATATATATATATATATACGTAATTCTTGTAAATGAGCAGCCCAAACCAACTGTATACATTATATATATATATATATATATATAATATATATATATACATACATATATATATATATATATACATATATATAATAAATGTATACAGTTGGTTTGGGCTGCTCATTCACAAGAATTACATGCAAAATAATGGTACCGCTTTCAGCACCTAAAATCCAAAAGAATCATACCGCCAGGGAGGTTAAGGCTGGATACACACTATACAACTTTTATAGTTAAATTTCCATTAGATTTACCTTCATCTATGTAGTGTAAGGGCCGGCCTGATTGCATACAAAATGTAAGTGTTTAGGTTTCACCTCATATTATATGGTTTCGTAAAATCTAAAGGAAAAAAATCTTCAGAAAATTGTATAGTGTGTATCCAGCTTTAGACTTACCAAAACCATATAATATGAGGTTAAACCTAAACACATTCAGTTTGTATGCAGTCAGGCAGTCCCTCACCTCATAGTTGAAGGTAAATCGAACAACAAAAGTTGTACAGTGTGTATCCAGCTTTTTTAATCTCTTCTATTTGGGACAAAATGCCCCCCCCCCCCCCCACAGTGTTCACCCTCATTAGTCAGGGCTTACATTACTGAATACAAAGCTTAGACTGCTAAACATGGCCTCCCAGAAAGAATAATGACCTGGCAGTCCCTCTGTCACCTCAAACACCGCAGCGTCACTTCATGAGGAGAATGCGTCACATGACCACGCTCTTCCCGCTCTTTCCTCCAGACTGTACCAAATGCTTACCAACACCGAGAAGTTCGTTTCTTTTTTAAAACCATTAAAAAACGCAAGAAAAAAAAACAGCTTTTTTGTAGTATAATGCAGCGCTGTACATAAGAAACGTTTTTCCATAAAGAATTTCATTTTAACCTCCCCTTTCTCTTTTAGCCTACTTGGTTTGCCCCAGCTCTCCCCCGGGAGGGACTCTCAGGTGAAGAGAGTCAAGCCTCGCCTTCAATCACGCGGATCAACATCAGGCCCCCTTCACAACGAGGCTTGACACGCTCCAGGAAAGGTTGGGGCGGGTGACGTCACCAGCACAGAGTGTCAATCAAGAAGTAGGCGGAGTGTGGCCCGCCGGGAGGTCACGTGACGCCAGCGGTCCATGTGCTTTTTTTGTGTGTGTGTAATTAGGATGTGTTTGGATGTTTTCATAGCCGCCAGCTGTCAGAGCGTGTGACAACATCTTTTATACACTGGAGGGAGATGTACTGCTGCTGCATGGCTGCACTGCCCACATCACCTGACCTCAGCTCTGGGGACCAGCATGCCTGTGATTTGCAGTATGCAAAGTCTGTGCAGCACATTGCTGGATGGATCATTGTGTTTGCTGGGGGAGCAATGCACTGACCTGTATCACGGATTTAAATGGCATTTTTTATTTTACATTAAAAAGTGGCATCAGTATTGTATAGATGGGGAATTGGCTGATCAAATGGATATTTATATATTTTTTTTTTTCAAGCCCACAATGCACTGTGCAAAATAAAAATACTAAACACCAAAGTGAATCTAAAAACCGCATATGATCACACAAAGAAAGTGCACCAGGGTGCGTCACTGGTCCCCTCCCCCGAAGAGAAAGGACCTCCTTGAGCAAGTACTAGGTGGGGGAGCCCTCCCAAAGAGAGACCCCCCCAGGAGGAAGAACCCTAAGGCCCCTTTCACACATGCGGACCGTTCAGATCCGCCTGTCAGTTTTTCAGGCGGATCTGAACAGATGCCCCCTTCATCCCTATGGGGCATCAGATGTCAGCGGAGACATGTCCTCTGACACCCACTGCCATCCGCATCCGATCCTGTCTATCAAATCTGGACGGATGGAAACCCTCCATCCGTCTGGTGGATCGGATCAGATGAGAATGGTCAGGCGGTCCGTTCTCATCCGATTGCCCCATAGGGGACAGCGGGGATCTGACAGCTCTGTCTCTGCACACAGAGCGGAGAGGGAGCTGTCATCCGCCTGCTCAGCGGGGAGCGGCAGATCGATCCCCCGCTGAGCAGAATGGCTCCGTCGACGGAACTGAGCCGTGTGAAAGGGGCCTTAAGCTGGATACACACTATACAACTTTTGTTGTTAGATTTCCTTTCGATATAACTTCAACCATGCAAACACCATCATATTAACCATGTCTGTTTTCATTCAATCTCCTATAGAGGAGAGCGGGGTTCTGACAGCTCCATTTCTGCAATGTAAGCGGAGACGGAGCTGTCATGCGCCTGCTCAGCGGGGATTGGCAGATCAATCCCCCGCTGAGCAAAAACGTAAGGCGCACCGCTTGTGTTATAGGACCCTAAGGCCCTGTTCACACCTGAGCGTTTTTCAGCTCCTAAAACGTTCAAAACGCCCAACAAGCAAAATTCCTTTCATTTCAATGTGCCCCTGTTCACATATGAGCATTTTGTCTCCTGAAGCAAAAGGCCTGAAGCTCAAAAAAAGTAGGTGAGCTTCTTTTTTGGAAGATTACAAGCGTTTTTGTTAGATGTCAATGCCTGCCTTCAAACACCTGCAAAAAAAAACCCTGAATACAACACAATCAGGTGTGAATGAAGCCTTAGGGCCACAAATCCCTCTAGACCTCAGAGCAGCCCTACGTTCTGCACCCTACCACCCGAGTAAGTGAAAACGTGCACATAAAGTGCACACAGTGAGAAAAAAAAATAATAAAGTGTGCCGTACAATGTTCATCTTTTTCTTTGTTTAAAATAACAAGCATGTTACACTTACCTGCCCTGTGTAATGGTTTTGCACAGAGCAGCCCCGATCCTCTTCTTGGGCCCCATGTCGGTGCTCCATAGTTAGGTTGAAAAAAAAAACAAGTCCATCTTGTTCACATATGTCAAACACAGGGCCTGTGGGCCGAATGCGGCCCCCTAGGCCTTGTCATGTGGCCCTCGCACCCAGTTTTGCAGCCAAAACATGGCAGAACTCCATTTAACCACCTCTGGCTCTCACCCTCTGCTCCCCGCTGTCACTCGTAAACATAGAAGCCTTCTGTATTTAGAATGCACAGTTTTGCTCAGCGGCTCAGGATGTAACAGATCTCTGCACGTGCTCACAGTGGGGCACTGCGGGGAAAGGTGTCCAGAGAGAGGAAATGATCTCCCTGCAAGGTGTGCCGCCTACACAGCAAGTGTAGGCAGTGCACCTTGTAGGGAGATCATACTAAAGCCAGGCCAGTAGGAGAGAGAGATGTGAGGAAGCTTTGGGCGGGTATTGGGATTGGGGTTTTACACCCTGCAGTCTGTACACAACACATCCCTAAACTTTGCACTCTGTACATAACACACCTCTGAATTCTGCCTTTTGTACATAATAGGGATCGACCGATTATCGCCAAAGCCGATATATCAAGGGCCGATCTGCACTTTCCCTGATATATCGGAATCGGCCCCTGAGGTTACCAATATTGCTGATATTTTCAGGAAAGTGCTGTACCGGAGTGATGCCTGCAGCTAGAGGCATCACCCCGGTACCGGCATCCATAGCCGACGGTCGGCTGTCTTGTAATGACAACCAATGCGGCTGAGAAGCCGCTCGGCTGTCATTACAAGGAGTGGGAATGGACGCCCCTCCCGCCGCCTTCCTCGGCTCGCCCAGGTCTCCCGTCCCACCGGGAGACCCGGGCATCCTACCTGCACGGCCGCCGAAGAGAAGACCTGATCAAAGCCGCATTCGGCTCTGATCGGATCTCCATGTAAAAACCCGGAAGTGATGTCATGACATCACTTCCGGGTATTCGGCGCCAGATTCAAACTTGGCTGTTTTGAATGCTTTTAAGTGTAGAGGAGGGGTTTGGGGTCTTTTAGACCCCCGATCCCTCCACAACAGTACCTGTCAAGTGTAAAAATAACATTTTCATTAAATGTACAAAAATATCGTCCGATACCGATATTTAATGGCCAAAATATAGGTATCGGCAACGAAAATCCGATATCGGTCGATCACTAGTACATAGTGCACCCCTATATCCTACATTCTGCACATGGTGCACATTCTGTACACAGAGCACCCCTGAACTCTGCACTCTATGTGTAACGCACTCCTAAACGCTGCACTCTATGTGTAGCACACACCTAAACCCTGCATTCTGTACACAGTGCACCCCAGATACAACTGTCCCTTTGAGGGCAACCATACTGCTGATGCAGCCCGCAATAAAATTGAGTTTGACATCCCTGATCTAGTTTAACCAATTAAATGGAAAAAAATCATACAATCCTGATGATCCAGAGGAAGGCAAAAAACCCCAACAAAGCATGATCCAATTTGCTCCAGCAGGGGAAACAATTATTTCCTGATCCCCTGAGGCAATCGGATATTCCCTGGATTAACTTTACCTATAAATGTTAGTATTCATTTATATTATGTACATTTAGGAAAGAATCCAGGCTCCTGGCTCCTCCCTCCTGCCGGGTTCCCCACAGGAAGCAGCTTGCTCCAGGGGCAACCGTGCAGGCGCACTCCCAACCCGCAGCTCTGTGTATCTATCACTCACACCGAGCCGCAGCTCGGCCCCACCCCTCCGTCTCCTGATTGGCTCAATGGCCTGATTGGCTCCCACTGCCAAAAGCCAATCAGGAGTGCAAGTCCTCAGAGAGGCAAGGCTCTCATTGACATTGCTGGATGGAGAGGGGGCTCAGGTGAGTATTGCGGGGGGAAGGGGGGGGCTGCTGCACACAGAAGGCTTTTACTTTCAAGCATAGCATGCATGAAGGTAAAAAACCTTGTGCCTTTACAACCACATAAAGTTGAATTTTGAGCAAAACAAAGTTATTTTGATGCTAACAGTTCTTAGATGTGGTGGCTGCTACACAGCATACAGAGATAGGTAATGATTAAGCACAAGATGTATGTGTGAAACGTGTCTACGTGACCCTATGTTGGTGTCTTTGGTGTCATCACTTTGTCAGCACTTTGGAAATTAAAGGCAATTGGAATTCCTGGATGTGCGGCCGTTTCTTTTCTTACAAGTTTTCCATGGAGGCGGGCCGGGGCTAGCACTCTGTGGGATATTCCACCTCCAAGCTACCATCACACACCTGGAGCAGCATTTTCTCCCTTCAGTATACAGAGATAGGAACTCTGACTTATCTCTGTACTCCAAGTTAGAGTTGGTCTTTATTACCTCCAGATTGTAGATAACAAAACTAGAGGTAATTATTTATTTTTGCTTGATTCAATAATCGCACCACCTTTTAAAGGGGCACTATGAAGTAGAACATGAATCTATTGCATGTGTTGGTAAAGCCACCAAAACGGACAAAAGGGATTTTTGAATCTGCTACAGTGTATTGACTGGCTTTTAGGGGATCCATTATTGCTGGAAGGGATCTATTTCTGCAAGAGGGTTTACTGTGGCCGAGGGCGGTCTATTGTTGCTACTGGAAGATATATTGTCCCTGTAAGTGATCTCGTTTTGCAGTGGGTGGTCTATTGTTGCTGGTGGGGATAATTTGTTGCTGGGAGGGATCTACAGTTGAGGGTCTGTTGTAGCTGACTGCTGGAGGGTCTATTGATGCTGTCTACAGGGAGATCTTTTGTTGTTGCCAGGGGTCTATTGTTGCGGGGGGGGGGGGGGGTTTGGGGGTATTTCACTGCAGGTAGGCCATTGTTGCTGGGGGGGGGGGGGGGTATTTATTGTTGCTGGTAGGTTATTGTTGTTGGCTGCAGGGGATCTATTTTACTGCTTTTCTTGATATCATTAACAAATTCCATACAAATTACTTAGTTCTATATTCTCTATAAGGGGCAGTATTGGGAGGTGGGTAGGGGATGGAAGGAAGGAACGGTGCTCAGAGGTAGGTAGTGATGGAGGAAGAATAGATGCAGGAACTCCCGAAAGGTGGGGGTGGGGTTCCTGCATCTATTCTCTGTGAAAAAGAAGCCCTGATAATATATAATATGCAAAATGCAACATGGAACACATACAGTATTCACACATATGCATACAGGGACACTTTTTTACTTGGAATTTCAGAGTATTTGCATTAAAAAAGATACCTTATTTTTGTTCTAAATTCTTTTTCTTGTTGTAGGGTGTGGGTACATCTTTATTTTTCATTGTTTTATTTGCTTGAACTCAAACAAGAAAGCTATCCTCCAAAAGCAAAATGACCTGCCTGTTACCTTAGTATCAAGTTCATTGACTGCACTCAACAACAGTGTATTAAAAAGCATCCTTTATTCCAATTGTGTTTTAAAATAATTTTCTGGAAACTCTACTTTCCTTTAAAATGTATATAACATACAGTACAGTATAATTGCAATACAAGCAATTTTGTCATTTCTAGAGCAGTTCCAGGCAACAGGTGAACACTTTTAGTGAACTACTAATTTTATACAATAATCACAGCAACTGTGCTAAAGTCAGGAAGTTCAATCAATTTACTTTAAGTTGGAGCTTCAGTAGTTTTTGTGTTTATTAACAGTCAGCAGCTAGAAAAGGTGTAGCTGCTGACTTTTAATAAACACACCCTCACCTGTCCCAGGATCCAGCGATGTGGTTGTCTGAACCATCGCTTCTTTCCCTCTCCTCTCCCTGGCGCTGGCATTTCAACTGTGGTCACCTGGCTGTGACATCTTGTGGCTTCAGAGCCAGGTGCGCACTGCCCATGTGCAAGTCACTTTGCGCCTCCTGAATGGTCGGGCAATCTTCTGGGACCTGTGATGTGTACCAGAAGACTACACAGAGGGAGAGGGAGGTAGGGGGTACCTGTCAAAATTAGGTAGCCGCTCGCCCCCAAAAAAATTACATGCCAAATGTGGCAGGGGAGGGGGCAAGGGCAGACTGGCAACTTTGGGCTCGGGGCAAGTACAAACCAGAGGCTCATGGTGCAGCGATTCGGCCCCCCTTCCACTCTCCCTCTTCCTCCTCCTGACCTCCATTCCAGGCTGAAGCTCCGCTCCCGGTACTCTGTACTCACTGGCTGAATCTGGGCTTTCAACCTTGCCAGCAGGGGGCGGTTGGGGGGAGATGGGACAGCTCTGTTGGGGCTGGTGGAGAGTCTCCAGTGGGGCATGGAACCAGTCTCTGCTCAGACACAGTTTACATCATCCATGCTGGGGAGGGAGGCCTGCGCTCTGTCCTTGTCTTCAACCCCCCACTCAGTAGGTCAGCAGCAGGTATTTTTTACTTCTCCTCACCAGAAAACATTAGGCACGTCTGGCAGAAGTGGTGCAGCCTTTTTACGTGGCATCAGAGTGGCCCAGGGGGCAATTGTCCCCTTGCCTCCTGGCCCAGTCCTCCCCTGGGAAGGGGTGAGGATTGCTTAAAGCAGGACTTCCCCTTTTGGGTGCAGCTCCGCTTTAATCTGAGCTCCTTGTAACCCCCAGCAGAATAAACACATACAGCTCTATACAGGATCATTGAGAGGGCAGTAGGATTGTACTTCCTAAAGGCCTGTGGTATGAAACTTTCTCTCTCTCGGCTTCTTGCATGACCAATCACATTTCAACTTCCCAGGCACTTTTGAATCTGATTGATAGGTGTGCAAAATGTCTTAGTATTGCCATATTTTTACATTGTGCTTTCTGTGTGTGGGGGCACAGCAAGGAAGGTGTTCCAGCATTGCCAGCATGTGCATTCCAGGATCACCATATTCTTGATGAAAGGGATTGGGAAAACCTGGTACGGTTGGTAAGCTATGCACCTTGTATTAAGATAAATTTTTCAGTGTAGACTGAAAAAAAGATCACCTTTCCATTTTAATCTATAGCTATTATGTTTTTTTTCTTTTCACTTTTAAATGTTTCATTAAAGTATCAAAAGTATAATAAATTATTATTCATTGCATTCAAAATGACTTCAAGAATGTTAAACATACATAGATTGCATATGGAAACATAGGCTTAATAAGTATTCCAACGAGGGGGCGGAGCGACCGCGGACGTGTATGGCCGCATGAGTTAGGAGCTCCGGCACAGGACCAGGGAATCTACCTCTACGTTGCTGAATCTCTCTCTCCACTCGCACCCCCCGAACGGCAGTGCCCCCGAGCAAATAGCGGAGATGTCTAGGAGACAGCGGGACCCGCCACAGCCGCGAAAACTGACCCTGTACTTCCCGCCAGCAGCGGGCCGCTCGAGCCAACATGGCGCCCGGACCTCTCTAAACAGGGATGCAGCCAGCGCCCTGGCAGCAGCAACTCTCCTGCGAGATGCACAGCTCTCGGCGGATAAAGATCCGGACCCAGCCTCAGGTCAGTCGACTCCCTCCACTCACAGCCCTGCTAAAAGCAAGCAGAGGCGCTCTTCTTTATCTGACCTATCTAGCCCTAGGTATGGCGGGAACATGGCGGGGGAAACACGAGACATGGAAACCTCTATCCCGTACCCTATTGCAGCTTTCCCAACTACAGGGCAGCCCATATCTGATACAGCCCTTAAAGATATTGTGATGCTGCTGCGTTCTTCTTTGCAAGCTGATTTATACTCTGGCCTGAAGGACTGTAAGAGAAGTGTACATGTTGTGGAATCCAGGGTTGATCATATGGAGAACCAAATGACAGATTTTGCAACCTCATTTAATACCATGGTGGACGCTCATACGTCTCAGGCAGATGACATATCATGGATTAAATCTAAACTAGCGGATCTGGAGGACAGATCTAGAAGGAGCAATCTCAAGATACGCGGCATCCCTGAAACAGTTTCCTCTAACCAACTCCCGCACTTTGCAAGAGGCATCCCCAAGCCACCACATCTCCCTGTGGAAGTGCCAAGAGATGTGCTGCTTAAAATGCACTACTACCAGGCTAAAGAAGGTATACTCCTAGCCTTTAAGCAAAAGGATCAATTGCCTGAGCAAGCAAAAAATCTACAAGTTTTTCCCGACTTCTCCCGATACACGATGCAACGCCGCAATAATCTGCTAACTATCACCAAGGCCCTGCGCAACCATGATATTCCTTATAAATGGAAATATCCGGCGAGTCTGATGATTACCAAAGAAGGTTCCACCAAAACAATACATTCATTGGAAGCTGGATTGGAACTTCTCCACACCTGGAATATCATTCCCCCCCAACCCCCAAACCATACGCCACCTCAGAAGACAAACTCGTCCCTTGGATGGTCCAAGTCTGCTCACAAACACCGCACTAAATATTAACGGCACTCCTCAGACTCTATCCTGCTTTACGGACTTCCCTGGTCCAGTGCCCTGGTACAAACCACCGTACCTCACCCTGCTAAATGTTGCAGGCTTGCCTGCCCGAATCCCTTCCGAGGAATTCCCTTTTTTACGCCTGGCAACGGGCTTCTCTGTTACTCCCGTTGGAGTTAGTTGATACCGTCCAACAGCATTCAACTTACTGCTTTGATGAATACTTCAGCAACACCCGAAGCCCTAGCTCTCATGATCCGATGTCTACTGTTAACTCCGGACTTTTTCACATGTTCCTTATTATTTGCCGACCCGAAAGATCGCCAAGATTCATGATGGTGCGCCATGGACCAAACGATCCAGTCTCCGAGCTCAAGAAGTACAGATCACCTTGCCCATCTCTTCTGGTGTCTTCCCCATGGGTCTGAAAATACTGTCTATCAACTCCAATGGCCTTAACCATCCAGCCAAACGGAGGACCCTATGGAAAGACGCCATCTCGCAAAAGGTGGACATTCTAGTAGTACAGGAAACGCACTTCCAGGTGGACGCAGCTCCCTACTGTCAACATAAGAACTTTCCCCACACCTTCTTCGACTCGGCTCCTGTGAAGAAGAACGGCATTCTGGTCGCCAACAGAGACTCAGTGGTGTTCACCCTCAAATCGTCTCACCTCGATCCGGAGGGTAGATATGTCATATTGATATGTGTCCTTTAACGTTGGTAGCAGTAAATGCTCCTAATCTTAAACAAATGTGCTTCCTGCGAAAGGTCCTCAAAAAGGCTCGGGCGCTGAGGGAGGGTCGCCTCATTATGTGCGGTGACTTTAACTTAACCCCCGACCCTTGGATTGACACTTCCTCTAGGTGCGGTAGGCGCTCTCCTGCACTGGGGAACCTGCTGCATCGGGAGGACCTCTACAACGCTTGGTGTTGTTTTCATGCGGAAGAGAGGGATTTTACTTTCTTCTCGACCCGACATAAGTCATATTCACGAATCAACCTTTTTTATTATTGATTCTTGGTTATTGCATCGTACGTCTGAGGTTAAGATACATGACATCACATGGTCGGATCACGCAGCTGTTTCCATTATACTCCACCTGGAGAAGCCTGGTCCTGGCTTCTCCACCTGGAGATGTGACAATAGGCTGATCCAACTCCAACAACATTTTACTAATCTTCAAAACCACCTTAAATCGTTCTTTCAGCTCAATGACGACCCATCTGTTTCTCCACAGACACTATGGAACACACACAAAGCTGTTATGAGAGGCATATTGATCCAGCTTAAGTCCAGGGAACGAAAATCACACAAGACGGCTGTGGACTCCTTGTTGGCGGATATCCATAAATTGGAGATTGCCAACAAGGCCTCCACCACAGACGCACAATCGACTGCCTTAACCAAGCTCAGACATGAACTGCGCTTACTCCTGATTAGAGATCATGATAAGGCTATGCGATCTCTCAAACTAGTATTCTATTCACAACACAACAAGGCTGGGAAATTCCTCGCCAACCGCTTGAGAGCCCGTAGGACGAAATGCAAAATTCCCCATATTTTCCACCCTTTCACCAAGCAGAAACTCCTAAAACCCCAAGAGATCGCAGATGCGTTCTCTGATTACTATGGGGCGCTGTATAACTTGAAAGATGATCCCTCCTGCCCTACTCCATCTGACCAGTGTATTAAGACATTTCTTGATGACATTGGCCTCCCCACCCTGTCAAATGCCCAGCTCCTAACTTTAAATTCTCCCTTCTCCACTGAGGAAATTACCCATGCTATCAACCACCTACCTAATGACAAATCTCCAGGCCCTGACGGTTTTACTAACGAGTATTTCAAGCGATTCCAGGACGTGCTTTCTCCATATTTGCTTAGACTATACCGGACCATCTCCGAATCTTGGCTCACTGGAGATGCTCAAGGCGCATATAGTGGCTCTTCCGAAACCAGGCAAATCACCGGACGCCCCTGCAAATTTTCGCCCAATATCCCTGCTTAACGCAGATGTGAAAATATATGCCAAAATAATTGCCACCCGCCTCTCCTCTATCTTGCCCACGCTAATAAATCCTGACCAGCTAGGATTCATGACGAATAGACAAGCGGCAGATGCCACACGTAGAGTCATTAACCTAATCCACTACGCAGAAATAACGAAAACTCCCTCCCTTCTCTTATCTATCGACGCTGAAAAAGCCTTCGATAGGGTATACTGGAGATATATGCGGTTGGTTCTGGAGAAGTTTGGATTCCAGGGGCTGATTTTATCGGCCATCCTGGCACTATATTCTACTCCCTCAGCCCAGGTGTTCTTATCGGGCATCTTATCCAAGCCCTTCTCCATAACCAACGGCACCCGCCAAGGCTGTCCACTATCCCCGAGCATATTCAACCTTATGATGGAGCCACTAGCAGAACGTATTCGCTCTCACCCCCATATCTCCGGCTTTCGTATAAAAGGTATCCCCCATAAAATAACACTATTCGCTGATGACGTCATTCTCTCCATCACCAACCCCATAGTGTCCATGCCCTTTCTACACCGACTCTTGGAGTAATTTTCAGCTATATCATATTATAAAGTAAATTTTACTAAATCGCTTATCCTCAACCTGGGCATACAAAAACACACCAGACAACACTTGGAATCACAATTTCCATATATATGGACTGACCACAAAATCTCGTACTTGGGGCTAAAATTTACACCATCGGTTTCCTCTATGATAGAGGCCAACTATAAGCCACTGATTGCAGACATACAGTCGGATCTTACAAAAAAATCATATCAAGAACTCTCATGGTTGGGCAGACTAGCTGCCTTCAAAATGATGGCCCTCCCCAAAATATTGTATATTTTTCGAACTCTCCCATTGCCTCTCCCACCAGCACTGATCAATTCTCTAAACCGTGTTCTCAAACAATATGTATGGCAAGGGAAACATCCTAGATGTTCATGGGCTCACCTTATCAGACACAAGAAAGTGGGGGGAACTGGTATGATACATCTGTATGACTATTTTCTAGCGTCCCAACTAACCCAGCTACGAACGTGGTTCCCAGAACACTCTGGCATTCACTGGTCACACATTGAAGCCGCACACAGCAAGGTCAATCACTTATACGTGCTACTCCTGGCAGACATGTGGAAGCCCCAAAACATGACAGACCTACTGATTACAACCAAGACATCCATACTGGCTTGGAGAGAATTACAAAAGCATACTAATGTGGCAGAAGCCCAATATAAACAGAGATTACCCATCAACCTCCTAGACGTACTGATCCCGTGCCTCTCCACCCTGAGATGGAGAGATAGGGGCATACTCTGGATCGATAGCCTCTATATTCTAGACAGATTGAAACCCTTCACGACGCTCGCACATGAATATGACCTCCCGAACTCAGAACTTTATACATATACCCGGATCACCACGTTCCTGACTAAACATCCCCCTCCCAAGATCACTTTCCCGCTCCCGACAATTAGATTCCTAAATAACCTCTCTGGATCGATAAAAGGCATCACATTCTTCTACAACATGTTTAATGCTAAGACCAAATTTACCAAGACCTGTCCCATGATCAAATGGGAAAGCGACCTCAAACGTTCTTTCTCACGATCTCAGTGGTTGTGTGCATTCCGGGATTCATATGGGGTGTCGGGATGCACCAACCATTGGGAACTATCCCAAAAAATCTTGTCCAGGTGGTATCTGACGCCATACAGGTTGTCTCGATTTTACCCGACTCATTCCCCGCTCTGCTGGCGGGAATGTGGCCAAGTGGGCAACCTGTACCATATTCTTTGGACATGCAAGAACTTAACTAGTTTCTGGAACCAAATCTTTGGCCTCCTTTCGACGGTGACAGAAACTCCTGTTACACCGAACCCTGCCTTGGCTCTCCTCACTCTAGACATTGACGCAATAGCCCACAAACACAGGTGGGTTACAGCACATATATTGCTGGCTGCTAGGGCGACCATCACTAGGAGGTGGAAAAACACAGAGGCTCCAAACTTATCTGAAGTGGTAGCATCAGTGAATCTGACATATGAATATGAGAAATCACTGGCGCTACGCTCCAACTCCATTACTAAACACAATAGACATTGGGATTCATGGATCACTTGGAATGACAATTGAAACTTGAATGTATTTACTACATCTTATGACTTTTTATGAGATGTTTTATGGTTGCGATGTGCCTTACTTTTATGTTATATGTTGAACTGTTGAATGTATTTATTGTACCTGATATTTCAAAATTAATAAAAATTATTTTGAAAAAAAAAAAAATAAGTATTCCAACAAATAGAGGTTGATATTGAATCAATTTAACCACTTTACCACTGGAGGATTTTGCTGTCTTACGTCTGGGACACTTTTTGCGATTCGGCACTGTGCGACTTTAAGTGACAATTGCGTGGTCATGCAACGCCGTGCCCAAACGAAATTTACGTCCTTTTTTTCCCACAAACAGAGCTTTTGGTGGTATTTGATCACCTGTACGATTTTTTGATCATGCGCAATAATCAAAAAAAGAGCGACAATTTTTCAAAAATAACAATATTTTTCACATTTTTTTATATGAAATTCCCCAAAAAAAATGTAAAAATCAAATTTTTTTTAAATTTATGGCCAATTTGTTTTCTGCTACCTATGTTTGGTAATAAAAATCACAATAAGCGTATTTTGATTGGTTAGCGCAAAAGTTATTGCGTTTACTAACTAAGGGAAAGATTTCTGTAATTTTTGGTGTTTTTTTTTTAACGAGTAATGGCGGTGATCTGCGATTTTTTTTTGCGGGATGGCGACATTGAGGCGGACAGATCGGACCCTTGACTGACATTTTTGACACTTTTGGGGGTACCAGTGACATTACTACAGTAATCAGTGCTATAAATATGCACTGTTACTGTAAAAATGACACTGGCAGGGAAGGGGTTAATTTTATTGGAGAGGGAGGGGTTAATGTATGCCTGGTGCTTACTAACGTGTGTGGGGGGAGGTAAATGAAGTGACACAGGGACAGATCGCATGTTCAGCTATGCTGAACCCTGCAATCTGACCCTGCCTGTCACTTAGGAGATCCGCCCGCTCTGTTTACACAAGCGGGTGGATCTCCACACTCGATTGCTCCTCCCCTGGCCCGACTCCCGCTGTGACTGAATACAGCGGGAGCGAGCCTACGGCGGCGCACGCGCACCACCGAGAAAGGGGGATGTCTGGCGACGTAGGTCTACGTCGCCAGACGTTATCGAGCCACTTTGCCGCAGTAGTGCTCTAGTGAGCAGACGGCAAGTGGTTAAACATACAGTATAAAGGAACAGTAATACCTATTGACCCCAATGGGATCATACTGTCAATAGGTAAGATCCAATGGTAAATTATGTTTTTTTTAAACTGCCAGAAAATGCCATATTCATTTGCTCTCATATAGCACACCAGGGGTTCTCTGTACACTGTATACAGAACACTCTTGAGCCTAGTACACATGGGCAAAAGGTCGACACATGGGCCAAATGTCGGGCGGCATCAGCGGGTTCAATAGAAAAAGGCAGACATTCGGCCTATGTGTACTTGAGCCGTTCCGACAGAAGCTGGCCATTCCACCAGCTTCTTTCGAATGGGCATGACCGAAAAAGGTCTGCCGACTGTCTCTCAATCAGCGCTCTCAGCCAATGCCTGAGAGCAGGAAAAAAAAGAGAAAAAGATCTAGGGCCAAAGATATTGATGGAAAAATGAAGGGATCAAATGCGATTGCTGCCACCTGAATCCTGGTGATACACCATGAAATAGTATCAAAAAGGAGAGAGAGAACAAGCATCGCTGATCTATAATCCCAATAATTGCCAAATTGTGTTAAAAATAAATAACTAAACGGTGTTAAAATAAACACACTACCTAAAAAAATGTATTTTAATAAGTACACTGCATGTGTGCAATAGATACAGTGTAACAATTATTTACAAGAGATATTAATAAAGTGAATAATGATACGTATAAAAAATCCTGTGAAAAAAATCAATACCATAAAGTGTATATTTAGGGCAAAAACTGCAAAATCTGCGAGCCATCAAAAAAAGTGCAGCGTGCAAACAGATTAATGTGCTATCTCTTTCTCAGCAAATGAAGTTCATATGCGATCAAATAAAAATTCATATGTGATACAAAAAAATTACAATGAAGTTCAAATAAAGTCCCACAAATTAATGCAAGGAAGGTGCTCAGAAATTCTTCAATAGAAATCTTATCCCTGTGGAAAACACCCAGAGTGTGATCCTTCACTTTCCACACCAAACGGACTCACCAGAGGTAATGGCTGATCAGGTTATAGACCAGCACAAATTGCTTTATATCAAACACATAGCAGGAAGACGCCCCACGCTGCCGTTCCTGGTCAATCACTCTCTCAGATCAGTCCCTACAATGCATGAGGTTTAGAAAAGAGGAAGGCAGCTCTCCATAGTGTAAAACCATTTAAAATCACGGTGGTGTATTTAAAATGATTAAGTGTCTTCCCAACACTAGGGAACAAAAACGCTTTTGTTTTTTGTATACCTACAATGCGCAATGACGTCAGCATGCTAGCCCAGCCCTACTAGTTTTGTCATTCAACATCCTCACGGGGCGGAAGGATGCATTACATCACTGCTCCATCTTTATAGTGGGATTTAACCCATCCTCATTACATATCGATCTTACAATTTTCAGACATTATATACAATGTCGAAAGCTATATTTTTTGTCCGATTTTCTGATCGTGTGTACTAGGCATAAGGCACCAGATGCAACTGGGAAACCAGGTGTGCCTATGCCATTGCTTGATGGTCTGCCAGGCAGGGGTCCTATCTAGGTAGGGGAGCAAAAGATGTTATTGTCGCATCTTACCTGTAAATAAATGTTCATGCAATGAGTATCAGAGAGGGCTTATCAAGCTCCCTTTTAGCATTTATATTTGCAAGGCTTTAATTAGGACATGTGTCTGGACTCTGTGTTGATCAAAGAAGATCATCCTGGGTGTCAGACGTCACACTGCTTTGCTTGACAAAGGCAAAGAGCTATCGTACTTATCCGGCTAGTGCTCCACATCCTGAATAATTGACAAGGAAAATCAAGAACCTCACATAAATAGCCAGTATTATGCTCCTTTATCCCATCTTAGAAAAATAGGTCTTTCCCAATTTATCTTTATTTATTTATATATTTATAGTCCCAAAAAGCAAAATACCAAAGTGACTCAAAAAAGTGCATGTGAACACACAAAAAAGTGCAGTAGGGTGTGTCATATGGAGGTCTGATGAATGAGCTACACATGCCCCAAAACATGTTACTGCCCACCCGATGTTACTGCCATCAGCTGCATGCGTTCCAGCGTGGTTACCGGAAGCCCTACCACGCTGTTTGCACGCCAACACATGAAGCAGTCTCCCGGAACACTGGATTACTGAACATTGGCTCCTCTGGCTTCTAAAACATGCTGTTTTGATTTCAACTTCTTGTAAATTGTTTTTATCCTTCTATGCTCCAATAAATGGTCCATATTGCACTTAGAGGCACCTTGTTCTTCTCCATATTTCTACAGAGCCCTTTCTCCTCTCAGGTGCTGCCTGAGTTCATGCAGATCTACATAACCCGTTGGATCCAGGGCCCTACCCCACGGAAGCGCCCACATATATATTCTCTTTTACCTGTGTGTCATATGGTTCCCTTCCCTGACCCCCACATGGAGCAAGACTTCTGACGGGGGCAAGGCACACTCTTATCCACCTAGCCCAGTGATGGCAAACCTTGGCACCCCAGATGTTTTGGAACTATATTTCCCATGATTCTCAACTACACTGCAGAGTACATGAGCATCATGGGAAATGTAGTTCCAAAACATCTGGGGTGCCAGGGTTTGCCATCACTGACCTAGCCCAAAGGCCTGGGAGATCCCCTTCCTCCTGATCAGCTGAAGCCAAACACCAAGTACAAGGTTAGGTGTTGTCCCAAAGAAAGACCCCCAGGGCAGGGGAGGAAGGAACCTAGGGGCCACATATACTCCCCCTTAACTTCAGGGGATGCCTAAAGAGCCCCACCCTACCATCCTGTGAGTGAAAAAAAAAAAGCACATGCAAAGTTCAGTGACACACACAAGGAGAGCAATAAATAAAACATTAAAAAGATGTCATTGTATATACAATGGCTAGGCCTTCCACCCTAGTAAAATAAAAATTACCCTAATAATTACCAAATTAGGCCTAGTGGCATGCAGAAACATCAGGTGGAGCTGTGCCCTAGTGCCTGTTCTCACAGAGGGGTCCCCAACCCATAGTGATGCTATTATTTGTAGAATTTTGAGGAAAATAATGAATTTACTCCATTTTGGAATAAGGCTGTAACATAACAAAATGTGGAAAAAGTGAAGTGTTGTGAATAGCTTTCGGATGCACTGTATATAAGACAGGCTAAAGACACTAAAAACACAAAACAACTAATACTTTAATTCATGTCAATATCTTTTTGACATGCCGGTGTTCTGCTGAAAACTCCAACTTGCCGAGAACCCAACCATGTCATTTCCCGTGGCTCTACACCAGGAATAATTGGAGATTTCAACCACTTAGTGTTTTCACAGAACAGGCAGCAGCGTATACACGCTATAATGAGTGTAAATTTTTAGTCCGCCCGCTAGTAACCAACAACATGGCCGCCTCCAAGGCGGTGATATTTAGCAGGTGGACTAACAGGCTGCCGGTGTTCTGTGAAAACACCAAGTGGTCAAAATCTCTAATTACTCCTGGTGTAGAGTCAAGGGAAGTGAAGTGGTTGGAGTTCTCAGCAAGTTGGTGTTTTTGGCAGAATACTGGCATGATCAAGACAGCACAGTACTGCCAGAGCAGGCAGGAAATCGGTAAGGCCCCTTTCACACTTATGCAACCTAAAAGTCGCGCGATTTTGCCGCGATATTGACTGGACTTGAAGCAACGCCTATGTCCTTGGACCTCAAAACGCATTTAAACGGTTCCAAAATAGTGCAGGGACTACTTTGAAGTCGTTGCGACTTAAAGTCGTACAGCTTTGAATGTTACTCATTGGAAATCATGGAGTACGACTTGTCATGCGACTTTGCAGTCCCAAATCGCAGGACAAGTTGCAAAAGTGTGAAAGGGGCCTAAAGAAAACCTGTGACATCGGTGCAGTGGACAAAAAAAGCATTGGTAGCAGAGTTCAGGATGGGGCAGAGCAATTGGAAAAAGGAGACAGTCTCTAGGTGTCAAACTGGCGGCCCTCCAGCTGTTGCGGTACTACAAGTCCCATGAGGCATTGCAATGCTGACAGTTACAAGCATGACTCCCACAGCCAGGGGCATAATTTAACTTGTAGTTTTGCAACAGCTGGAGGGCTGCCAGTTTGACATCCCTGTGTCTAGTGCTAAGCTGGCCATACACGGAGTGAATTTTGGCCCTATCAGCACCACTCTGCTTTACATCCTTCCACCTGAGCTGAATGGAAACTTTCCAGCCAAACAGTGACTGTAGCCAATCAGCTACAACCACTGTTGGGGTATTCTGACAGCTGTGGGTGCCGACTGTCAGAAAACAATAGCCAGCAGTGGAGATTCTGTTTAGCATGGATGGGGGATTTGAGAGATTTCTCTTGTTTAGCCCAATGGAGAGAAATCTAAGTGGGTATGGCCAGCCATAGATTAAGCAATAAAATTGGTGCCCATGTTGTTACCTAGAGAAAAGGGCAAGACGATAAAAGAGAGGTGTTTGGTATGCAATTATATTATACCATTATACTATTAGGTGTGTATTATATATGATACTATTCATCAGTGATGGTGTGTTTTCTTTTATTTGACTTGTGGTTGAGTTGTACTAGGTCCACTTTACTTTCATAATAGTCATTACCGGTAATTATGTAGTTACACTTTAATTTTTATTTGTGTAGGTTTATTATACTTAGTTAGCTTTATGTAGACTGTTGATTTTGGCTTCAGATGTTTGGCAATGAAAATAACCTAAAGAAAAAGCATCAATGACGTGCAGCTGTCACTGTACCAATTGGAGGTCATGACAGGGGCTCTAACCCTTCTCTACCTGAGCTACTTGATGAAAAGAAAGAAATTGTTTATCTAGAGACTAATCTTTTTTTGTTAGTTTTGGACAGGGATGGGAAAGTATTAGAACTCTGGTCTGGTTTTACTGCTGTCGGGAGAGAGATTCCTTCACTTCTGATATGGTGAAAAGGTTGCAACAGACAGAAGCAAAAATGCTGTTTTTTTAGCAGAGTGATATTAAATCCTCAGTTTCTTAAGCATTTTCAGCAGCTGATTTAATCACTAAGGCTCCGTTCACAATAGTGCGATTTCGCACAGAATCAAATGACAATGGAAATCACATTTTCCTAATGGCATCTATTCACATTAATGCAAGTCAGAACGGTGCAATTTTGGAAACGTTTCCTATACTTCTTGTGCACTACTAGTGTGATTCCAGCACAATTACACTCCGTAGAATATGCAAACACATCCAAGCTGCACTACAAAATCACACTGAAAATCACATCAAACTTAGATTTCAGCAGTGTGAACCTAGCATTACTGAGTATGCAGCTACTTTGTCTTTTAATCATAGTCTGTGTTCGAGTTTAAGCTAGTGCAATGACCACCATTTCACCTCCTTTCTCTTGCAGCATCCTTTGGAGCCACCCTTGCACACAGGAACTAGAGTTGTATTTTCCTACACTGTGAACATCAATAGAAACACACAGAACCATATGCTAGGATGGCAAGGCACTCCCCTGCCCCCCTCCCCTCACCTTGTCCAAGCTAGCAAACTGGCTCTAGATTGTACTGTCTGCTGTTCACTCTTTCCTGCAAACAGGCCTGGACTGGGACAAAAAAAGGCCCTGGCACTCCAGACCAAGCAGCTAATTCCTCCAGGGACCGGGGGGTTGGGCGCCTTCACTGCAATGCAAAGGGGCACTGCGAACCAAAGGGGACTGCACTGCAAAGGGGCACGCACAGCAATGGTTTTTGTGCCCCCCCCCCCACAATGCAACACCCCACATGACAGCACCAGCAGCAATCCCTGTCCCCCACCACAGTGCCCCCCCCGCAGCCATACCCCCCTCCAACCACAGGGCCCCCCAGTCTACATCTCCCATGCACGGTCCCACCTCCAGCAGGGCAAAGGCAGGACTCTGCCTGCGTGACTGCTTCAGGGTCTCCCTTTACACTGACAATGTCACCCCACCCAGCAGGGCAGGAGGAGCTGTAGATCTGGATCACATCAACAAGCAAGTGACCAACCACTTGTCAATATGAAAGACTGCCGCTCTCCGTGCAGATCTCCAGCTCCTCCCGCCCCCCACCTCACCAACAGGATGACACTGCAGGCGGGGAGAGCCGGTGTAGCATGAAGGTTGTTAACTCCTTTATGCCCAATGGATGGGGGGGCTTAGGTATTCCACTATTGTTCCCACCGCTCCCCACTGACAGACTCCACCCCCCCAACTACCACCCCCCAGAGATATATCCCCACAGCCAAATACAGACTGCTCCCCTACCCCCCAAATACTTACCCACACTCCACCAACTACCGCCCCCTGAAAGACCCCACTGACAGACCATCCCACCACTAACGGACTAACACCCCCCAACTATTGTCCCCTCAACCCACCCCACCAACTACCACTCCTCACCCACTGGCCTCCACCCCTCAACTACTGACTCCTCCCCCCATTGACACACCCACACCCCTCAACTAACGCCCCGCCCCCACTGATAGACCCCAATCCCTCAACTACTGACCCCTTCCCCCCACTGGTGGACCCTCACCCCCAACTCTTGACCTGCACCACACAACTGATAGACCTCTACCCCTCCAACTACCTAATCATGCCACCCAACCCCTCGACTACTGCCCCCCCTGCTCCGTACTGACAGACACACCCCCCCAGTTACCACCTTGCCCCCCCAGATAAACTCCCACCCCGTAAACGACAGACCCCTCTTGTGTCGTGCCTGTGTCCCAACTGAACATTTGTCATGTAAAGAGTTAGGTGATCTTGCCCGTGCCCCGCTGACCATTCAGCAAGTAAGGAGGTAACGGAGTTTAGTTACCTCTTTGGGTGCAGCTTGGCACTCAGCTGCTGCAGAGGATACAGTTCTTCACGGGATATAGATCTTCATGTTACACCGGGAGAGGAGAAACAGACATGGCGGCACAGCAGAAGGCGAGTGGTGTCCTCATCCGGACTGTGGCCACAGCCCACCTCCTGCCGTGCAGCCCAGTCACCAGCACGCTGCTCCTGCCAGGACTATGTGGCCCAGTGGCTGAGGCCCACCTGGGTAAATCCCTTGTATGCCCTGTGGCCAGTCCAGGCCTGCCTGTGAAAACCAGAGGTTCCAGGAAGCAGCACTAAAATATCAGTAGCCAGCAGCATTGAAACTTGTCATCTGAAAGTGCTGGTGTTAGAATTTTAATAAATAGTTTACCAGCAAATGCTGATTTTATTGTGCTCAATGTGTCAAGCTAAACAAGGGGGAAGGTATGATATAACAGAGTTGCTAAAACCCCTGTTAGCTTTGTATTGTTGTCTGTTTCCCTGTTGAAGATTGTTCCTCACTTCCTGTCTGTAAAACATTGTCCCCAGAACAGGAAGTGAGGAAAATTCTCTTGGAGTTCCAGATAGCAGTAAAACCTTTCCCCATTCCATCCAACATTAAGACTAGATTCACACTTTGTGTGGAGCGTCACGCAGCAGGGGATCCAGTGTGTCCCCAATCACCATTTCAGGCCCTAATTCGGTCCAAATTTTTGGCTGAATTCGGACCTGAAACGGACCAGAAGATGCACAGGACTCTTCTGTAAACCGCTCCATAGTCGTCCCGGAGCTGTGTGAACCGTCTCCATTAATAGCTGGTCACAGTCTCCTGACATGCGAACTGAATGTGGGGAAAACCACATCCAATTTGCATCAGTATGGACCCAGCCTAAAAAAAAAATAGTTTTGGGTACACAACCTAGATACACTTTAAGCACACAGACTGTATTCCCCTCTAGGCATGTATGAGCATAGTCTTTCGACATCAGCCAAGCAGTTTTTTGGAAAGTACCTTTCTCTGATGTCCAGAACTTGACGTAGAGACAGCTCTGTAACCGCTAGGGAGCACATTTAAAGGTAACATCTCTCTCTGAGCATTACGTTTTATAGAATCAGAGCTGCCCTTATGTACATGAATCTGATTCTATCTTTAGATTTTAATAGCTGGCCCAGAGGAACAGCATGGAGCTCAGTCTCTATCCCATGACTATTCAGTGTAGCCAATCATTCGATTTTAAAAAAGAATCTCATTTATCACTGAAACTATAACGCACGCTATCTTTTCCCATTAGCTTTACAGTAGAAAGAAAAAAATAAAGCGCCATTACAAAACTGTTATCATGAAACCAGCGTGAAGCTTCTGAGGTACCTTAATACATACATATTACACATATGGTGAATCAGAGTGGCATTACCGAAATAACGCATGAATTCCACCATAATTCCGTTTATAGCATCTATTAAACCAACTCGCTGCTGCATTTTTTTTTTTTTTGTAGGCTAAATACCCTAGCTGTGGCGGATCATCCCTGAGGCATGCTGTACTGGAGAACTGTCAGATATAAAGTCATACTTAGTATCTACCATGGTAAATCATTCTCTCCTTGTGCCACTCTTAGAATAAAATTTTGAGGTGACACAAATTCTAAAATATTCCTTTTTTTTTACTTGTCAGGTAATGAGAATATATTGGTAATTTATTGTGTATATAGAAGATAGACTTGATACATGCCATGACACTGTGATAATGAAAATGAATTATTTACCACTTCCGGAGCGCTTACTGTATATTTACTGCGGGAGGCTGGCTCATACAGGCAAAATGACGTAGATCTATGTCGCTCGCCTGGGGGCAGCTAGGGGGCGAGCGCGCGCCGCCGGCAGGGCGTTCCCGTCCCCAATCGTCAGCGTGGAAGCCGATGCGCGTGTCAGGCGGCTCCGATTGCTGCCTGACACCCGCGATCGCTCCCCGCTGAGAGAGAAGAATGATCAACTGTTGTAAACACAGCTGACCATTCTTCTCCCTGTAATGATCATAGAGCCCATGTGATCCTTCTATATAGGATCACATGTCTCTATGGTCATTTCAGAATCCACGCCCCCCCCCCCCACAGTTAGAGTCACTCCCCTAGGCTCATTTAACCCCTTGATCACCCATAATGTTAACCCCTTCCCTGCCAGTGTCATTATTACAGTAACGGTGCATATTTTAGCACTGATTACTGTAGTAATGTCACTGGTACCCCCAAAAGTGTCAAAAATGTCAGTTAGGGGTCCGATCTGTCCGCCGCAATGTCGCAGTCCCGCAAAAAAATCGCAGATCACTGCAAATGCTAGTAAAAAAAAAAACAATAAAAATGACATAAATTTTCCCGTAGTTAGTAGACGCAATAACTTTTGTGCAAACCAATCAAAATACGCTTATTGTAATTTTTTTTTTACCAAAAATATGTAGCAGAAAACAAATTGGCCTAAAATGTTAAAAAATGTTGATTTTTAATTTTTTTTTTGAGAATGTCATGTAGCAAAATGTGAAAAATATTGTTTTTTTTTCAAAATTGTCGCTCTTTTTTTGTTTATAGCGCAAAAAATAAAAATCGCACAGGTGATCAAATACTACCAAAAGAAATCTCTGTTTGTGGGAAAAAAAGAACATAAATATTGTTTGGGTACAGCATCGCACAACCGCGCAATTGTCCGTTAAAGTAACGCAGTGCCGAATCGCAAAATAGGGCCTGGTCATTAAGGGGGCAAATCCTTCTGGTCTTAAAGTGGTTAAAGCTGGTAAAAAAAAAAAAAAAAAAAAAAGGGTGTCCGTGGTGACAACTCAGACTCCAGCTGTCAGTTCATTGACTGTTTTGTAAGGTCAGCCAATTTGTTTCCATTAGTTTTATTTTTCAAGGATTAAACCAGTATTTCTCAACCTTTTTTCAATCGAGGCACCATTTAAAAATTATAGACAGGAACCCCATTCTAAAATGTAAAAACTATTCTAATAATTTTACATAATGCAGCAACATCCACACCTAGGACACCCAACATTAGAAGGAATTTATTCTTCCAAAGCAAATACACTTTTGCAAACTGGTACTGACTAGTATTCCAATGTTTCTCTTCTCCCTCAGTTTTTCTATTTTAAGCTAATGTGACCCCCAACGCTGATGGAGAGGGGCAGGAGAAAGGGATACAAGAATGCTGTGCAGGCGACTGTCATCCTCCATATCAACTGGTGGTGCTATTTGTTGTTAGGACGCCAGCAGCTAGAGGGTTGTAATGGTGTAGAATGAAAACCTGTGGCTTTGAGTAACTAAAGGCAGGCTTCATCCACACGACAGCTTATATACAATTTTTGGGCATTTTTTAGGCATTTTGCAAAGGCACCCCTGAAGAAACCTCAAGGCACCCCAGGGTCTTGGTTGAAAAACACCGGATTAGACTGACTATACACATTAAGATTTCTCTTGTTTTGGCTGAATGAGAGAAATCACTTGATTCCCCCATCCATGTTAAACTACCTTGATGGATAAACTTGTAATGCTAACTATTATACAGCCACCCATGGCTGGCAAAATTACCAAACAGTACCTGTATCTGATTGGATGCAGGCACTGTTCTTCCTAGAATTTTCCATCCCAGTAATTGAGTCAAAACCAGATGGTGCTGAAAGGGCCATACATGAAATTAATCTTTGGCTAATTTTGTAGGAAATGGACCCAATTTGACCAGTGTATTACCAACTTAGTCTTAGGTTTACTATACATGTTTCAATCTAACTATACAATTTTGTTGTGAAATCCAATTTAGGCCGCCCATTAATGGTTCCAATCTCGGTCGGTTCCTGCTGAACCAGCCGAGATTCAAACTGTTGATGGGCGGGCAGGTTGAACATACCAAGTTGATTGATCAATCAAGTTGGGTACAACCAGCCTGCCAGATTCTCTTGGGACTATCGCTAGCGGCTGCTTATCCTGGCAGGGACAGCTTCCCACGACACCAACCAAGACAATTGCTGATTCCCCTGTCAACACTGTCTGCGTTGATGTAGGAGTCATGCGAATTTCAATACAATTTTATTTTGATGCAAGGCATCAAATCTCCTGCATCTAAAAGTTCAGGGATCACAAATTGTTGTGCCAAAACTGATCCCACCAGGTCGGACTTACGAGATGGGGAAAACCAAGTGTGAGCACTACTGTTTAAGGCCAGTATTCTATCAGAATGCCGCTACCCATCAGATTGTGCAATGGAACAAAAAAAACATTTACTACGCATGCGTGATGTATTCCACCATGCGTTCCACAGCCCTATGCATTCCAAACACTTCATGATCTGATGGGTAGCGGTAATCTGAACAGCCATGCGGGCATCTTACTACACCCAGCTACGTCTTGAATTTCTGAGTATTTTTAGCAATAAAGTGAGCAGATATAAATAAATATAGTATATTGCAGGGCTCAAAATTTAAAGTCCTGAGCTACTAGCCAGGCCTTAAGGGTTACTCGCCACCAATTGCCCCACCCAACTCCTACCCTGCCCCGCCCCTAATTCCGCCCCTAAACACGGCCTCATAAATGATCTCATAAAATTACACTGTTAAATGTTTTTGCATTAATGCAGAAGTTACAAAAATAAATATTAATAACAACGTTTTCAGTGCCTATCAGTGCAGCCTCATCAGTGCCCATCGATGCAACCTATCAGTGACCATCAGTGCAGCATCATCAATAAAGCTTATCAGTGCGGCCTCAACAGTGCCCATCAGGGAAACTTCAATAGTACCCATCAGTGCAGTCTGATCAGTGCCCATCAATGCAGCCTCCCCTGTGCCCATCAATGCAGTCTCACCCATGCCCATCAATGCAGCCTCGCCCGTGCATGTCAATGCAACCTCACCTGTGCATGGAAGCCCCTGTACAATCTGAATCTTGAGCAGTTGCTTGATGTCCCTGCACGTTCTGCTGTGCTGCAGCAGCAGCCGCTGCTGGATGGGGGGTGCCTGATTTTAGCCATGCCTAGGCACAAAATACACCACTGAGAATATGGGCAATACCGATGACTGGTCCTTTCCCCTCTTTTTGCCTTTGAGAGCCTACATAGTGCTGGCTCCACTTTCAGCTCAATACAAACTATTCTGATAACAATCCAGTTCTTATATTCTCACAAACCTCAGTACATCAGACCAGAGAAGATGACTTTGTGGAATTTTACAGGGTGACTACAGCGGGGTGACACAAGATACCGTGCATGCCTTGTGTAGCGCGGTTACCTTCCATTTGCCCGTGTGTCAATTTTCGTTCATCATGGCACTGACTCTCTGAGGAGCTGTCACGGGGAAGAGAGAGAGAGGAAGAGGAAAGCTGGTCGATAATGACAGAGAGCAGAGCGCGGATCATCCCGCTGTAACAGCTTTAATTGTAATTGCCGGGCGCTCGCCGACACACACAGTCCCGCCTCCTAGCCCGACTTCTTACCAGAGCTTATTAGTAAAAGGGCATATAGACAGATAAATCCAATGTGAAAACAAGTAGTGGAGAAAATTGGGTGAATATCTTCCCACAGAAGGGTGGGTAAGCCTCTTACCGGATGGTCATACAGTTAGGGCCTATGTATATTCCCTGGCTTGAAGATACACTTCCTCCTCTCCTTCAGGTCCCTCAATGGACCAATATTCCCTGGTGGTCTTAGGCTACTCAGGTCCTCAGTGTTCAAACATAAGAGACAAATAGCGGCCAAAAGTGCATTATCCCAAGACCATTTATTAATTAAAAAATTGGGTACACTTACAAGAAACACCAAAGGTGACTGCCAGATAGATCCTGTAGTCCGCGGCTGCCTGCAGTGCAGACCGCGGCGATGCTGGTAACGACGCGGCGCCTCCTCTCTAAAAGGAGGCTTAGAAGATTTTTGCACTGTTTTGATTAACACATTCATTTGTTTGCTGTGTTATATGATTCAATATTTGCTTTTTTGATTTAAGCATCATTTATTGTTCCTCGTTTGAACACCTTTACACCTGTTTAGCACACTTGATTCTATTATTACTACTATATTTATATATGCTCACTGTATTGCTAAAATTACTCAGAAATTCAAGACGTAGCTGGGTGTAGTAAGATGTCCGCCTGGCTGTTCTATCAGATTACGGCTACCCGTCATTGCACATGCGCAGTAAGTGTTTTTTGGTTTTCCGTTGCACAATCTGATGGGTAGCAGTATTCTGATAGAACACCGCCCATACACAGAGCAAATTGCTTTCCTGCAACCACGGGTTGCAGGAAAGAAATTCACTAGATTCCCCCATCATCACAGACAGTGTTGATGCAGGAATTCCTCCTGCCTGGCCATTGTCTTCTCACAAATAAAAAGATGAGCAATACTACAGCTGCTTAGCAATAAGATTCCTTCTTATGATTTCCTAGAGAATAAAAGCAGTAACCTGTTTGGTTGCTTCGGCCACCAGCTCCTTATTGGCTTCAGCTTGCCATGCTCCAGTTTCTGTAAATGATAGTGAAGTGAAGAGATCTGTTAACAGGTTAGGCAGGATAGGTAGGAGGCGGGGGGAAGGAACATTTTTAAGGATAGATATATTTAGGCTGGCTATTCATTATACAGTTTTCTTCTACAACTTTCCTTTAGATTTACCAAAACCATATAATATGAGGTCACACCTAAACACTTTCAATTTGCTATGCAATCAATCTTGTACTACATAGTTAATGGTAAATCTAAAGAAAATTGAACAAGAAAATTGTATAATGTATGGCCAGTTTTAGTGTGTTCTTTTTAGAACTGCGCTATCTATAAGGTGGAAGCTGCCAGCACTACAATTGACATAAAAAATTGTCCATAAATCACATAGAAAAAAGTGCAGCACTTAATCAGTATGCTGTCAAAGAATTGTGCATATAAATGTGAAAATCAACAATGCATTCATGACATAATAGTGAGTCCCTAATTCATAAAATTATGTGAAAAAAAAATACTAGAAAACCGAAAGTGAAGCTGAAGTGTTCAAACATCCAAAGTTGTCAGTGAGAAAGAACCCAGCACCAACACAAAAGCATATGCACTCACCAGAAAATATGGACCCAAATACCTTATAGCAAATGGGTCAATCAAGCCAGGTAATCCTCATGGGGATAAAGTGGTCCACTTGTGAGGGATGGTCGATCAAAGTATGTCCATATGTTCCTGGATTGAGATGGCTTTGTCTCCCGGCAGCACACCGATATATGGAAATAAGCCAAAGTGAACATACATAGTGTAAAACTGCATAAATGAGATTTATTTAAAAAGGTCAAAAAAATTCCAGACATCCATAGGTAGTTCCGACGCATTTCGTCACATATGACTTATTCACAGAACATCAGTACTATAAATCGTTGACTTAAAACAGAAAAGTCAGAGTAAGATTAGAAGTCCTAATTTGCATATCTGTTCTAGGATAGTGAGATAAAGTTATTTAAAGAGACAGTGTCACTTTGCCCATTCAGGGTAAAGTGACAGTGTCTGTGTAGAGGCCCACTTGTGACCCCTTATAGTCTACAGCATTCCCCCCACCGCTTCGTCTATTGAAGCCATCACAAATAAATACCCAGTATTGCCTGGTGTGGGAGCCTAGAGGCAGCACCCCCTACATCATATAACAGTGCTCAGGCCTAGATCCTGGCGGTTAGGGTTGAGTGCTTTATTATAGTAGGAGGTCACGTGCTTCTACATACCCAGAAGTTCCATGTATTTTGTGGTAGTCATGGAGAAATAAGCAATGGAGGAGGTTAAAAGGTGTAAATATCAGTGGATCGGGGGCAGGTTTACAAAGACAGGAATCCAGTTGTCCTTAATGCTCAAAGTGACATTGCCCCTTTAAAAGTAAGCCTGTGCTTTATGGAACAGGGCAGAGCAACAGGTTTACTTTAATGCGGTATTAGTATAAACAAGCAGGGCTTTTTTTCATGGGGAACGTGGGGGAAAGCAGTTCCGGCACCTCCAGCACTTAATGTATGTAATGGCAAGGGGTGCTGTAATGTGCTACAGTGTCTATTGATGCTCGCTTCTGGGTATCTATTGTTGCTGGAGGGGATATATTTCTGCAGGAGGGTTTAATGCGGCTGAGGGTGGTCTACTGTTGGTGCTGGAGGATATATTGTCCCTGTAAGGGATCTAGTTTTGCAGTAGGTGGTCTGTTGTTGCTGGTGGGGATCTATTGTTGCTGGGAGGGATCTACTGTTGAGGGAGCAGTCTGTTTTAGCTGGCTCCTGGAGGGTCTATTGATGCTGTCTGCAAGGAGATCTGTTTTTTTTGCCGGGTCTACTGTGGGGGTAGTTCATTGTAAGCCCTGTACACAAGACTAATGACTCCCGTGTGCCAGTGCTGATTGGCCCAGCCCTGTCACACGGAGTAAGTCACATGCTTCTCCATAACCAGATGTACCAAGTATTTCATTTTTAAAGTAAACTCTATAAGTATAACTGTAATGCTGTAAGTCCTACCTGAAAATACACTCTCTTTCTTTTAAAAGCATATTTAGTTGTTTGCTTTAGCCCATCCTATTATCATGTTACAATGGCCGTGCTAGGGAGTTAGGATATCAGCACTAAATGGGATCATCACAGCTTATACACCAAGAATTCAGGAGATGCAGTTGAGAGGAAACTGGAGAGAAACGATGATGTGGGTCTAGTTGCTTATTTTTAATACTGGCTTCCCCCATTCATTTTCTGTCTGCATCAAAGAACAAAAATAGACAAAAATACTGTGAATAAATATTAAATCACAAAGAGTGACTTATTTCCTCACAACCTAAACCCCTAGAGCAGGGAATCTTCAAACTATGGCCCTCCAGTTGTTCCGGAACTATAATTCCCATCATGCCTTGTCATGTCTGTGAAAGTCAGAGTTTTACAATGCCTCATGGAATGTGTAGTTCTGCAACAGCTGGAGGGCCGTAGTTTGAGTATCCCTGCCCTAGAGCATGGGGAAATGCTTCCTTTAACCACTTAAGCCCCAGAGGATTTTCCTGCTAAACGACCAGGGGGTATTTTGCGATTCGGCACTGCTTGATTTTAACGGACAATTGCGCGGTCGTGCGACGCTGTACCTAAACAAATTTGACGTCCTTTTTTCCCACAAACAGAGCTTTCTTTTGGTGGTATTTGATCACCTGTGCGCTTTTTACTTTTTGCGCTATAAACAAAAAAAGAGCGTAAATTTTGCAAAAATAACAATATTTTTCACATTTTTTTATATGAAATTCCCCAAAAAAATGTAAAAATCAAAATTTTTTAACATTTTCAGCCAATTTGTTTTATCCTACATATGTTTGGTAAAAAAAATCGCAAAAAGCGTATTTTTATTGGTTTGCGCAAAAGTTATCACGTTTACTAACAAAGGGAAAGATTTTTGTCATTTTTGTTGTTTTTTTTTAACGCGTAATGGCGGCGATCTGCGATTTTTTTTGCGGTACTGCGACATTGCGGCGGACAGATCGGACCCTTAACTGACATTTTTGACACTTTTGGGGTTACCAGTGACATTTCTACACTAATCAGTGCTATATATATGCACTGTTACTGTAAAAATACACTGGTAGTGAAGGGGTTAACTTTATTTGGGAGGTAGGGGCTGTGTGTGTCCCTAGGGGCGTGCTTTCTACTGTGATTGGCTGTGGCTTGAGGTGTAAGGACACTGATCAACGGATCTACATAGTAGATCCGTCTGATCAGTGTTTTTACACCGAGGAGAATGACAGGCAGCTTGCTTACACAAGCCGCCTGACTTTCTCCCTCTCCCCCGACGATCGCCGAGTGACCGGCGGACATCGGGTCCGCCAGTCACACGCGCGGGGGGTCCGTGACCGCGCGGGAGCGGGAGCGCGCCTCCGCGGGCGCGCGCTCGCTCCCCAGACCCTCCCAGGCTAGTGACGTTAATTAACGTCACTCTGCCTGGCAGGGGCTGACCGCCGCAGTAAATTTACTTGCGGCAGTCGGCAAGCGGTTAAGGGGGATATGCAGATATACAATTGTTACTACTGTATTTCTAAATTCACAAAATCCCTTTTCAAATAAGGAAAGCGGCTCTTCAGTCATTCAGTCACCCTAAAGCGGCTCTTTAGTCATTTTTTATCTTTCCATCTATTAAATCTTCTGCCCTTGTTGTTTTAACTTTGGATAGTAAAACATTTTTTTCTGCCAGTAAATACTTCCTCTTTCTTGTCCGGTCATTAGCCTAGGGCCCCAGTGATGGCGAACCCATGGCACTCCAGATGTTTTGGAACTACATTTCCCATGATGCTCAACTTCACTGCAGATTACAAGAGCATCATGGGAAATGTAGTTCCAAAACATCTGGAGTGCCAAGGTTCACCATGACTAGGTTAATGACATTATGCACAGCTCTCTCTCCCACTCTTGTGAGAGTTTGCCAGCAAGGGAGGAGGGATGAGTCATAGGAAAGCCAATAAGAGCTGCATAGGTGGAGGGGGGCTGGATGAGGGTGGAGATAACAGGAGACTGCAGAGATCTATGTGCATTCATCCAAAAAGGAGAAATGTGCAGGCAAGCAGTGGTGTGATTGTGTCGGTCTGTATATATGTGTGTGTGTATGTATGTATATATATATATATATATATATATATATATATACATGTCTTTGTGTGTGTGTGTGTCTGTGTAAATCCAGGAAGTGAACAGGCAGCAGCTTCAGCTGCCCACAGTTAAAATGGCTGCAGCCAAACTTAGTGGAGGGAGATTTCTGCAGCATATTTGGCAAGTACAAAATCACAGTATATATAAAATAATATGCAAAGTGGTTGGAGGGAAGCTTCAGCATGGCAAAAATGTTTTTATTGCAAATTAAATGATCAGACTGCAGTTCCTCTTTAAATTTCTTTTATATTGAGTTTCCACACCACCCACACACCAGCTGAAAGGTGAAATCAGGCCCGCAATTGGTTCTCTGTTCTGTAAATTGATGAGTTAGGTACAAAGGTGGTGCACATTTTTTTTCATGTTGTCAGTCACGTGTGATATTGTTGGGAACTTTTGGCACCAATACAATATACAAAAAAATATACAACACACACCAGAACTGCTAGGTAATCAAGAGAAAAATGTTAAATCCTCAAATTTAAAACATACACGAAACACAAGTATACTATTTATTTTGGCATAACCCCTAACCCTGCCACTAAAACTCAAATTGAATCTAATCCAAAAACCTCATAGTTATTAGTAATCTAGTCCTAAATAGAATTCCCAAACCTAATCCTTAAATTGAATGCATGTAGAGCTATTCCCACATGAGCTGCTTGGTAATTTGGGTTCTCTGTTCTGTGCCTAAACTACAAGAACACCCTCATCTCATCTTACACATCTGGTTGAATGAAAGTTACTGCAAGCTTTGGAACTTGAGTATAGATGACTTTAACTTGGCTCTGAATTAGCAACATAAAAATAGACACAAGACTGTTTAGTAGTAAATTAAATGTATTGGTATGGGTTAGAATAAATGGTGGTTTGAGCATAAATGAAAACACAGCAGGTAGGTTTAGACAGTCTGCAAGACAGTATAATCACTATGCCAAGGTAAATTAGAATAGAGGTCTGTACCACTAGACTGGGATTAATGCATTAGTCAGTAAAGTCAGCAATAAAGCATTGACTACAATGTGAATAATAATACTATAACTAGTCTAGAGTGCACTCTAGGAGAATGTATAGGAAATGGTGCAATGTCCCCTGACAGGTACCTCTCAGAATAAGCAATAGATGAAGGTTTCTGTGTAGCAGCTGTAAAGGGCCAGTCTTTACTCCTAACTCTTCAGCCGGCTAGTGCTGGGGCCCAGTTGTACCATTGCTGCAAATGAGAATAGTCCCGGTCAAACCTACAGGCAGCAGTAAGGCTACTAGATGGATGTATGGTCAGTCCTGAAAGGGCTCAGTCTCTCTAGCAGAAGATAGTAAATCCGCACAGCAGCAGCTCATTACTCCCAGCGATATTTCATCTCACCATCTGTTCACTCACAGTAATTGATCCCTGCTCTGCTCTGCACCTAGGTGACTCTGGCTGTAAGATCACCTGGACTGAGCACTCTGGATCCTGCTCAGGCTGGTAGTGCACACTGGACAGCGATGTGCACTCTCTGGGCTTCCTCAAGAACCTGCGTTCTGTACAGCTTGAGAAAAAGTAGCTTTTTTCCCTCCTCCTGGCAATCTTCCTAAATTGAGGTTCAAAAGCTCTAGTTTACAGTAAAGTCTCTCCATGATTTTTCAGGAACTAAATTTGGTTGGTGGGAGCAGCAGGAAAAGTATTCACAGGGTCTTTCTGTTGCTTTCCTAATAAAAAAGTAGAGATTGGTATTGCTGGCATGAAAAAACGGAGGCTGGCATGAGCTCTCCTGATAGTGCTATTCGCCTGGCTGTCATCCTGACCATCTTTATTCAGGCTTTGAGTTACCAAGACACAGAAATTATGCAGATCATGATTAACATTAGTGATCCGCATATTTATTTTAGGCCTGTGATTCAGCCATAGCAGCCCCCATATTACACATAAAAAAGGTTTACCTGAATTTAAAATATCTTCTGCATCTTAATTGCCCATTCAAACCACAACGCAGTGCACTGGGATTCGTTGTTTAACCAGTTCTGGACATGAAGGATTTGTCCCCTTAATGACCAGGCCATTTTTTGCGATTCGGCACTGCCTTAATTTAACGGAAAATTGCGCGGTCGTGCGACGCTGTACCAAAAAAAAAATGAATGTCCTTTTTTTCCCACAAATAGAGCTTTCTTTTGGTGCTATTTGATCACCTGTGCGATTTTTATTTTTTGCGCTATAAACAAAAAAAGCGACAATTCTGAAAAAAAAAAAAAAAACAATATTTTTCACATTCTGCTATATAACATTCCCAAAAAAAATTAAAAACCTAAATTTTTCATCCTTTTAGGCCAATTTGTATTCTGCTACATATTTTTGGTAAAAAAAAAATGGCAATAAGCGTATTTTGATTTTTCTGCACAAAAGTTATCGCGTGTACAAACTAGGAGAAAGATATATGTCATTTTTATTTATTTATTTATTTTTTACTAGTAATGGTGGCAATCTGAGATTTTCAGCAGGACTGCGACATTGCAGCGGACAGATCGGACCCCTGACTGACCTTTTTGACACTTTTGGGGGGGGACCAGTGACATTACTAAAGTAATCAGTGCTAAAAATATGCACTGTTACTATAATAATGACACTGGCAGGGAAGGGGTTAAAGAGGTTGTAAACTCGTTTGATTTTTTTTTTTTTTTTTTTACACCCTGCAAAAGAAAGACATAATGAGCTAGTATGCATCGCATATTAGCTCATTATGCAATACTTACCTCAGAACGAGCCCCCGCCGTGCCGCTCACTCACCTCTATGACGGGCGACATGTCTAGTCGCCCGTCTTCCGGGATCGCGGCATCCGGCCATCTGATTGGCCGGAGCCGCGGTGACGTCACTCCCGAACACGCGCGCGGGAGCCGACAGTCACGGCACGGGGCTCTGAAGGAACGGCACGATCGGCCGTTCCTTCAGAGCGCATGCGCCAGTGACGTCACTGGCGACATGTAAGGTAAATATCTCCTAAACGGTACATGTTTAGGAGATATTTACAGTACCTATAGGTAAGCCTTATCATAGGCTTGCCTATAGGTACAAGTTGTAGAGGAGGGTTTACTTCCTCTTTAACCTAGCGGGTGATCAAAGGGTTAAATGTAAGCCTAGGAGAGTGTTAACTGTGGGGGGAGGGGCTTGTGAAATGACCATAGAGACCTGTGATCCTATATAGAAGGATCACAGGTGCTCTGTGATCATTTCAGAGAGAAGAACGGTTGGCTGTGTTTACAACAGCTGACCGTCCTTCTCTCACAGTGGGGATCGATCACGGGTTGCCGGCGGCAATCAGTGCCACCAGCCCCATACATCGGCATCCCATGTGCGCAACCGACGTAGTACTACGTCGATTCGCGCAGCTGAATGTATTCAAAATGCACCACACAGGATACTGCAGGGCATTGCAGCGCACATCTGTTGCAGAGGTGAGTTGGGGTGTTGTTCACAATGAATGGCATTGATGTGCACATACACACGCAATATGCAGGTGGGGTGATTAATTCCTAGGATGTCTCCATATACAGTAGATATATATTTATAAACAAATAACTGTTCTCATCCAAATTGGAAAATAAAACATATAATCTTTAACTGGATAACTGTTGCAGGTTAGGAACTGCAAACATCTACACTCTTGCTCAAATGTAATATTAACATTTTTCAATGAGTAGTTTTGTACAATTTTTATTTACTGGTTAATGATCTTGAGAAAGAAACTGTAAACATCTATGGTCCTGTGTAAATTTAGAAAGAGCCCCCTTCAGGTAGAGACTACAAAGGAGTCTAATGGGATCCTTTTTTCAGATCCTCAGAGAGTTCTTTGCCATGAGGTGCCATGTTGAACTTCCAGTGACCAGTATGAGAGAGTGAGAGCGATAACACCAAATTGAACACACCTGCTCCCCATTCACACCTGAGACCATGTAACACTAACAAGTTACATGACACCGGAGAGGGAAAATGGCTAATTGGGTCCAATTTGGACATTTTCACTTATAGGGGTGTACTCACTTTTGTTGCCAGCGGTTTAGACATTAATGGCTGTGTTTTGAGTTATTTTGAGGGGACAGCAAATGTACACTGTTATACAAGCTGTACACTCACTACTTTACATTGTAGCAAAGTGTAATTTCTTCAGTGTTGTCACATGAAAATATATAATAGAATATTTACAAAGATATGAGGGGTGTACTCACTTTTGTGAGATACCATATTTATATATATATATATATATATATATATATATATATAGTATATACACATACACATATTTACATATACTTACATACAGTATACAGGCCGTCCCCGGGTTAGAAATATCTGACTTACAAACGACTCCTACTTACAAACGGAGAGAGACATTAGGATTAGAGATGAAATCTAACCCTAGGAAGGGACATTTAGTCCTGTAAGAGTTATCATGGGGAAAAGGTGTATCCACTGAAGCTTTATCACCACTCCTTGATTTCACAAAAACCCAAAGTTTTCAAAATCCAATTGTCACAGGGACAGAAAGTGAGGTGAAATCTTCTGATAACCCTTCCCTAAACTATCTGAATCTACCTTAAATATAAATTCAACTTAAGAACAAACCTACAGACCCTATCTTGTTTGCAACCCAGGGACTGCCTGTATACACAATCCTGCTAAACAGCTTCTGGGCATGCCCAGAAGCTGTGCAGGAATGCCGCGCCTGCACCGGAAGTGACGAGCAGGGCCGGTGCAGTGCATTGTGGGACTCCGACGTCACCGAAGAGGCCGCAGAAGAGGACGCGCTGGCTTCAGCTGCCCACACCTGAGATGGCAGCGCTGGAGAAGAACTTTTCAAGGTAAGTATTTCTTCTTACAGGTAAGTGTGACCCGGGACAGTTCAGAGGCTATCCATTGTGGAATGTACTAGCCCTGACTGTCCCGGGGGTATTTTTATCAAAATTTGACCCGAGGCCGGAACATTGCTTTAAAGAGAATAACTCAACACCAAGTTCACTATATGGACCACCTATGTATTTATACATGTTGATCATATCCCCCCCTTAATCTCCTCTTCAATTTCAGAAATTCAGTTTCTCTAACCTTCCCTCATAGCTGAGCTCCTCAAATACAAATTAACAAAAAAGTTGAAGTCACAGACAGCATTAAAGATCTTACAGAGGTTCTACAACTTCCTGACTCCTAATAAAATAAATTCTGGCTGCAATTGGGCTCTCGGCCATGCTATAATTTAACCGCATCCCCGTATGGACACGAGGTGCGTTGGTTGCACAGATCAGTGTACATTGTTACAGCTGCAAGCTTTAGTTTATCTGAGTACAACAAGCCCGACCACAATGAGAGGCCACTCCTCCCCCTCCCTTTGTTCTCAGCTCTGCAGGCACAAGCATGTAGCGAGACTGAACATTGACAAGGGAGTGCCTTCACACCATAGACTCTGCCTGTGAAATAGAAGCTTGGGGCAGCTGGAGCCCTTACATGTCTACAAAGGTAGTGCCGAATATTTCTAAAATCGGAATGCTCCTCTACTAGGATCTTCCCTGTGCTATGCTGCAAAGTATTCATTGTACGCAGAGAAGGTATATCTACCAAGTAAAGAAATACTGAGCTTAAAGGGAACCTTTAGGCTTGGTAAAAGTTTTCTAGCTATCTATACACATGAATACCATCATCAGCTAACTCAATTCTAAAATCTCATAAAGGTATATCCATCTTTTTTTTTTTTTGGGGGGGGGGGGCATGATAAATTGCCCTCCCTAAAAAGGATATTACACTAAACCAGGAAGTAAATAAGAGAACCAGAACCATGTGTACCATTTGGACGTGGTGCCTCTCCCCCTCATCATTACCTTCTGAGCTTGTCTCCCTCTTTTCAGAACCATTTGTAAGTGGAAGGAAGGGTTTGATAAAAAAAAGTTGGCATTGTCTCCACGCAGGTTAGGGCCTCTATGAATGGAGGGGATTCCCTTTCTGGGAATAACATTAACCCTAAATATTAAATGCACACCAGTATAGAAATAATACAAACTCTATATAAGGAGAGATTATTAAAAGTACATACATCCAATGTACAAAAAGGTTTTGGAATCCTGGTGGAATTGTGCTCATATATTCTTGTACAGTGGTCTCCAAAATTCAGCCCTTTGCAATATTACTCCCACTGACATCAATGATGAGGCATTATTGCTCCCACTGACACCAACAAATAGGGACTATTCCTCCCATTGACACCAACAATGGGGCACTATTCCTCTCAATGACAGCAACGATGGGGCATTTTTCCTCCCACTGACATCCATGATGGGACACTTATCCTAGGCACTGACACCAACGATGGGGCACTTTTCCTTCCACTGACACCAACGATATGGCACTATTACTAACACCAATGATGGGGCACTATTCTTCCCACTGATATCAATGATGGAGCACTATTCTTCCCACTGACACCAATGATGGGGCGCTATTCTTCCCACTGACACCAACGATGGGGCACTATTCTTCCCACTGACACCAACAATTGAATACTTTTCCTCGTACTGACACCAATAATAGGGCATTATTCCTCCCACTGACACCAACATTGGGGCACTCTTCCTACAGCTAATGCCAAAGATACACTGTTTACTCCCTTGGACCCCAAAACAGTTTTTTCTACCATTGGCAACAGTCTGGCCCCCTTAAAGTCAGAAGGACAATAAACATTTCCTTTGTTTAGAAAGCTTGGAGACCCCTGTTCTAGTATATAAAGTTATTAATAGAGATACCTTCAGATGAATGTTGCAGCAAAGTGCAATTGCAGGGGCTCCTAAGGACAATTGTGATGCGGCGTTTGTCATACTTTCAGGGACCTGAAGACAAGATCTGCAATGATGAGGCGATCCTCCAGCCACTGTCCAACCAGCCTGGAACACAGCTTCTCACAAGCAGAAATTGTGGTGTGACACTGGAACTCAGAGTCAGCCAATCTACTCTGTGCTTTAGTCCCTCCCTAATAGTTTCTAATCTGACATGCAGCTGGACTTTTAACAAGCAAAAGTGGCTGTCAGTTATTGAGCCATACACTGAAACTAGCTATGGAATCATAAACCAAAAAGGACAGGGTTAACCAAAATAACAGGAGCTGCATATAAACTCTATTACAAGTTCAATGACAAATATACTGGAAACTTTACATTTGACCTCATGCAACTTGGATTTTGTGCCTCTCCACTCTTCCTTCAGACTCTAGGACCTTGATTTCCAAATTAAATGCTAAATTTTCCACAGTCCGTGATGATTTGGGGAGCCATGTCATCTGCTGGTTTGGTCCACTGTGTCTAAAGTCAGTGCAGCCCTCTAGCAGGAAATTCTAGAGCACTTTATGCTTTCCTCTGCTGACCATCTTTATGGAGAAACTGATTTCATTTTCCAGCAGGACTTGGCACCTGTCCACACTGCCAAAACTACCAGTAACTGGTTTAATGATCATGGTATCCCTGTGCTTGGTTGGCTAGAAAACTCGCCTGACCTAAACCCCATAGAGAATCTGTGGGGTATTGTCAAGAGTAAGATGAGAGACACCAGACCCAAAAATGCAGTCGAGCTAAAGACCAATATCAAAGCAACCTGGGCTTCTATAACACCTCACCACAGGCTAATCGCCTCCATGCCACGCCACATTGATGCAGTAATTCATGCAAATGGGGCCTCGACCAAGTATTGAGTGCATACTATACTGTACATGGACATACTTTTCTGTATTAAAGTCCTTTTTTATTGGTCTTGTGTAATATTCTAATTTTCTGAGATCCTGAATTTTGGGTTTAAACTAGCTGTAAAGCATAACCATCAAAATTAAAATAAATAAATGTTTGAAATATATAATTCTGTGTGTAACACATCTATATAAAATACATAAATTTAGCTTTTTTGAATTGATTTACTGACATAAATTAACTTTTTGATGATATTCTAATTTTATAATTTTATGAGATGCACCTGTAAGTCTTCTAGTTATGGAGCACTGACAGGATTGTAGTCTGCATGGAGTTTGTATTTTCTTGTCTTCCTCTGGATCAACTGTGGGTATAGGCTTGTGTATATAGGTTTGTATGGTTGTGTTTTTTTTTTTTTTGTTTTTTTATTGGTTGAACTAGATGGATTTGTGTCTTTTCTTAACCTGACTAACTATGTAACTATGTTCTCTGTGAGCATGTGGGGGTTTAATGTGGGTGATATATCTTCCTTCCATGGTTTAAAAAGATACTGCATGTTAATTTGGCCTCCACATAAAATTAGCCATAGACTGTTTGTGGTAGTAAGAATATTCACTTGTAAATTCCACTGTGGCCAGGGGCTCTTTGTACTCCCTTGCATACATAAAGGTCCCTCCCTTTCTTATCAGTGTAGCACTCATCCACAATAGAGTTGCTGATTGTATTGGGCCCTCCTAGCATGTCTAGGGTTAACAGTTCCATAGTTTCAACATAGCACTTATCGACCCACCAGTGGTGACCAACTGATTGACTTCCATACCACTGATCTTTTGCTTGCAAAGAATTTACTTAGCTACTTTGAAGAAGAGAGGTCACAGCTAACTCCAGTGGTTTGACAAAAGGGAAAAACATACTCCTAGCCTGTACAAGTATAGAACCTTTAAACCTATTTAGCATCTTATGAGTTTAAACTTCTGCCTGTAGAGTAGGTAAAAACGTGCTAAACACTTGAGCAAGACACCATACTTCAGGTGAAGTTCCAGCTAAAGTTCCTGCATTGTGTTCCTTGTCCAGGCACACTTCCACTCCACCTGGGAAGACCACATCAAGCAGGGCAGTGTGAGCCTAGGCCCCAGAACACAGGCGTTCCGATCAGATCCGCCTGTCAGTTTTTTAGGCGGATCTGATCGGATCCTCCATGCAGCTCTATGGGGCAGCGGATGTCAGCGGAGACACCTCCGCTGACACCCGCTGCCATCCGTATCCGATCCTGTCCGTGAAATCTGGACGGATGGAAACCCTATTTTTCCATCCGTCCAGGGATCGGATCAGATGAGAGCGGACAGGCGGTCCGCCCTCATCTGATCCCCCATAGAGAGCTGCGGGGGCTGTGACACCTCCCTCTCCGTACTGCTCAGCGGGGATCGGCGGATCGATCCCCGCTGAGCAGCACGGATCCGCCTACGGACCGTGTGAAAGAGCCCTAACTATGCTAGTTTTATTACCATTGCCAGTTAAATTTGTTTATGTTTGTTTGGTTTTCTCTTTTTTTCCCTTTTGCTTAGAGATTGTGTGTTTTTTACCATTCTGCTAAACATTTTGTGCATCAGTACTGCTTGGATCTTGATGAAGGGACATACCCCGAAAGCTTGTCCTGAAAAATTGTATGTTAGTGCAAATAAAAAAAGTATCACGGACAGTACTCAATTGTCTCTGGAGAAAGTTAGAAAGGATTAGAGCCCCTGTATGTTTTTTTTTTCTCTCTATTTTCTTAGAAAAATACATAAAAACACATAAAAGGTTTTAATCATTCCTCAATCTATCTGAATTAAAAAAAATCTGTCCAGAGTTGGACTTTACAATACAAATTTTACCATGGGGAGCAATATTTCCCAACAAATGTCTGGCTTCATGGTTAGTAATCCCACAGAAGAATACTGCCTACTATTACCTTTTTAACAGAAACTCCGGGTAACATGATAAAGCAATCTGTGATGTGCTGCCAGAGCCCCCTGAAAACTTCTGGTTACAGGCAGGATAGAGTGGCACTTCCCATATCAGTGCCCAGTGCCTGGTAGATCTGTTGTCATTGCCATGCAGGAGGTTGGGGTGTGCCAATGCTTATGCAAATACTGACTTTGAAGAAGTAATGATCTGCATAAGATGTATAAGAGAGCTTTAGCAGCACACTAGAAGGGTAAGCTGAGATAACATAGGTAGCATGTGGCACCTGATGGTGCCTACTTTCTATTAGTGACATTGCAGTAGTCTGTGTCCACACTAGGGAGATTCATCCTCTCTATTTGTCATAGTAATCATTGTCACCAGGACTAAAAGTGAAGGTAAAATCAGAATTTGAATTGGCTCCAGTATAGGAATAATAAAATAAAAACCAAGCTTTACAACCACTTTAAAAAAACAGACCATTTATTAGTTGTACTTTTTTTATTTCAAATATGTTCCTCTAAATGAAATAAGGAATACTGACAAGAGAGGAGCCTACAACTATAAGAATGAAGATAAAGCTGGAGTTCAGCTTTAGGGGGCTCATTCGCACCGTTTGCATTGGTAATCTGTTTTGGTGTCGGTGCACACCACTGCATTGCTGAAAAAAAGTACTGCATGCAGTACCTACTTTCAGCTCAGTGGGCTGCCGTGTAAACCACTGCATACCAGCAATGCTGTGTAAATACTACTTAATCCCTTGTCGACCAAGTTACTTTAGAAAACATCCTGGTAATCAAGGGGTTAAAGCAAGCTCACGGCTGCTGCATAAGCTTGATATTGATTTTTTTCTGCCTGCTGTCATGTAAAAGTGAACCAGGCAGCTGTAGAGCCGAACAATCTCTTTTACAATGCATTGAACTGCCTGCACGCCCCTCTTCCCCCACCAAGATGCTGTCTGTGATACATGGCTTCAGTATTCTGAGTGGGCATCTATTCCCCAATCTCCTCTGCACTCTAAGAACACAGAAGCAACGAGGATTTTGTCACTTCCAGGTTCAGAGCTGTCATCCCCTCCTTACTGATTACCTGACGTGGAGGCCAGGGGAGGCATTGGGGATTTAATAGACCCCTGATGTCTCCATATATAGGACCTGTCACCTTCCCAATGCTATCACATAGGCAGGGCCAGTGCTAGACCATTTTGCGCCCTAGGCAAGGACAACTATTTGGACCCCCCCTAAAAAAATAAATAAATAAATAAAACTTCAACATTTTTAAAACAAGAGAAAATAGGATTGGATGATCTGTCAATCTGTTTTTTTTTTTTTTATAATGGCACTTCTATATAATTTTACTGTGTGGCATTATAACCACAATGTTACCATTATAATATAAAAAGCTGATGATTTGCAGTCCAAGTCGAACTAGTACTGACACATTTCTTAACATATCAGCAAATGCATCATATGCAGGGATGCTTTCTAACATCCTGTCATCCTGTCACCCCTAACATCATCCAATCCTGCAGCGGTATGTGGAACGTTGGCACAGTGTGTTGGGAACATAGGCGGACTGTTTGGGGAAGCCAGCGGAGTGTTGGGAAGCCAGCGAAGAGTAGAGAAGTCAACGACCATGGCTGCGCCCCTAGGCGGCAGTGGGTCCTAAGTTGCTGCCTAGTTTGCTCTGTACATAGGGTGCTTGTTATCCCCTTTGTGATAGCAAAATATTTAAACAAATAGGATAACTAAAAGTTAAATAAAAATAAAATTAAATTAAAAAAGTGTAAACAATGTAAATCTATTTAAATAAAAAAAAAAAAATTGTAAAGCCCCTGTTGCTTCACGCACACATCTGAATGCAAGCTCATGCTTGGAACATGCATGCATATATAAACGTCAACTGCACCACACATGGATTCAATATCAAATGTCAGAGTTAGAGTAATTCTAGGGCCATCATTCATGGATAACTCTAAATTGATAAGCTGTAAAGCAGGCATGTCCAACCTGCGGCCTGGAACCTTAGGCAATGCGGCCCACTGCCCCCTGAAAATTTTTTTTTTTGCTAGGGAAGGAAGGAAGTCAGGTCGGGGGCACAGCCACAGCAGCTTACAACTAACAGTAGGCAGAGGCTGCCTCAGAGGGGGGAGGGGAGCATGTGCAGTGTTTCTGACTCCTACCACCATGACCACTTCAAATCACTGATGGTTAGAGTGTTCCTTTATTATCGCTCAGAAGAAGTAAACCTCTGTATACTGATTCCATTTCATTTGATTATCCTCTAGTTGTGTTAAATTAGTGCGGGGGGGCGCGGCGGCGCGGGAAGGGGTGCGGCCGCATTTTATTACTTATATACCTTAACTATAGTATATATTTAATATGCGGCCTGAGAAAATTTCTCTACACTCAATGTGGCCCAGAGAAGCCAAAAGGTTGGACACCCATGCTGTAAAGGCTTTTAAAGCATTGTCCTAGGGACAATTTTGGGTACCAAAGTTTTTTGACATTTCACAGGTATGCACAATTTTAAGGCTAGACGTGTTGGGCATCTATTTAATTGGAACAATCTAACCCTTTATAGTACTAAAAAATTAGCTATTAAATAGTGTGCACTAAAACTCATTTTAGTGTACTTTGTTCCAGAAAAATATGCACTTAAACAGTTGCGCAAATATCATGTGGCAACAAAACAAAAACTTGCAACTCTACCCATTTTTTTACTCCATGGTCTTTTCTTTCAGAAAAAGAGTAATTGTTTGGGGGGGTTAAAGTAGTTTTCTAACAAACAATGCAGGTTATAAAATATATGCGAAAATTTTTAAAAATTGTTTCCGGTAGACAAGCAGTTAAAGAAATGTCACTTGTGACATTTCAATAAAGTAAAAAAAAGTGTGATGGGATTGGTGCGTGTAATAGTGTAAATATATAATAATATTATAATATTTATTATATTATACAATAAATATAATAGTATAAAAAATAAAATTGAGAAATTAAAAACAAAAAAAATTAGATTGACCCATAATCAGTATAGCTTCAAATGAAAGCATATTTAGAAAAAAAAGAGTACAACTAATACTTTCCAGTTCTTATAATAGTCTCCATTGCTGTGTGGTGTCTCAAAAGCTGACCCTACAAGCAGGAAAAAAAAGTTAAACATTATCTGATAATTATAACCATTCTCGTCTGCCCAGAGTACATTCAGTACTGATTCTGCACCATATTAATTCACAGGACATTGTTTCTAGTATGAGACATTTTGTTTAACTGAAATTTGTGTAGGAGGTAACTCATTTCATCCTTTGCTGCATGCTATAATCACATTTTCACATTTACAAAATCTATGGCCATGGTACACAAATATACACCTGTATTCCAGAGCCCCACCCCTTGCTGTATCACAAACAGGAATAGCTGGATGTATATAATGCGGACATCACTGTTTATTTAGATACAGTGAAGTTATAGTTCTTAAAGTCCAACTCCAACCAAAACTAACATTTTTAAGAGGTTGAACCTATGTCAGGTTTTTATTTGCTGTATGTCATCCCTTTCGGGGGACTTAATCTTATTTCCTGTTCATTTGGCAGGGTGACAGAAGGATGGGTCATGATGGGATATCTCTCTGATGGGGACAAAGACAGCAAAGTACATTTGTGGAGATAATTTTAAACTTCTATCTGGTTTTTATTGTTCCCTGTGTCTCTTTATCCCAGAATGCCAGCTTTTGTCCAGTGTTCCTGGGCAGGAAGAAAGTGTAGATCTTCCCACTGATGACGCAGGCTGTAACAAAAAGTTAATGTACCTTTACTTTTGATACATTAGACACTAATCTGTGTCATTGCTGTATTTGTATTTTTTAGTTTTAGTTGTAGCAAGTAGAGTCTTTTAGGGTTAAAACATCTTAGTTTGTTTCTTTTCTTTTTTTTTTTTTGCTGTCTGAGGCCCATTTAGTAGGTCTGTCCTGGAGATCCAATAGGATACAAGTAGAAATGTCCCCAGAGTAAAAGCAAATTACGGTACTTCTTGGACATTTGTCACCATGGGTTTCCCCATTTGAATATTTCAGGTCTCCCATAAGTTTCTGACAATAAAATAAGATATAACAAAAAATCTCCACACACAGAATGTTGTTAAAACTGAATAGAAGTTCTAACCATTCTCAAAACCAGCCTTTTAAACCAGGGTTCAGTTGAGCCCCAGGGTTTAGTCAGAGGGTGCTAAGGGTTCCTTGAGAAATTAAGAATTTCTGCTTCTCTGATAAATACCCACTGACATTGATTTTTATTTATTTTTTGGCCACTAACGTAAGCAGCATTCTTCCCTGTGAATACCAGTGCAATTGCACCCTTTTCCAACCAACCACTGATGTAAAAGGACACATCTCAACTGACCACCAATGTCATGTTTCACATGCTTTGTGGTATGCCTTTAAATGTTATATGCATTCTCCTGCCCTGGTTCCTCCCCTCCCCTTAGCTCAGTTTATCCTGTACAGATAGCTCCACCCATTTGTTCATTTTTCCCAGTAATGCACCTCAGCCTCATGTCTCATGGAGTGGATCACATTATGATCTTTTGACCTATCCAATGTTCATTGTTGTAAGATCCTCACAGTTTATGGATTAAACTTCACAAGATCTTCAAGGTTTCCTCTGGATCGAGTCACTGTCTGGTAATTCAGCTAAGATTGAGGGTTATCGCTATCTCATCACAACTGTAGGTTACAGAGATCACACGTTCAATGTTTAGACTGGAGAGGCAAAATAACCACGTGAAGGTCATTATTAACTTTTTCAATTTCATTATTATTATTTAAAATTATTTTGTCATATAGAACAGCACTGGGTACCAAGTAAGCTACGTATGCCAGATCTTTATTCTTTTATTTTTTGTTATATATCAACTAACTATCCACACACTAATATACCCTAGGCTGTAAACATATATCATATATTACATTTAAAATTATACACCGATCAGCCATAATATTGACGACACCCACCATAACCTTTTGAGGCATAGACTCCACTACACCTTGGAAGATATACTGTGGTATCTGGCACCAAGTATCAGAGCATATCCTTTAAGTCCTGTAAGTTGCATGAATTGGACTGCGGAGAACTTGGAAGTGAACACCTCAAACTCACTGTTGTGCTTCTCAAAACCATTCTTGAATTCATCAGACCAGGCCACTTTCTTCCATCACTCTGTGGTCCAGTTCTGCTCATGTGCCCATTGTATGTGCTTTTGGCTGTGCACAGAATTGGGTCAGCATTGGCATGATTGGTCTGCAGGTACACAGCCCCATACACAACAAACTGTGATGTACTGTGTGTTCTGAAACCTTTCCATCGGAGCCAACATTAACATTATCAACAATTTTAACTACTGTAGATCTTTAAATAAATTGGACTACATGGGCCAGCCTTCGCTTCCAACATGCATCAATGAACCTTGGCCGCCCAAGACCCTTTTGTCGGTTTACTGCTTTACCTTCTTTGCACCACTTTGGTTAGCTGCAGTTTTAGAGATGCTCTGATCCAGTCATTTAGCCCAGTGGTTCTTATACGTTTTCCAGTCAAGGCATCCTTTAAAATTAGACACAATCTTGAGGCACCTCATTCTATAATATAAACAATAAACAAATAGTTTTACATTATGCTGCAACATCCACACATGTATGACAAACAACATTAGAGGTGATTTACAGTAGGGAAAATAATTATTTGATCCCCTGCAGATTTTGTAAGTTTGCCCACTTACAAAAAAAATGATGGCTCTATATTTTTTTTATCATAGGTGTATTTTAAATGATAAAGATAGAAAAGATCAACCGAAAACCCAGAAAAAAACACATGATACAAATGGTATAAACTGAGTTGCAGTTCAGTGAGTAAAATAAGTACTTGACCCCTACCAACCAACAATAATTTTGGCTCCCACAGACTGGCTACAGTATGTGCTCATGTGGTACACAATTAGTCCTGTCAATTAAGGAAGGTGCTCCTAACGACCATTCGTTGTGTGTATAAAAGACACCTGTCCACAGAATCTTTCTTCCATTCAAACCTTACTATCATGGGCAAGACCAAAGAGTTGTCAAAGGACATAAGGGACAAGATTGTAGTCCTGCACAAGGCTGAAATGGGCAACAAGACCATCAGCAAGAAGATTGGTGAGAAGGAGACAACTATTGGAGCAATTATTCACAAATGGAAGAAATACAAAATAACCATCAATCGCCCTCGGTCTGGCGCTCCATGCAATTTTTCGCTTCATGGGGTAAGGAAGATCATGAGAAAAGTGAGGAATCAACCCAGAACTACACAGGAGGAGCTTGTAAATGATCTCAGGGCAGTTGGGACCACAGTCACCAAACAAACCATTGGTAACACAATACGCCGCCATGGATTGAAATCTTGTAGCGACTTCAAGGTCCCCCTCCTCAAGAAGGCACATGTACAGGCCCGTCTGAAGCTTGCCGATGAACATCTAAATGATTTAGAGAAGCATTGGGAGAAAGTGCTGTGGTCAGATGAGACCAGAATTTAGCTCTTTGGCATTAACTCGACTGGCCATGTTTGGAGGATGAAAAATGCTGACTATGACCCTAAGAACACCATACTTAAAGTCAAGCACAAAGGTGGAAACCTTATGCTTTGGGGCTGTTTCTCTGCTAAAGGTACAGACCTACTCTGCCACACTGAAAAGCCAATGAACGGAGCCATATATTGTAAAATCTTGGATGAGAACCTTCTTCCCTCAGCCAGAACACTGAAGATGGGTTGGGGGTGGGTCTACCAACAGGACAATGACTCAAAACATACCACAAAGAAGTGGCTAAACATGAAGCACACTAAGGTCATGGAGTGACCTAGCCAGTCTCCAGACCTTAATCTAATATAGAAAATTTATGGGAGGTAGCTGAAACTTTGAGTTGCCAAGTGACAGCCAAGAATCCGTAGACATTTTGAGAAGATCTGTAAAGAAGAGTGGACATAAATCTCTCCTGAGATGTGTGCAAACCTGGTCACCAACTACTAGAATAGTCTTACCTCTGTGCTTGCCAACAAGGGTTTCCCCACCAAGTAATAAGTCATGTTTTGTTTGGGGATCAAATATTTTACTCATTGAACTGCAACTCCATTTATAGCATTTGTTTTATGTGTTTTTTTCTGGGTTTTTGGTTGATATTCTGTCTCTATCATTTAAAATACGCCTATGATAAAAAATTATAGACCCTTCATTTCTTTGTAAGTGGGCAAATGTACAAAATCTGCAGGGGATCAAATAATAATTTTTCGCACTGTATTCTTCTAAAGCAAATACATCTTTGCACACTGGTACTGACTAATACTCCAGCGCTTTTCATCTCCCTCACTCAGCTAATATGACCCCAGTGCTGACAGAGGGGCAATTTAGAGGCAAATAAGGATGCTGTACAGATGCACAACATCCTCCTTATCAACCAATGACATCATTGGTTGTTAGGTCACCAGTGACTGGAAGGTTGTAATGGTCCACAATGAAAACCTTTGGCTTTTTGTAACTAAAAGGCAGGCTTCATCCACTTGCTGGCTTGTATACAATTATTGGAAAATTATTTGGCATTTTACCAAAGCACCCTGGTTGACAAAGGCTGGTCTTTACAGGAGCAGCACTGCAAAGAAACCATTTAGCTTCTAACTTCAACTTTTTCAATTAAAGTGATGCTAAAGTCTCTTTTTTTGTTGTATAAAAATAACTAACATGTTATACTTACCACCTCTGTGCAGTGGTTTTGCACAGAGCAGCCCTGATCCCCCTCCTCTGCGCTCCTGGCCCCTCCCTCCTGCCGAGTGCCCCCACAGCAAGCAGCTTGATGAGCTGAGCCTCATCTCCGTGTGTTCGTTCATGGAGCCGTGACTCGACCCCACCCCTTCTATCTCCTCATTGGCTCAATTACTTTGATTGACAGCAGCAGGAGCCAATGGTGCCTGCTGTTGTGTCTCGGCCAATCAGGAGGGAGAGAACTGGAGTCGCTGGATCGAGATGGGCTCAGGGAACTATTGGGGGGGCCGAGGGGGGCTGCTGCATACAAAGGTTTTTTATCTTAATGCATAGAGTGCATTAGGATGAAAAAACCTTCTGTCTTTAGAACCACTTAAAGCTTTGAGAAAAAAAAACATGAAACCTGATTGGTTTCAATGCAAAGTTGCACCAGATTTTGCAGTCTCCAGTTTTAGTAAATCAACCCGAGTATATTGCCTTTAGATAGTGACCATTACTGTCATCTCTACCTTACTCTACACTTGATGTGGTGGGTAAACTATCATTGGGAGCCAAGTTACAGTTACCACAGTAACAGCCTGTGAATACGTACAAATTGAATTTCCAGCATCAAAACATTGAGTGGACCTGATCTTCCAGAAGCTAGAGAGAATTTGCTAACAGTCTCTGGATTGGGGCCAAAGATGTAATTGTAAATCATATCATTCATTATACATCTTTTTGCATTCCTGGAGTTCCTTAAAATGATGTCAGCTGGTGCCCCTGGATCTGAAAAAAAAAAAGAAGACACCTTAGACCACATCGTTGACAAAGTTGGGCTAAAGCCAATACAGCGCAAAAAAAGTATGAACTGATCTACTATTGGTTCAGTAGAATATTGGGAACAGAGTGAGTGTATGTATATGGGTTTATTCAGACCCATGTAATCTAAAAAAAACAAGCAAACGTTCTCTCTATGCAAACAAACATTATTTGTAATCAGTGGTGCCTCGTGCTCCATGGGCCGGGGGGGGGGGGGGGGGGGCGGGGGCGGCAGACAGACAACACAAGCTCCAGCATTCACACCATACTCCCCCCCGGTCGTCGGCTCACTCACCCTAGACTGACATGTGGAGGCAGCGCCGGCGGCGGTTTCCCCCTCAGTTTCCTCCATGGGTTGGGCTTCCCCTGCGTCTCCTCCTCCTTCGCCAATAGGATGGCTTTTCCTTTTTTCGGCCAATCGGGAAACGGGTCTCAGGACCCACATCCAGATTGGCCAGGAGGAGAATCTGTGTAACAATAGAGAATATTCATTCGCTATTGTCACACAACTAGGTAGGCTCAGGGCACAGTGCTCTGTGTCCCGAGCCCACCCTTTTTTGAAGCCTATTAGAGCCTCTGGCTCGAATCACGTGCTTCAAAAAAAAAAAGAAAAACCCCATTGGAATCCATGCGTCTGGCGCCCTGCATGTAGATTAGGGGGCTGGATGCATAGATGGGGGGGCAGCGCCCCTGCGCCCCCAATGGCCGGGCCGTCACTGATTGTAATTGGAAAGCATACCAATGTTATAAAATCAAAAATATACTCTCGCCCAGCAGGCTCCACCCAAAACAGGCTGCCTGCAAAAAAAAAAACTACAGGAGGGGGGCGGAGACAAGACCAGTCACCCTGCTCAAGAAAAGAGAGCAGAAGTGACTGGTCTTCATTACAGGAAGTTTCTGCACAAAAACAAAGTACAGATATTATTTTATCCTTGATTCGAGTACAGATCTAAAGCAATACATAACGGACATCAAGATTTAAATAAGAATTCACAAGCCACTTGTATTTATGCAATTGTTTATCCCCAATTTCAGCTTAAAGTTTATTTTAATCAAATTCATATCTATTAATGCCCTATGTTGCTCTCAATAAAGCTCAACTCCAGGCATAACTGTTGCTTGTCGTGCTTGAAATGTTACCTGTCAGAGGACCAAGAACCCCTGCAGATAATGCAGGAATCAGGAAATACAACCTGGTCAAAGAGCTGCCCCCACACCGTGACTGAACAATTAAGGAGCAGCAGCATATTGATTATGCTCTACCCTACAGTATGCATGTTCCCAATCCCTCCAGTATGCATGTTCCCTATCCCTCCAGTGTGCATGTTCCCTATGTTAGAATGATAGCACTGTGAAAAGCATTAGAGCCCTTATTGGAATGGAGTGCCTCCATTCCCTCTCCTAGTCTGAGTGCTGCAGTAGGGTTACAAAATGCTGATAACAAGGCAGATATGGGTGCATATGGTAACTTTATGTTAAAATACATTCATCACATTTATGGAATGAATATGTAATTGCATTCAAATGTGTTTCTATAATATCTCTCTGGAGTTCAGCTTTAGGGTCAGCTTTGATTTCTTTAAATTCCTCATTATTTTCTACTTTACTACTATTACCTTTTTATTCTTCAACTTCCTTGTCAGCTTCACTGCAATTAGACTTCTACCATGAAGTAGCTGATTGTCGGACTGTAAGCAAAATAAATCCAACTTCTGCTAAAATCTGTTTGCTCTCAGCCATCTGTGGTGTGCAATCATTAGTCAGTGAAAAGTTTTATTTAATTCAAATTTTTAATGAATAATAGTTAATAATAGAAAATCAGATGTAGCCAGATATATACGGTAGTCTGACCATCTCTTGTATCATGTCCGCAGTCTCTGACCATCTCTTGTATCATGTCTGCAGTCTCTAACCATCTCTTGTATCATGTCTGTAGTCTCTGACTATCTCTTGTATCATGTCTGCAGTCTCTGACTATCTCCTGTAGTATGTCTGCAGTCTCTGACCATCTCCTGTATCATGTCTGCAGTCTCTGACCATCTCTTGTATCATGTCCGCATTCTCTGACCATCTCTTGTATCATGTCTGCAGTCTCTGACTATCTCTTGTATCATGTCTGCAGTCTCTGACCATCTCTTGTATCATGTCTGTAGTCTCTGACTATCTCTTGTATCATGTCTGCAGTCTCTGACTATCTCCTGTAGTATGTCTGCAGTCTCTGACCATCTCCTGTATCATGTCTGCAGTCTCTGACCATCTCTTGTATCATGTCCGCATTCTCTGACCATCTCTTGTATCATGTCTGCAGTCTCTGACTATCTCTTGTATCATGTCTGCAGTCTCTGACCATCTCTTGTATCATGTCTGTAGTCTCTGTCCATCTACTGTATCATGTCCGCAATCTCTGACTATCTCCTGTAGCATGTCTGCAGTCTCTGACTATCTCCTGTGTCATGTCCGCAGTCTCTTACCATCTCCTGTAGCATGTCTTCAATATCTTACTCAAACTTAAACACATTGCTAATAGTATTAGCTATCTGTTTATGCTAAAGGTAGGAATGTGCTGGGAGGCAGAGAGTGTAAAAGGGGGCACTGTGATTAGAGAGACAGGGAGGGGGGGGGGCAGACTGCAAGGGACACTGTCATGGGGGGCTGGGAAATTTGTGCATCAAATATTCTTGAAAACATTAAAAAAATTTGTGGGTGTTTTTACATTTTAAAGTTTGGGGGGTGCAAGATATAGGATCCTCCTCGGGTGCCAAATGCTCTAGGTATGCCACTGTAGCTTCTTATAGGGTTTCCAGATGAGCAGCCATAACTCTATATTGTTTACCTTCTTCCCTCCCATACATCAGAGTGTGTACATGGTTGCAGAGTGCTCATGTGCAAAGAAAATCTGGATTTTTATAACTACAGCAATTTTTTTACTGATCTAAACTTAGTTCTATTGTTATCTATAGACCATTGCACACAACTGCACAAAGTAAACTTGCACTGCGTTCAGATCCGTAAAATCAAAATTGAAAAATCTGTATCTAAGATTAGTAATTTATGCGTGTAAGCATTTGCACCTTGTCATACAATTAGAATATCATAAAAAATTAAATTATTTTAGTAATTCAGTTCAAAAAGTGAAACTCATATATTATATAGATTTATTACACACAGAGTGATATATTTCAAGCATTTATTTCTTTTAATTTTGATGATTATGGCTTACAACTAGTGAAAACCCAAAATTCAGTATCTTAGAAAATTAGAATATTACATAAGACCAATAAAAAAAGGATTTTTATTACACAAATGTTGGCTTACTGAAAAGTATGTCCATGTACAGTATAGTATGCACTCAATACTTGGTCGGGTCTCCTTTTGCATGAATAACTGCATCAATGCGGCGTAGCATGGAGGCAATCAGCCTGTGGAACTGCTGAGGTGTTATCAAAGCCCAAGTTGCTTTGAAAGCGGCCTTCAGCATGTCCACATTGTTGGGTCTGGTGTCTCTTATCTTCCACTTGACAATATCCAACAGACTCTCTATGGGGTTTAGGTCAGGCGAGTTTGCTGGCCAATCAAGCACAGTGATACCATGATGATTAAACCAGGTATTGCTAGTTTTGGCAGTGTGGGCAGGTGCCAAGTCCTGCTGGAAAATGAAATCAGCATCTTCATAAAGCTGGTCAGCAGAGGGAAGCATAAAGTGCTCTGGAATTTCCTGGTAGAGGGCTGCACTGACTTTAAAACACAGTGGACCAAAACTAGCAGGTGACATGACTCCCCAAATCATCAATGACTGTAGGAACTTCACACTGAACCTCATTTGGATTCTGTGCCTCTTCACTCTTCCTCCAGACTCTGGGACCTTGATTTCCAAAGAAATGCAAAATTTTCCACAGTCAGTGATAATTTGGGGAGTCATGTCATGTCATCTGCTGGTGTTGGTCCACTGTGTCCAAAGTCAGTGCAGCCCTCTAGCAGAAAATTCTAGAGCACTTTATGCTTCCCTCTGCTGACCAGCTTTATGGAGATGCTGATTTCATTTTCCAGCAGGACTTGGCACCTGTCCACACTGACAAAAGTACCAATACCTGGTTTAATGATCACTGTGCTTGGCCAGCAAACTTGCCTGACCTAAATCCCATAGAGAATCTGTGGGGTATTGTCAAGTGTAAGATAAGAGACACCAGACCCAACAATGCAGATGAGCTGAAAGCCGCTATCAAACCAACCTGGGCTTCCATAATACCTCAGCAGTGCCACAGGCTGATCACCTCCACGCCACGCCGCATTGATGTAATAATTCATGCAAAAGGATTTTGCACATATACACGCATATGGTCACTCATGTACTGTATCTATACAGGTATAAATGTAAACGTATCAATCCATATATTTTTATGCAGGATCTTTCTTCAAACATCTACCAGAACTCTCCTGTGTAGATAATTAGTATTTCATTACGCCCGTGTGCATGTGCTCTAAAAGGATACCAGAAAGTATATATAGTACGTTACATTAAGAGCCTGCTCATACCAGCAACTGCGTTTCAATGCAGCCACTGGTGTGCAGTAGGATGACAGCAGTACCAATGTACCGATCCCAGTGCATTGCACCTGAAGGACTAACCCCCGTAGGGGCCCTTCTAGTATTAACTGATCCTCCTCCAAACAGTAAGGAGGCCACCAATTACCCAAGCAATGCTCTATTCACTTTTGTATCCAATAAGCAGTCTAAGGGTTGACTTTTTATAGTTTATTGCTTGTAAAGCTTGGGATGAGAGAGGGGTGATGGCGGTATGGGATACTAAATACTAACCGAAGGACACTCTTGTCTTGCCTAGGCTTCTCTGAACAGTCTTTCTGCCAACGGTTACTAGGAATGGACAGAACAGAGACCCTGTAAGAGCCATTGCAGATAGAGCAACTGCTGGCACTTATCCTTATTCACTTGTCCATGCAATGCCACAGGACAGCTACACACCTTACAGCTTGCACCAGGCAGTCTTCACTAAGCTCTCTAGACAAGATCTTTAGGTGAAACTGCTCCAAAGTTGATTAGGAATAGGCCCCCCAGCTTTGACACAGCGGGGACCTCGATGAACTGCAGCAACTGCAGCAAGCTGGCCCAAAGGGACGATAGCCCCTTAGGCTGGGAACTTCTCCAGTAGGACAAGACCCTGGCTACTCCAGACCCCAGCCACCTACTTGGCATTCCTCCCCAGGGATTAACTGCAGCACAATAAATATACATGCTGTTCATTTGACTCTCCCAACCTCCTATGTTCTAGAAACCTCCAGAAGGCAGGGGGAGCAATCACACTATACTTTTTTGTATGCAAATTTTAATAAAATGTCACAAATATCTTGCCTATTTCTGTTCTCTCTTTCTCTCTTCCTCTATACCGGCTTTCTTTCCCATGTCGTCAGTCTTCTACCAGAACTTCCGCAGACTATTGGTACTTTTGATTTCGCAACCCTGGTCTCTACGATGAGACATAAAATCTCTCCACCCAGGATTCAATACTTTTATGTTCAGCAGCAGCACCACCCCCCTGGATATTGTGGGTGGGAATCCCTCAGTCATTTGGATATGGAGGCAGACAGAATTTCTTAAAGTAACTCTTTTTCTGGGACCTGATATCCCATGTGTGTAGTACCTATTTTTTCTTATCTGGGTACGCTACTTGCTGCTGGCTTATTTCTACCGGACTCTGTATACTTCACCTGTAAAGCTGTTTTTGTTTTTGTTAAATGTTGCAAGATCTTTTGCTACATGATTCTCTTATGGTTTATAGGATATTGTATCTGTAAAGTTTAAATAAAGCTCTTATGGCAAATAAAAAAAATGTCATAAAAAGGGTTCGAGCTCAGGTTGGTTCAGATTCTAGTCCAAACCCACAAGAGCAAACCCACCAGGAAGTTGTCCCCTGTACTGAGCCAACCATAAGCAACTAAAGCATTCCCAGCCCTGCAGCCATAAAGATGCATGCTCATTGTGTACATGTTGTTGTGAGGCAAGAACGCCTTGGCTGCTTATGATTGACCCAGTACACTTGACAGCTACTTGGAGCACTCATTTAGGTGGGTTTGAACAAGGGATCCAAACATGCCTGAGCTCATCACTAGTGACAAAGTGACATTTAGTCAAAGTAGAAGAAAAGCCTAACTGTAACTATTCTTAATTCATCGATATTTATCTGCACAAATATATATACATCGTACAATTTGATTGAGTTGATCAAAATTGAATTCAATGAGTCTTCATATATATTAAGAATATTTTGAAACAACTGGAGCCTGAGGAAGCACTTATAGCGAAACGCGTAGTTCCAGTAACTATTTAAATTTTTATACAAACCCTTTGTGGGGTTGTCAAAGTTGAAGTACTTTATTGTCTGTACAATGTATGTATATCAATTTGTAATAAACATGTATGTTCATTTGTTTTTAATACATATGAAATAAAAACCTTTTTTACAATTTTTAAAAATGGACTGAATCTGGAAAAAGTTATTATATCAGTGGCACACTTAAATCCCCTTTGGTTCCATGTCTGTTCAAGTGTAACAGATCTGGAAACCCCCTCTCCCTTTTCTCTACAAATTTTGACAATGGGGAAGGTGCCAATTAACTACTAAAGATTAATAAAGCCAATCTCTCCCCCACCACAACCATTATTCTTAAAAATGTTCTCTCCTGCCTAATCTGCCTAACCTGAAAAAAATCTGTATGCTTACTTATTCTCCAGTTACATGATCTCACATGTGTAAGGGAGCAATTGACAACAGCTGTGAATTCCGGGAGTCGTGATGTCACCCATAGGCTTCCATGGCCCAGCTGTTATCAGTGCTCCCTCCTCTTCCCTGCAACAGCCGATCACTTGTAGGCAGGTGTCTACAGCAAGTAAGCTAGACTGCCCAGATTAGAGAAGGATTAATTCTGGTTTGCCATTTTCCCAGAGTTTTGAGTCCTACATTCCTTCCCGGTCTATATAAAATTGGGGAGAAGGCAGGGCTCGGGGAGCTTCTAAGCAGGACTGCGTGGGAGCTGGAGGGTCCATGTCAGCTGGAAGGATGTAGCCCTCATCTGCCACTCAAGGAGAACTCACCAGCCCCTGACAGTACCAATAATGGACTCACACATTTGCAGGAATGCCTGGACAGCCACAGAATAGATAGTTAGGAGTTGGACTGTGTTGCACTTCAAGTTGTAATGTTCTCAAGTGTTTAAGCAAAACTTTTTTAACCTTCGCAAGTCTGGTCTGAAGTTATACAAAGTGGTGCATGGTGGTACATGGCGTATTGGTACAGAGCCTGTAAAGCACACATGGTGTATGAAAGCAAAGCCACTACCAAAGGTTAACTCAACTGGAACATCGGAGAAGGAGATATAAGAGCCGGTCATGAAGTGTGGTACCTGGTAAAGGTGACAGATCATCCGCTAGCGAGGGGGTCGGTGTTCTGGCTCTCTCTCTCTCTCGCGCGGTCCAGTATCCCAAAGTACCTGGGATGGAACCCACAGTATTGAGACCACATGTGCTTAGCTGTATAGTACGGGAGAGCTAAAAAGGTTAATTAGGTGTAAGCATGAGGTCTGCACTAGGTGCACTGCAGAACCCCATTCTGTCACTGGGAGTGAGGTAACAGAGTTACACAGGACTGATGGAGAGGGCATGGGCTCAGCAGTGTCTCTCCTAAATGCAGCATACATCGAGAAAGGTTTGTTTACATGGGACAGCATGTTTTACAGAGGGACCCTGTACATTTAACTACTGCACACAGTCTACGGCTCATCTCTAAGTCCTGCCTTAATGTTGACTTTGACATGAATGCGGCCCCACCTGGTCCCAGGCATTTATGAGCATGTACATGAGAGCAGAGGAGAAGTACCTACGAGAGTGCACAGGTAAAGTGTCCCCGCCCACACACTAACACAGGGAAACCAGAGCTGCAGGATCACTTGACCAAACCAGATTAAATATAGGTGAGTACACAAATCTTTTTTATACAGATTAGGAAACTCTTTGTAAGAGAGCGCTCGACAACGGCTGTGAATTCCAGGAGCCGTGATGTGATCCATAGGCTCCCATAGCCTAGTTGTTGTAGAAGCTCCTTCCTCTCCCCTGCAGCAGCCACTCACTAACACCGGGTAGCAAGAGCTGCAGAATCATGTGACTGGTCCAGAGCAAATTAACGATAGTTAAAGCCCCGTACACACGTACCGATTGTCGGCCGTAAATATTCAGCTGACGACCGATCGGCCGATTGTAGGCTTGTTAGTATGATGCTTCCGACAGCCGACAGCGCATTTTCGGCCGAACAGAATCTGTTGTGCAGGCATTAAAATTTTTGTATGCCAACACCAGAACGGCCGATTGTTCGCCAGTCAGTACAGAATTCGGCCGACAAACAGCCGATTAGCAAGACTGGGCATGCTCAGAAAAGAAAAAACACACGGAAAGTTAACCATCACATGACATCACTTCTGCAGTCGGCTGTTGTTTGCCGACAAAATTCATGTGCAGTCTTTTGCAGTTTTCAGCTGACACGACAGCCCTGGACAAAAGACTGCCGATCGTTCGGCCGATGTTCGCTACGTGTGTACGGGGCTTTTGTACACCAATTGTTTTATATACAGGTAAGGCAGGATAGGTGGAAGGAGAGGTAAAGGAATATTTTAAGAATGGTTATAGTTAGGCTTTTCTTTCATTTTAAGGCTTCATTTAGACTTGCGGTTGAAGAGGGCGACAAAAATGCGCAAGTGAGCCATGTTTATGCTGCCTGTCAACCGCCCCCTTAAGCTGCAAAAGGCAGTGGGTGAGGATGTCAAGGCTGCAATGCTTTGTTTTGTTCACCTGACATTCAACAAGCCCACTGAGTGTCGGTTCACACTTATGCGATGCGGGAAACCCTGCAAATCCACTTTCCCGCATCGCATTCACACTGCCATATGCGAATCACTGGCGGTGTCAATACAAATTTAACGACACCCCCAGATCAGTTTGCATATTGCAGTACAAACTGTCAGTTTAGACATGAATCCGATCGCATAAGTGTGAACACCCATGCAATCCGATTCTGGTGCGGACCCAAAAAAGGGTCCTGTGCGAATTTGGTCCGAATACGATGCAAATTCAGCCATACAATCTGTATGGCTGAATTCACATCGCACAGACACCGCATGTGATTTGCAGAGCAGTGCGCTCCGAATCACATGCGATGTCTGTCATCGCACATATGTGAACCGGCTCTTAAAAAGTGCAATCATGTTCACTCAATGCATGCAGAATAAAAATCACAACCGGTCAGATGTGGAGGGATGTCTGTACAGCCCTATGTAATGTTGGTTATTTATCAGTAAATAAATGAATAAACTGCCCTGTAAGTCAGTTTAAATGGCACATTTTCATATCAGTGCGGGCTTTCATCTATCAGTGCCGTGCTGTGGACAGATTGAGGCAGCAGAGAGAGGATGCAATAGGCTGTGAGGAATGGTTCACACGGGCAGCTGCTTTATCTAAGGTCAATGTCAATCCATAGCTGTAATTGTCAGGGAATTAACTACTCCACCTTGTGGTCTTCTTCACCTTTCTCTGTCTTTGAAAGAACCTGCTGAGAGAAGACGGGATGAATATGTAGATGAGCAGTCAGGCAGACTGAAGAGTGCAGCTGTTTGCTGAGAAGTCAGCAAAAAGCTGCGGCTGCATTTCACAGGGCAAACATTAAATCCTCGCCAGATAGAAAAATTCAAGTGTCAGACGGAACAGACTCTGAACCGCCATGGTAATTCCAGCAAGACAGCATAAAAAAAATAGTTGCTAGTTTAAAAACTGTGATTTTGGCAGGAATACAGTAGAATTGTTATCATGATTTAGGCAGATTATAGATCTAGTAAAAACATCGGAGTGATGCGTCATGCAGATGGGAATCGCTTTTATAACAGGACTCGTACCCCCCGCCAAACTTTCTGAGAGTGGGCAACACCTTTCTTGGCCAACATTTTAGGTCTGCGGTATACCGCTGCACCATCCTTGGTCAAATTTTAATTATTTCAGATAAGCAAACCCAGGCATACTGGTTCCAGTATAAAAGATGCCAACAACAGTCACATTAGAAAAAAAAATAGAGATATTAAAGCTGAACTCCGGGCACATTACCATTTATTTAAATGCAGGGTTGCTGTTAGAAATCACAGTACCCCATACAGCCTACCTGGCAGCCCCCCCCCCCCCCAAAAAAAAAACAACAAAATATCAATACAGTATTTTCATAAAAAAATACATTAAAATCATTATTAGCGGACACATACATAACAGAACTTGTGTGAATTAGCCCCTTTTTAATTGTTTTTTACATTAAAAAAAAATAATATATATATATAAATATATATATATATATATATATATATATATATATAATTTCTTTTAAAAATGTTTACAATTATTTTAAATTATTATTTTTATCACAATGTTTAATTGTTAAAAAATATATAATTTATTTAAAATTTTTTAAAAATGTTTACAATTATTTTACAATTTTTTTTAAATTAATTTATTACAATGTTTAATTGTTATTTTTTTTTTCAATTTGTTATTTTTTTACAGGACAGGGAAGTCTGGCGCGGTGGGGGGGGGGGGGGGGACGCAGAGTGAAAGGGGGGCACACGGGGAGGGGGGGATCAGAAGCAGGCAGAACAGGGAGGGGGATCGGTGTCAGAGAAGCAATTTCAGGAACGATGCCCTGTGTCTCTCCCTGCAGTAGCTGAAAGCTGGCAGGAGTGGGAGAAATAGGCTTTTAGCTGCTGCGGAGAGCGGCACGGGGCTTCTTTCTGTAATTGACCCTCTGCCCGACCGCACCAATTCCCCGTGCTGTTGGGGACCCCCTGTGGGCCCGGGCCCCCTACAGGAGGACTGGTGGTCACGAACGGTACAAAGCCTGTGCACAGAGCAGAGCTGTGGGGGTGACCTAGCAGGCCCCTCCTACTAGAGGCTGCATGCAAAAAAATCCAGGAGGAGGTGGTTACAAGACCAGTTACCCTGCACAAGGAGAGAGAGCAACAGTGACTAATTTTTATTGCAGGAAGCTCTTGCACAGAGGTACATTTTCACACTGGATTACTCTCACAGATCTGGAAGAAATACAGGAAGAACACCAAGATTTAGAGTGGTTCTAAAGGCAGAAGATTTTTCATCATAATGCATTCAATGCATTGAGATAAAAAAAACAGACTTCTGTGTGCAGCAGCCCCCTAATACTTATCTGAGTTCCATCTCAATCCCGCTGCTGTCAATCAAAGTCAGTGAGCCAATGAGGAGAGAGAGGGGGTGGTGTGTCCCTTTCCTTTGCAGCTCTGTCAGCTTTCCTCCTCTTCCACCGGCAGCTGCTGCAGGAAAACAGGGGGATGTATCAAGATAGAAAGCAGGGTAAGGGGCCAATAAGTATGTAATTTACTGGCCCTGCCTTTCCTGAATGAACACTGTGAGCGATCGGTAAAAATCACTCCTATGTCTATTCACCACTGAAGCATAGTAAACTGTTTACTATGCTTCATTTTGTGAATGAGCAGAAACCCACAGAGCGCATCCTATTTATTCATCTGTGCAGCTGAGGCTACAGAGAAAGTGACTGATAAATCTATGTCCTCACTTTTGGACGGGGGAAGGGGGCCCTGTCAGGTAGGCTGTATGGGGCCCATGATTTCTAACAGCAGCCCTGCATGGTCCTCTATACCCAAAAGTACCAGGTGTAGCACTGCCCTCTTGAGGACTGCTGTATATTACACCTTTGGGTTCCTCTGGGTTACCGTTAGGAACTGCAGCATGCACAATTTAACTCTTTTCTTACTGACTCAGTCAATAAACAGTCTAGGGGTTGTAGTTGTTTTTGTGTTTTTATTTTAAATAGAGATACGAGAATGGAAGAATGGGATACTCCGGAATTATATTTAGTCACAAAAGATGAGGACTCCTGTCTGTAGATGCAGCCAGGCTGCTGGTTCACCTTGCCACTAGATGAACTTTAGGATTAAGTCTCTGAATAGATGACTTGATTGAGTAACTATCTTCAGGGTACTCGCCTAGCACCCCCTTTCACTCCACCAGCTGACACCCGTCCTCTGACTATACTACTCCGGGCGGGTCCCCTCTCAGATCAGGCCCCTAGACATGATCCCATGTACTTAAGATACTGTTTTTCCAGGGTCTCCAGTGTCTCAACCCCTCCAGTCAGTTCTCCTGGACCTCTGGGTTCAGCTCCTTCCTTCTGGTCCACCAGGCCAACCATCTGCGACCTCGCACCAACTGCTACAGAGAAGGAGGCAGCCCCCACCCTCCTTCCGGGACTCTGCTCACCAAAGACCCCAAGCACATGTGCTGATGGCTTTTATACCACACCCCACAATGCACCGAGACTACCAGTCTGTGCCAATCACTGAGGCTGTATCAAAACCTGTACACCCATTGGCCTGGTTTCCTCCACTGTGCAATATGCCTCCCTATTGGACCAGTGTGAAACACTCCCTAGACCAGATGAATCACACACTGAGCACCACGAGCAGACCTAACTCACAGATCCTGCTTTCTTTTAAGCAGAAAGCAATATAGAATATAGAATTTGCCTGCTGCTCCTCTGATAGGCAGACAGAGCCAAAACTATACTCACTCTCTAGCACCTACCTAGGAGGGTGCTACACAGTTCTGGGGAGCGAAGGAAAGATGAGTATGTGCCACAGAGGATGATAAAAGTAAACCTGTTTTTTTTCTGCATGATCAAAACACTTTAAAGAGACCCTGTGAGCAACTTAAACAATTGCAGTTAAAAGCACAGTAAAATCAAAGATTTTAAATGCTTGCATGTAATGCTTTTTCCATAAATGTTTTTTTTTTTTTACTGACTTGCAAACTGCCTTAGAACTTGCCAGAAAGTCTGACTGATCCAGGAAGAGTCAAATTCGTAGCACAGCCCCCTACCAATTTTCTTGCACATCATAGCCCTCTCCTCTTCTGGGGTGTCTAATTATTCTCTGTGCTGGCCCAGCTACTCCGCCCCTCCTTCACCTCCCTACATACCATGTTGTGTAATTGCTGGCCGGAGGAGTGGAGGAGAATACTATAGAGCAGGGATATGCAAACTGTGGCCCTCCAGCTGTTACAGAACCACAAGTCCCATAAGGCATGGCAACTCTGACATGATGGGACTTGTAGTTTTGCAACAGCTGGGGGACAACAGTTTGCATATGCCTGCTATAGAGTGTTACTTGAGTGATAGCTCTGAGCCTGCTGGGGCTGCTAACATTACATCCAAGATGGCGGTGTCAGTGTCTCAGGGCTTTTGGATTTCTATACAAGAAAGGCTTATACAGATAAATAACCTATATAAAATATGTTACATGCACATATAGTCTATTCTCTTATGATTTTGTTGAAAGGAATCGTTTGCCTCTTTAAAGCCCTGGGATAAAACGTAATATCCTACCGCCACCCCACCTCCTACTTCTAATCTCTGCTGATTTTTTTTTTTTTTTGCCCCCTTACTTTGTGAAGCCAGCAATATTCAATTAGGTTCCCCATCCAAATCCTTTACTGCTGCCAGTTCTGCTTTGGGGGAGTGATAATCCAGCGTTGCGATGGCACCCCAAGACTGCTTGTTCCTTACCATGCCCCTGAGATGACATTGGTCCACTTTTCTCACCTGGAAGTAAACAGAACAGAAGATTCAGGGTTGTGGTGTCATGTGACATCAGGTAAAGTTGAAACTGAAGTCTAATATTAAAGCGGAACTAAAGTTCTGCTATAACTCATTGTGAGCAGATGGCTTTTTTTCTGCAGAAGAGACATGCAATCAGTGCCGGATTACCAAATAGGCAGAGTGGGAATTTCAGTACAGAATGTAACACCCTCCTAGGTAGGTGCTAGAGAGAGAGTATAGTTTTGAGTTCTGTCTGCTTACCAGAAGGACTGCAGGTAAATCTATATTGTTCTCTGCTTACCAGAGAGCAGGATCTGTTAGTGAGGTCTGCTCATTGTGCTCAGGTGCAACTCATTCTGTCTGCAGAGTGTTTCACACTGGTCCAATAGGGAGGCATATTGGACAGTGGGAGGAAACCTGACAAATGAGTGCACAGGCGTTTTATACATCCTTGGTGATTTGGCAGAGGAAAGTGCCTGGGTGCATGCTGAGATACTGTATAAAAGCCAGGAGCACATGGGGTCTTTCGGCTGGATAGCGGAGTCCTGGAGGGAGGAGATGGCTGCCTTCTCCTCTGTAGAGGTGCCCTGCGGCCTCAGGTAGTCGACCTGAGGGCCTGGAGAGTGCTAGTGAGGAACTGAACCTAGAGGTCCGGTGAAGCTGACTGAAAGGGAAGACACTGGAGGATCTGATTCTGCAGTACAGTCAGGGCCGGCGCTCCCGCTAGGTGAACTAGGCAGCCGCCTAGGGCGCAGCCACGGCCACTAGTTCTCTATCTTGCTGTGTGACAGTAGTGGACCTTTTAGGGAGCAAGGTTCTGTGGAGGAGGAGGGGGAGGCACTGGGAGATTGTCAGATCCTCGATCCAACAGCTGTTGGATCAGTGGGTGGTTCCATCTGCTCCCCTCCCCCGGCTCCTCCCCTTCTCCCATGCTCTGCTGATCTCCTGCCATGTGCAGAGCCCAGATAATGGCCACCGTGGCGGAGCAGCTCCCAGATCTCTCCAGGATGGACGGCCGTAGCAAAGGATCTGCGGGAGTCTCAAGGTACTGCATGATGGTCCTGCTGCCCGACACTGACAGGATCCCATGATGTCACTCCATGTCACATACTCATCCCCCCTGTACCCCACTGTCAGCTTCCTACCATCCCACCCCCTATCACCTTCATCCCCCTGTACCCCACTGTCAGCTTCCTACCATTCCACCCCCTGTCATCTTCATCCCCCCTGTACTCCACTGTCAGCTTCCTACCATCTCACCCCTTGTAATCTTCATCCCCCCTGTCAGCTTCCTACCATCCCACTCCCTGTCATCTTCATCCCCCCTGTCAGCTTCCTACCATCTCACCCCCTGTCAGCTTCCTACCATCCCACCCCCTGTCATCTTCATCCCCCCCTGTACCCGACTGTCAGCTTCCTACCATCCCACCCCCTCTCATCTTCATCCCCCCTGTCAGCTTCCTACCATCTCACCCCCTGTCAGCTTCCTACCATCTCACCCCCTGTCAGCTTCCTACCATTCAACCCCCTGTCATCTTCACCCCCCCTGTACCCCTCTGTCAGCTTCCTACCATCCCACCCCCTGTCATCTTAATCCCCCCTGTCAGCTTCCATCCCCCATGTCAGCTTCCTACCATTCCACCCCCTGTCATCTTCACTCCCCTGTACCCCTCTGTCAGCTTCCTACCATCCCACCCCCTCTCATCTTCACCCCCCCTGTACCCCACTGTCAGCTTCCTACCATCCCACCCCTGTCATCCTAATCCCCCCTGTCAGCTTCAATCCCCCATGTCAGCTTCCTACCATTCCACTCCCTGTGATCTTCACCCCCCCGTACACCTCTGTCAGCTTCCTACCATCCCACCTCCTCTCAGCTTCAACCCCCCCCCCTACCCCACTGTCAGCTTTCTACCATCCCACCCCCTGTCATCTTCATCCCTCTGTCAGCTTCCTATCATCCCACCCCCTGTCATCTTCATCGCCCCTGTACCCCACTGTCAGCTTCCTACCATCCCACCCCCTGTCATCTTCATCCCCACTGTCAGCTTCCTACCATCCCACCATCTGTCATCTTCATCCACCGTCAGCTTCCTGCTATCCCACCCCCTGTCATCTTCATCCCCCCTGTCAGCTTCCTACCATTCCACCCCCTGTCATCTTCATCCCCCCTGTCAGCTTCCTACCATCCCACCCCCTGTCATTCTCATCCCTCCTGTACCCCACTGCCAGCTTCCTACCATCCCACCCCCTGTCATCCTCACCCCCCCCCCCTTTACCCCACTGCCAGCTTCCTACCACCCAAGCCCCTTAAATTTCCTGGTGCACATCATATATTATGGACACAGGGACAATTTTTTTCTTCCAGTGACAACACGGTCACAAGGACATTTGTCCTTCTAGTGAATAGCAATAACTTTTGCGCAAACCAATAAAAATACGCCTATTGTGATTTTTTTTACCAAAAATATGTAGCAGAACACAAATTAGCCTAAAAGGATGAAAAATTTTGATTTTTACATTTTTTTTTAAATGTTATATAGCAGAATGTGAAAAATATTGTAGAGATACAAATAGAGAAAGCTCTATTTGTGGGAAAAAATGTTTATTTCAGTACAGAGTCGCACGACCGCGCAATTTTCTGTTAAAATAAGGCAGTGCCGAATTGCAAAAAATGGCCTGGTCATTAAGGGGGAAAATCCTTCCGCTCCAGAACTGGTTTATAAAGGACTTGTCAAAAACCGGCTCCTGTCTTTATTTCCTTTACTCTTTTAGGCTGCATGCTCAGATAAGGGTCTATTATGGATTTTAGGGGGGACCCCAATGCCATATCTTTTACAAATGTTGGTGTGGGGTTCCCCTCAAAAACAGTAGCAGACCTAAGGGTCGGGGGGGGGGGATTTGGGGAGGACCCCACGTTGTTCTTTTTATCTTTATTATTTTGAAGTGGGGCTACCCTTAAAATCCATACCAGACTCCAAGGCTTAACAACCAGAAAAATAAAAACGCTGAATCTCGGTGCTTAGCAGCAGTTAGCAGCGTTTAGGAGCTTGAATGGCTGTCAGCATTTTTTTTCTGCCAGCAAATCGGTCCAAAAAATAAAAAAATAAAAAGATTTTTTTTATTTGTTATAAAATACTATGTTTTATGACTAAGAATTTACAAACCCAATTCCAAAAAAGTTGGGACACTGCATAAATTGTGAGCAAAAAAGGAATGGACTAATTTACAAATCTCATAAACATATTTTATTCACAATATAATATAGATAACATATCAAATGTTGAAAATTAGACATTTTGAAATGTCATGCCAAATATTGGCTCATTTTAGATTTTATGAGAGCTACATATTACAAAAAAGTTGGGACAGGTAGCAATAATAGGCCGGAAAAGTTAAATGTACATATAAGGAACAGCTGGAGGACCAATTTGCAACTTAATAGGTCAATTGATAACATGACTGGGTATAAAAAGAGCCTCTCAGAGTGGCAGTGTCCCTCAGAAGTCAAGATGGGCAGAGGATGACCAATTCCCCCAATGCTGCGGCAAAAAATAGTGGAGCAATATCAGAAAGGAGTTTCTCAGAGAAAAATTGCAAAGAGTTTGAAGTTATCATCATGTACAGTGCATAATATCATCCAAAGATTCAGAGAATCTGGAACAATCTTTGCGCGTAAGGGTCAAGGCTGGAAAACCATACTGGATGACCGTGATCTTCGGGCCCTTAGACGGCACTGCATCACATACAGGAATGCTACTGTAATGGAATTCGAAATATGGGCTCAGGAATACTTCCAGAAAACATTGTCGGTAAACACAATCCACAGTGCCATTTGCCGTTGCCGGCTAAAACTCTATAGGCCAAAAAAGAAGCCAAATCTAAACATGATCCAGAAGCGCAGGCGTTTTCTCTGGGCCAAGGCTCATTTAAAATGGACTGTGGCAAAGTGTAAAACTGTTCTGTGGTCAGACAAATCAAAATTTGAAGTTCTTTTTGGAAAACTGGGACGCCATGTCATCCGGACTAAAGAGGACAAGGACAACCCAAGTTGTTATCAGCGCTCGAGTCAGAAGCCTGCATCTCTGATGGTATTGGGCTTCATGAGTGCGTGTGGCATGGGCAGCTTACACATCTGGAAAGGCACCATCAATGCTGAAAGGTATATCCAGGTTCTAGAACAACATATGCTCCCATCCAGACATCGTCTCTTTCAGGGAAGACCTTGCATTTTCCAACATGACAATGCCAGACCACATACTGCATCAATTACAATATCATGGCTGCGTAGAAGAAGGATCCGGGTACTGAAATGGCCAGCCTGCAGTCCAGATCTTTCACCCATAGAAAACATTTGGCGCATCATTAAGCGGAAGATGTGACAAAGAAGACCTAAGACAGTTGAGCAACTAGAAGCCTGTATTAGACAAGAATGGGACAACATTCCCATTCCTAAACTTGAGCAACTTGTCTCCTCAGTCCCCAGACGTTTTCAGACTGTTAAAAAAGAAGAGGGGATGCCACACATGGCCTTTTCTCAGTTTAAACATTTGATATGTCATCTACGTTGTATTCTGAATAAAATATTGAAATTTGAAACTTCCACATCATTGCATTCTGTTTTTATTCACAATTTGTACAGTGTCCCAACTTTTTTGGAATCGGGTTTGTACATTATGTGATTCTAAAGTAGATCTAGCATCATATACATTTTCATTTTAGGTGTATGAATTTTAAGTTTAAGTGTGCCTCTTACGGAAATGTATTATCCTTCACAGCAGTTACAGTACTCCCCCTGACAATACCTTCATCTGTTTTTCTCTCCAGAAGCAGAACCATCTTTTTGAGGTATCATCCAAAGTCAGCATCCACTTCTTGAACTGAGATGCCAGCTCAGAGACAACACAATAGTGTAAATCCTGGTATCTGTTCACTTTTGGGCTGTGTTTACCAATGCCTGCCACAGATCAGACCCTGCTGCAACCTCTGATCTTGTAAATTCCTAAAAAGTTACTGTTGCAGACTGATCGCTGGGGGACAGGATGGTGAGGAAATGATTCATCCCTCTTGCTACAAACTAATGACTTTATCTCAAACTGCTCCAGCTCATGCGTGGCAGGGAAAGCCTACGGCCCCTTTCACACGGGCTTTCCACCTGTCAGTTTTTTCAGGTGGACCTGATCGGATGCTCCATGCATCCCTATGAAGCAGCGGATGTCAGCGGTGACATCTCCACTGACAACCGCTGCTATCCGATCCGATCCTGTTCGTGAAATCCAGATGGATGGAAACCCTATTTTCCATCCGTCTGGAGGACCGGATCGGATAAAAACAGACAGGCGGTCCTTTATCATCCAATCTCTTATAGAGGAGAGCAGGGATCTGACAGGTCCGTCTCTGCACAGTGAGAGGAGACAGACTTGTCATCTGCCTGCTCAGAGGGGATCAGCAGATCGATCCCCGTTGAGCAAAACGGGCCGAAACCCGTGTGAATGGACCCTAATGAGACAAAATTCTATTGTTTTCACTTTTTGGCCGATTTTCTGATAGTTAGTGAGTGGATGACGAAAAATAATCGGTTTCAAATTTTAAGCCCCGAAAATTCAGTTGAAAATGTTGAAATATTTTTACTGAATGAACTAAATTTGTAAGGTTAGTAACTTTCTCACACGGGAAAAATCATTCAATTTTTTGTGCACAGGTGCAAGAAAACTTTAACCTGAAAGTAAACAAATTTGTGATACCGTAACATACAGACGCAACGATCTTTTGTCTACTTTTTTTCAGATCCAGAGGAAAAGCATGACAGCCAGAAAACTAGCCATTTTTTTTTTAAATCAGTCGCCAAGAACAGCATGCTTATTTCTGTCATGAAAAATTCACATTAACAAAAGCCTGTACTGAGAAAATATGTGAGCTGTCATGGGGACTGGTGGTTGTAAACCTCAGACATGAAATATGAACAAAGCATATCCCTCTATAGTGTGTACTTTTCTCAATTAAGAGATATGAGTGTAATTTCTGTCTGCTGCCTCCTACCTCTTTCATACTATCAGCATGAATCACTTCTGACAAGTTTTCCTGACACCAGGAGAAAAAAAGGTGACAGGGGAGGGATCTCCAGCTGACTGACAGCCTCAGCTCTGTTCCTGTGTGCTGTGTGAAGGTGAGGGGTGTCCTTGCCCTCCAATCAGCTCTCAGAGCTTTCCTCACTGAGCTCTGCAGTGTGTATCTTCAGCTCTCTGCCCCTATTTTTCTGGCAGCTCGAACTTATCAATTCTGGGCTTTGAACGGATGTAGAAAAGAGAAGATTCCAGGTAAACATGTACAACCTACGTAGGGAGATTTGTTTAATCTCTGTGTATCATTTCACTTGAGGCCAGTCACTTCACTGTGTATATTTAAGAGTTTACAAACTCTTTAACCACTTCCCGCAAACCAACGTACCTGTACATCAGCTTACTGAAGTGGTTGTACCAGGATGATGCAGCTGCAGGCATCAACTCGGTACCGTTTTTTAATGCCATCGGTCGGCTTTCTGGAGATAACAGCCGATGCGGCTCAGCAGCCGCTCAGCCGTTATCCCAGCGAGCGGGAGGTGATGTAACCCCCCACCGCCTTACGCAGCTCTGCCCGGGTCTCCCGTCCAACAGGAAAACCCGAGCAAACAGCCGGCATGTCCGCTGGCTGGTTGGAGTCCTGAACAAAGCTGGATTTGGTTTAGATCGGGTCTCTTATGTGGTAACGGGAAGCAATGTCACTTCCGGTTTACTCGGCTGCCAATGGCGCGGATTTTAAAAAAGTGACAGTATTCAAAAATGCCGATTTTGGCATTTGGAATACTTTGAAGTGCAGTGGAGGGCTCTGGGGTCTTTTAGACCCCCGATCTCTCCATAAAGAGTACCTGTCACTGCCTATTACTGTCACAAGAAATGTTTACATTCCTTGTGACAGCAATAAAATGATCAGATTTAAAAAAAAAAAAAAACAGTGCTAAAAATAAAAAATGTAATAAAATAAATAGGAAAAAAGAATCATTTTAAAGCCCCCCCCGTGAGCTCACGCACGAAAGAAAACGCATACGTAAGTCGCGCCTGCAAATGAAAAACCAGAGCCAGAGTGAGAGCAATAATTCTAGCAATAACTCTAAACTGGTAACTGTTAAAATTTTTTAAAGCATCGCCTATGGAGATTTGTAAGTACCGTAGTTTGTCGCCATTCCAGGAGTGTGCGCAATTTTAAACCGTAACATGTTAGGTATCTATTTACTCAGAGTGACATCATCTTTCACAATATACAAAAATTGGGCTAACTTTACGGTTTCGTTTTATTTTAAAAATGCGGTGAAATTTTTTTTTTCCCAAAAAATTACGTTTGAAAGACCGCTGCGCAAATACCGCGTGACAAAAAATATTGCAACCACCGCCATTTTATTCTCCAGAGTCTTTGCTAATATATATATAATGTTTGGGGGTTCTCAGTAATGTTCTAGCAAAAAATACTGATATTTAACTTGTAAACGACATGTGTCAGAAATGGGCTCGGTCCTTTAGGCTTCTTTCACACGGCCGCTCCGCTGCTTTAGTCCGCTGCGGGACTTTTTTTTTTTTTTTTCACGGATCGGATGACATTTGTGTCATCCGCTCCGTGTGCCCGCATATCATCCCATCCGTTTGCGGATGATATGCGGACATAATGTAAGTATATGGCATTGCGGATGTCAGCGGATGTCAGCGGATGTCAGCGGATGACACAGCTGACATCCGATTTTCCTTCCTTTCCGTTTTTTACACGGATGAAAAAATAGGGTTCTGTTCCATTCCAAAAAACGGAACAGAACTGAAAGGAGGAAAATCGGATGTCAGCGGATGGTATCCCGCTGACATCCGCAGTGCCATTCACTTACATTAAAGTCCGCAAATCATCCGCAAAAAAATAGGATGATTTGCGGACACACGGAGCGGCCGTGTGAAAGGACCCTTAGTGTTTAAGGTTATATTGTTGAACATATGTTTTATTTTTATCTATTTATGTATGTATGTACTTGCTACAGACAGTGCAAACAGTCTTATGCCCCGTACACACGTGCAGATCGTCAGCCGAGTGATCGGCCGTCTTTTGTTCCCGGGCTGTCGTGTCTGTTGAAAAGTGCAAAAGACTGCACAAGAATTTTGTCCGCCGACTACAGTCGACTGCAGAAGTGATGTCATGTGATGGTTAACTTTCCCTGTGTTTTTTCTTTTCTGAGCATGCCCAGTCTTGCAAATCTGCTGTCTGTCGGCCGAATTCTGTATTGACTGGCGAACAATCGGCCGCTCTGGTGTCGGCATACAAAAATTTTAATGCTTGCACGACAGATTCTTTTCGGCCGAAAGTGCGCTGTCGGCTGTCGGAAGCATCATATTAACAAGCCGAAAATCGGCCGATCGGTCGTCGGCCGAATCTTTTCGGCCGACAATCTGCACGTGTGTACGAGGCATTCGTTTTACAAATTACCATTTAAGGCACAACAAAGGATTCTCAGAGCCCTATGGGTTAGCTAAAAAACACAGCAGGGATAATCTAATTTTAGACAGGTTGAATCCTTGAAGTCTGGTATGTCACTATGAACAGTACTACCCTGACACATTTACTATAAATACCAACTTGGGCTACCGAGTTATGTAAACAATGGGATTTTTCCAGCAGGAAGGAATTCAGAAAACATTAAAAAAAAGCTTAAACCACCTGCTGGCCTAAATGAAGAATACAAAATATTATTACATAATTTATTTTTTCCTGACAAAAATATTTTTCAAATTTAAATTATTTTTAGCTCTGCCCATAAGAAAGAATATAGGTATGACACTATATATCCCCTTAAATATTACAATGTAATAAAATATTCGATAAAGGCAATGTCGCTGAAATAATGTAGTGTCCACCCTATAGCAGTCTTGACAGCTCCATGCAGTTATCTGCTAAGGAGTCTGAAAATTTAAATGGAAGGTGGCAGCACTTCAGATGTTTTACTGCTGATTATTTGGCCATGACAGCAATCTGTATGTCACTATTACACTATGAAGGGCTTTTCTCCCTGTTTCTTTTTATAAATCTGCTGATGAAGCCAATGTGTTGGCGAAGCATAGTGGGCCTGATTTACTAAAGCTCAGGCGCGTATGCCAGGGCATCGGTTATGCATGGATGAGCAAAGCATATCCTCACATTATGTACAAGCGCCTGCTCCAGTGCACACACAGTGAATTTACTAATATGTGCAGTTTGCTATGATTATACACTTCAGCGTCCAAACGTATGGCAGCTAGGTGGTGGGGCCATTGTTATTTTTTTTTTCTAGTGGATTTGAGTCTGACTGTTCAGGATTTTATATATGCATCCGATATAGAAACAAAATTGCCTAAATTGTGTACTGATATTATAAATGGTGGCTGTAAAAAAAATACAGTAAAAGCGAAAAAAAGGCTAGTTTACCTACAGGAGTACTTTCCACAACATGCAAATATTGCACAACATAACTGTACATTATGGCCCCTTTCACACATAAGGACCGTTCATTTCATCAGTTCAGTCATGTTTTTTTGTCATCATTTTTTTTTTAGTCAATATCAGTTTTTTATCCTTTGTCAACAGTTTTTCATCCATTTTTCATCCTTTATCATCAGTTTTTCATCTGTTTTATGGCCCTTTCACACAGGTGGAACGTTCAGATCCACCTGTCCGTTTTATTTTGGCGGATCTGAACGGTCCCCCCATGCATCTCTATGGGGCATCGGATGTCAGCGGAGACTTGTCCGCTGACATCTGATCCGATCCAGTCCGTCAAATCTGGACGGATGGAAACCCTATTTTCCATCCGTCCAGCGGATCGAATTGGATGAGAACGGACCGACGGTCCGTTCCCATCCGATTTCCCCCATAGAGATGTATGGGGAACTGACAGCTGTGTCTCCGCACACAGCGCGGAGACACAGCTGTCATCCGCCTGCTCAGCGGGGGATCTGCGGATCGATCCCCCGCTGAGAAAAACGGAGTCCGTCCGACGGACGGAGTGTGTGAAAGGGGCCTTGCATTGTTTGTCATCAAATTTTCATCCGTTTTTCATCCTTTGTCATCCGTTTTTTAACCTTTGTCATCCATTTTTTATCTTTTGTCATCTGTTTTTCATCTGTTGTCATTGGTTTCCATCCGTTTTTCATCCTTTGTCATCAGTTTTTCATTCGTTTTTTATCCTTTGTCATCCATTTTTCATCCTTTGTCATCATTTCATCCTCTGTCATCAGTTTTTCATCCGTTTTTTATCCTTTGTCATCCGTTTTTCATCCTTTGTCATCCGTTTTTCAACCATTTTTCATCCTTTGTAATCAGTTTTTCATCCATTTTTTATCCTTTTTCATCCGTTTCCATCCAGTTTTTCATCCCTTGTCATCAGTTTTTTTATCCGTTTTCCATCCGTTGTCACCTGTTTCCATCCGTATTCCATCCTCTGTCATCAGTTTTTCATCCGTTTTTTATCCTTTGTCATCCGTTTTTTCATCCTTTGTCATCAGTTTTTCATCCATTTTTTATCCTTTGTCATCCGTTTTTCATCCTTTGTCATCAGTTTTTCATCCATTTTTTATCCTTTGTCATCCGTTTTTCATCCGTTTCCATCCAGTTTTTCATCCCTTGTCATCAGTTTTTTATCCGTTTTCCATCCGTTGTCATCTGTTTCCATCCGTATTTCATCCTCTGTCATCAGTTTTTCATCCGTTTTTTATCCTTTGTCATCAGTTTTTCATCTGTTTTTCATTCTTCGTCATCCGTTTTTCATCTGTTCTTCATCCTTTGTCATCCATTTTCATCCGTTTTTCATCCGATCTATTTTTTATAACGGATGAAAAATAGGGCTCTCCTATTGTTACTGATCACTTTGGAGTACCCTGTGACCCTAAACACCTCTCCTGTTAAAGTTCTTCAGCAATTAACATCTGGCCTCCACAGGAAACTGGACACTGTGGTACTGGATACTTAAAAAGTACTGTACTACTGTGGTACTGTGACACTGGATACTTAAAAAGTGTTCACAAGCCCAAGCAAAGCAAAATAGTAAATTAAAGTTGAACTCCAGGCAGAAAAAAAGTGCAGTGCTCACACCCGGAGGGGCCGCTGAGAGGACAGGTTCTACCAAGTAGTATAGTAGCTGCCAGTCACACAAGCTCAGTCCCACGCACATCGATTAACTCAAGTTCACTCTAGGGATGTATTTATTTCAAATAATAATAAAGATATTCTTAAATGAAAATTAAGTTCTCAGACCTTTGGTCGCTCTCTTGTCTGGCTGACTATCAGTGGCTAAAAATTTTTTTCCCGCTTTCCTCAGCTATTGGTGGCTGTCTGTGGACCTCCATTCATCTCCATGATAAACACAGGTTACTGTAGAGCAGCGTTTTTCAACAGGGGTGCTGTTTGGGTTTCCTTGGGATGGCGTGAACATTGGACACAGTTTTCCCTGGATCAGCATCCTGAGTAGTCATGGGGAGGGCAGGCTGGCCACCAGGACCATAACAACCTGTCTGCACCATGGCATCCCCACCATTTAGAATACACCTGCTCTGGCTCCTGTCCTCTGCCATGCTGCTAGAGTAAGGAAGGGCTGTAGGGCTCTGATTGGAAGAGGTGACTTTGTGATGGAGGACTCCGTGAAGGGGGGACTTTGATGTGATGGAAAGCACTCATGTCCTGTAAAGAGAGTGTGGGTGGGTCTTAAGGTGCCCTGGCTAGGACACTGCAAGACTGCACTGGTTAATGCCTGCAATACAGACAGGAGTTGCAGTCATGTGAAATCAGCATTAAGGCATCTCTCCAAACTGGCAATAATCCACAAAAGGCAGTGAATCCATGACTGGAAGCATAATTCCAAATAACTTCATGGGTTTCATACCCCACTGGGAACCCTGACTGGGCTCCCCCCAAGGGATGGGACACCAAGACAACATAACAGCTACATCTTGGCAATCTTTGCCCTTACAGTTCTCTTTAGGGCACTAATGAGCCCCTATTTATATGATATGACCTGTAGAGGGCAGGAAAATCTGACCAGCAGCATTAACCCTTCCTTCTCAGGAACCACCAACCCAACAGGTCAACCCAGGACACAGTGAAATAGCTCTACATTTTAACTAATGATTTACACACATAAACATAGTCAAAAGGATCAAACCAAGGGCACATACATAGCAGCAAAAAAACTTTTAAGACACAGGACCTTTGGACGTATCTGCTTACAAGAGGATTCTGTGATGAGGAGACTCTAATGTGATGGGTGAACTCTAATGTGATTAAGGACTTCGATAAGAAGGGGAGGGGGGGGGTTGATGTGATGGGGGAACCTCTGATCTGAAGGTGGGACTCTAATTAGAAGCTGGGACGTTCCATATGATGGAAGTATCTCTGATGAGGTGTGAGCAGTTATGTGCATCATTTCAGGCTCAGGTTTCCCAATAATTGTAAGTAACATTTACATTTTTTACATTTTAGACCGGGGCACGCAAGATTTTGCATTCTTTTAAAGGGTGCTGTGACTAAGATAAAATTGAGAAACACTGGTGTAGAACACATTGCATTTCAGCAGAGGTCAGATCAGAGTACTATTAATACAGTTTGGTATACTTTGATCAACTTTCTGTGCATCACAGAGGTGAATAGAGGTTTGTAGAGTCCTACTGAGGGATCTGCACAGTATAGTGAGGGCCGACCCTACCATGGGTCTCGCTGGGTCCATTGGACCCAGGCAGCACTTTCAGAGGGTCGGCAAATTTTTCTTCCAGCAGTTTTGTGTGTCGTCAGATTGCGATGAGTTACGGGTGGCATTTCTCCATCTCATACTGCCGCATGTAGTGCAAACTGATGAGTATGAGGAGACGGAGTGTCTCCTCCGGGGGGAACATCCCTCATGTGATTGTGGTGTGCGCAATGACGTCAGACATCAGTGCACTCCATATCACACAGGGCAGGCTGGATTTTCTAGGATGGTGGCCGCAGCAGACACAGGAGTGACAGGAGGACTGAGGACAGACAGTGGGTGTTTGGTGGACCAGTCAAGTGGTGAGTTACAGAAGAAAATAACATTATATATAATGTTTATATAAAATAATGGATTTGTGGGCTCGATTTTTTTTTTTTTTTTTTTTGAGGGGGTGGGGACAGCATATCATTCTTGGACCCAGGCAGCACCATGTCTTGGGCCAGCCCTGAGTATAGCACATCCTCAGACCCATGAAATGGCACCACAAACTGCTCAGATATTCACAGTATTATATTTTGATTATAGTTCACCAATGGAACATTACTGATTGTAGAGAACAGATACATCAGGAGCCTTAAGAAGAAAAACAGGAAAAATAAAACAAGTAATTTATGCTGTAATAAAGATATATTTGCTTACTCTGCCTATCAATATGAAAGGTGCCAGAAAAATGGTCTGCCCTTTAACAGTTGTTTGTAGCATTACCGTAATTGTTTTCTCACACAAATAGAATTGATGATCGGAACTGAAGGAAAGGAAAGTGTCTATATAACAGTTTGTTACCTGCGGGGTCCCAGATGATCAGATATACCATTATTTTTTTTAGATTTTAGTGAGTCTGGCATAAAGGCAAGCTGACATTTGTGATCCTAGAGAAATATCATATTTGCACTTGGAACCACATGTTAAAAAAAATTGAGCAGATCCTCCACCCTTTAATTTTTCCAGTTTTCATAAATCAGTCTACTTATATTCCTCCTCCACTGCCTTAACTTACCCCGACTTTCTCATGCTTAAACATGTTCTGAAAAGTTCATACATTTCCAGATATATTAATACATGGCAAGTATACAAAAGACAGTATTTTCAATGAGAACAAGTTTTGATTTTATACTATTGTAATATAGAACTGGTAACTGTTGATGTGACTTCCCTATTTTTTACATGCTTTTCTATATTTACAGCAATATATTTCTTACAGTTTCAAATTCTGCTGATAGCCATGGACATCAGATGACAATCACCCAATTATACAGGATTTATATAGTGCCAACAGTTTGTGGGGGGCAGATGCAACATCTGATTGATGTTGCATCCACTTAGGTAGGTATCATTTTTTTTTTATTTCTAAATTCCAAACTTTTCTTTTAAACTGGGTATGCACACACAGTTTTTTTTTTCTTGCTCAAACAGTGAGTTAAACGAAGAAAAACTGTCAGATCCCTGCATCCACATGAGAAATGTGGATGCGGGGATCTACCCCACCATGCTATTGTATTCTGACAGCAGGGGCTCCGCCTCCTGCTAAAATAATTGTATTTTTACCGTAAAATCCTTTTCTCTGAGTTCATTGACAGACGCAGTCTCTGATCTTCATATCAGTAGGGTTATACTGCCCCCTACAGGAGAAGGACACTAGGCAGAAAAAAGTTCTGGCTACGCCTAAGGCAGTCCCAGGGGGTATACCCTCTATCCCTTCTATAGGATGTCAGTTTTGTATCAAAGCAGTGTCGGAGAAAATAACACAAATCCAACTCAAATAGAGGGGCGGGTACTGCGTCCGTTAATGAACTCAGAGAAAAGGATTTTACGGTAAGACAAAAATCTTCTCTACCGTTCATTGACGGACACAGTCTCTGATCTTCATATCAGTAGGGACGTCCCAAAGCAGTGCCATAAAAATTAGGGGTGGGAACAGCAGATAAATAATTCCCCAAGGCTAAACCATAGCCAACCAGACAACATAGGACTCATCAGAACAACAAGATGAGACCCACCTGAAAAAACATTAAACACCCTCAAACGACAGCCTGCAAAACTTTGCGTCCAAAAGAGGCCTCTGCAGATGCCAGCACATCCACCTTGTAAAACTTTGTGAAAGTGTGAACAGACGACCAGGTAGCCACCTTGCAAACCTGAAGCACAGATGCCTGTATCCCAAAAAGCCCGGGAAGCACTAAGCGCCCGAATAGAATGCGCATTAACAGGGAGAGGTAGAACCTGACCCTTAATTGAATAAGCCTGCACAACTGTCTGTCTGATCCACTTGGAAATAGTCACAGCAGACGCAGGCAGCCCTTTCTTTGGGCCATCCGTGAGCATAAAGAGCAAATCCTACTTTCGATAAGACTCAGTAGTCGCCAAGTACACCTGAAACACATCCAAAGTATGTAATGCAATTTCCTTAGGATGTTTAGGCTTAGGACGCAAAGAGGGTAACACAATGTCCTCATTTAAGTGAAAACCACCTTTGGAAGGAAGGACGGATCCGGACGAAGTACCACTTTATCCCTGTGAACCACCAGATAGGAAGATGCCGCCAGTCCCGACACCTTGCGCGCAGAAGTAATAGTCACCAAGAAGGACACCTTCTGGGATAGGGTAAGCAGAGGAATCTCCCAAATACTTTCAAAAGGAGGTTTCTGGAGAACTGACAGCACTAATTAAGGTCCGAAGGTGGCAACGGAGGTTGTACCGGAGGTGCCAAGTGTCGCACCCCCTGGATAAAGCTACGCACCTGGGAATGGGCGGCTAGTGGCCTTTGGAAGAAAATTGCCAAGGCCGAAACCTGACCCTTGATAGTACTCAAGGCTAACTTTTTATCAACTCCCGTTGAAGGTAAGCCAAGATGCGAGCCACCGAGTAAGAGCGAGGGGGAACCCCTAGAGACTCACACGCAATATACGACTTCCATGTACAATGATAGATCTTCCTAGAAGTTGCTTTCCTCGCTTTAAGCAGAGTAGGAATCACTGAAGTAGACAATCCCCTGTCCTTTAGCACCTGGCTTTCAACAGCCAAGCCGTCAAAGCCAGCGAATGTAAAGCAGGATGGAATATTGGCCTTTGAGACAGTAGATCCTCCCTGTGTAATGTTCTGGTACCTTTGGGTACCCTAATTACTCTTTCATAAGTGTATGCGCCCCACCATTCTCTTTTGGTAAGGTGCGCATACACCTTTAAGACTGATGCTGTCATCACTAAGCGCCAGACTGGATGGCTATTTAGATCGCCGGCTCTCACTCACATGTGTTCGTTCAAACTGCTTTGTGCCTTGATGCTAACCTGTCTTGAAGCTCTCATGCTTGCAAGCATACCTCGCTGTCGGAACCACGCTGCGCTGATCCCTGTATCCCGCTACCGGATCATCCGCTCTTGCCGAACCTCTCCTCTGCTACATTGCTATTAGTGATAAGTACCCCACAGGGGAAACCTCTATAACCTTCATACTAAAGCTTACACTATCTAGCTCTGCATACTAAGGACTATTACTACATCTGCATTATCTAAGATTGCTAGCTCTTGAGCCTACTACCACCTGTTCTTGCACTGGGTTGATCTCTCCTGTATGTCCACCTGCTACTCTGTCATCTGCTACCATACATGATTGCTAAACCTATCTGCATCCCATCTGCTACTATCTTACTTTCAAGAACATTTCCTTTCAAGTGTCTGTCATCTACCATCTCTACCCAATCTGTCTCTTCAGCCTATCATCACTGTGTTACTATATACATAAGTCACTCTAGGAAACATCTTATTGAGTGTGTGTATTTACTTGCTGAATTGAGATCATCCACACATGATGAGTCATTGGGAGTTGGGATTGGTGTCTCAGCGTTTCTCTACATGACTACTGAAGTGGAATATTTCTGCAGCTGAAAATCCACATCATACATAAAACGTAGGAGCGTTACACCCTGAGAGGAAGTCTCCAAGGAGCATCTGCCACTAGCCAGACCAGGTTGGCGTACCAAGCTCGGTGAGGCCAGTCCAGAGCCACAAGAATGACCGGAATCCCTTCTGCCTTGATCCTCCCCTTGATCCAAGGTCTGTCAACTGAGGAAATCTGCCTGCCAATTCACTCCTGGAATGTGAACAGCGGAGAGAGCTGGAACAAAGTGTTCCGCCCATCGGAGGATGTCGGCCACTTCCAAGGTCACAAGGACACTTTTGGAGCCCCCTTGGTGATTGACATAAGCCACGGCCGTGGCATTGTCCGATTAAATGCGCACTGGACAACCCTGCAGGTGCTCGGTCCAGTGGACTAGGCAAAGCCTGATAGCTCTCAGCTCCAGTACATTTATCGGTAACCTGGATTCTTCCAGGGACCAGACTCCTTGAGCAGAAAACCTGCTGAGAACCCCTCCCCCACTCGGACAGACTGGCATCCGTGGTGACAATTGTCCAATATATAGGAAGGAAGGATTTCCCTTGTTTAAGCATCGGGGACCGAAGCCACCAGATCAGGGACTCCCTGGTCACCTGGCTTAGCTGGATCTGATTGTCCAGGGAATTTGGACTCTCATTCCATTTGAGAAGGATTTCCTTCGCGAGGATTCTCGTGTGGAATTAAATGAAGGGGACCGCCTCGAAGGACGACGCCATCAGTCCCAAAACTCGCATACAGGTCCGAAGGGACGACCACTTGCTGGACAGCAACAGCTGAATCGCAGTCTGGAGTTTTTGGAGTTTTTCCAGAGGAAGAAGCACCCTGGCTGAGGACGAGTCCAGATAGTCCAGTCTCATGGAAGGAACCAGGGACGACTTCTGAACTCCTCCAGAGTTGTTATGGTGATCTCCAAATTTGTCACCAGTACTGTGGGGGACTCCGCACGAAGAAGCAGATCTTTCAGATAACCCAGGACCGATATCCCCCGCTGCCGTAAGGACCGGAGCCAACAACTTTGGGAAGACCGGAGGAGCAGAGGCGAGACTAAAGGGTAACGCCACAAACTGATGATCATCTCCCACGGCAAAGCACAGAAAACGTTGATGTCCTGCACATATTGGGATGTGAAGGTAGGCATCTTTGATGTCTATGGATGGCAGAAAATCCCCCTGATGTAGGGAGGCCACCACCATGCGAATGGATTCCATCTTGAATTTTTGAACTCGCATGAAGCAATTCATTGCCTTCAGGTCCAGGATAGGTGCCTTCCTTCCTGGGGACAGTAAACAGGTTTGAATAAAAGCCCTGAAAACGTTCCGCACACAGAACCAGAACTATTACTCCCTGTTGTACCAGGTCCTGTACCACCTCAAGAGAGCCTGTAGGCAATCCGGGGACAGTCTCACGTTGGAAGGGAGAACCCTACGGATGGGACAGATCGAAACTCGATCTTGTACCTGGACCTTATGACCTCGTGAACCCATTTGTCTTTTATCTCTGATAGCCACAGATCCGGGAACCGGCAAAGACATCCCCCCACCCCAGATACGGGTGAGGGCGCACCTTCAGACTGAAGGGGCCATGTCCTCAGGTCTGGAGAAACTCAATTTTTGTTTGCCAGACCAGGGTCGCTTGGAACCTCCAGTTTGCCTTATTGACTGACCCTGAGGGCCGAAAAAACTTCTTATGTGCTGAAAAGGAGAGGCCCTGTCTGCGCTCGCTTCCCGGCTGGGGTGACCACTGGATTTATATATATATCGGCGTTCAGAGGTGTGCTGTGTACAGAGTGCAGTGTTGAGGAGTGCTCTACATACAGAGTGCAGTGTTTAGGGGTTTGCTATGCACAGTGTGCAGAAATCTGTGCTCTTCCACAGGCTGTTCACATCTCATTCCCCCTAAGTGTGAGGGCCGGATCCGGCCCACGGGCCTTGTGTTTGACACATATGAGTTAGAGGCAGAATCAAAATGTGTTTCCAGGGAGGAAATTAGAACCTAGCTGACACAACCAGAAACAGATTCACAGTGAGAGAATCAGAGCTAGTTTTAAAGATATATGGACCCAGAGTAGGTAACTGGTAAGCCTGTAGTGCTAAAATGAATGGTTATAGGTTGACAAGTTAAAAAAAAAAAAGTGCACGCATTCCTTTGTGGAAATTGTCACACGTTGAGCAGCCCATTGAAATGACTGGGCTGCCCAATGCGACACACTTTACAGTGGGTACGGAAAGTATTCAGACCCCCTTAAATTTTTCACTCTTTGTTATATTGCAGCCATTTGCTAAAATCATTTAAGTTCATTCTTCTTCCTCATGAATGTACACATAGCACCCCATACTGACAGAAAAACACAGAATTGTTGACATTGTTGCAGATTTATTAAAAAAGAAAAACTGAAATATCACATGGTCCTAAGTATTCAGACCCTTTGCTCAGTATTTAGTAGAAGCCCCCTTTTGATCTAATACAGCCAGGAGTCTTTTTGGGAAAGATGCAACAAGTCTTTCACACCTGGATTTGGGGATCCTCTGCCATTCCTCCTTGCAGATCCTCTCCAGTTCTGTCAGGTTGGATGGTAAACGTTAGTGGACAGCCATTTTTAGGTCTCTCCAGAGATGCTCAATTGGGTTTAAGTCAGGGCTCTGGCTGGGCCATTCAAGAACAGTCACGGAGTTGTTGTGAAGCCACTCCTTCGTTATTTTAGCTGTGTGCTTAGGGTCATTGTCTTGTTGGAAGGTAAACCTTCGGCCCAGTCTGAGGTCCAGAGCACTCTGGAGAAGGTTTTTGTCCAGGATATCCCTGTACTTGGCCGCATTCATCTTTCCCTCGATTGCAACCAGTCGTCCTGTCCCTGCAGCTGAAAAACACCCCCACAGCATGATGCTGCCACCACCATGCTTCACTGTTGGGACTGTATTGGACAGGTGATGAGCAGTGGCTGGTTTTCTCCACACATACCGCTTAGAATTAAGGCCAAAAAGTTCTATTTTGGTCTCATCAGACCAGAGAATCTTATTTCTCACCATCTTGGAGTCCTTCAGGTGTTTTTTAGCAAACTCCATGCGGGCTTTCATGTGTCTTACACTGAGGAGAGGCTTCCGTCGGGCCACTCTGCCATAAAGCCCCGACTGGTGGAGGGCTGCAGTGATGGTTGACTTTCTACAACTTTCTCCCATCTCCTGACTGCATCTCTGGAGCTCAGCCACAGTGATCTTTGGGTTCTTCTTTACCTCTCTCTCTTCTCCCCCGATAGCTCAGTTTGGCCGGACGGCCAGCTCTAGGAAGGGTTCTGGTTGTCCCAAACGTCTTCCATTTGAGGATTATGGAGGCCACTGTGCTCTTAGGAACCTTAAGTGCAGCAGAAATCTTTTTGTAACCTTGGCCAGATCTGTGCCTTGCCACAATTCTGTCTCTGAGCTCTTCAGGCAGTTCCTTTGACCTCATGATTCTCATTTGCTCTGACATGCATTGTGATCTGGAAGGTCTTATATAGACAGGTGTGTGGCTTTCCTAATCAAGTCCAATCAGTATAATCAAACACAGCTGGACTCAAATGAAGGTGTAGAACCATCTCAAGGATGATCAGAAGAAATGGAAAGCACCTGAGTTAAATATATGAGTGTCACAGCAAAGGGTCTGAATACTTAGGACCATGTGATATTTCAGTTTTTCTTTTTTAATAAATCTGCAACAATGTCAACAATTCTGTGTTTTTCTGTCAGTATGGGGAGCTGTGTGTACATTCATGAGGAAGAAGAATGAACTTAAATGATTTTAGCAAATGGCTGCAATATAACAAAGAGTGAAAAATTTAAGGGGGTCTGAATACTTTCCGTACCCACTGTAAAGGAACTATTGCACTATGTGGGTTAAGCTTTGTTGGAACTGGGGAAGCAGCAAAGAAGAACTTAACTAAGCGTAACTATGTCCTTCAAAGTAAATCCAAAGCCATTTTTCGTTTAGTTTTTGATAGAGTGCTGAAGCTGAACCTGTTTTTTTTGTGTGTGTTTGCTTTTTTTCGTGGGAGAGATTCATCCTCTCTATTTATCCTGGTGACCGTTGTCAACAAGACAGTGGAAAAAGATCCAAAATGATGAGCTGTCATTGGAACAGAAGTAGAGGGGAAATCTTCCAATGGGGACACTTGGTTTAACCACTTCTGAACCGGAAAGATTTGCCCCTTTAATGATCAGGCCATTTTTTGCAATACAGCACTGCGTTATTTTAACTGACAATTGCGCGGTCGTGCGATGCTGTACCCTAAAAATATAATTTCCCTTTTTCCCACAAATAGAGCTTTCTTTTGGTGGTATTTGATCACCTCTGCGATTTTTATTTTTCGCGCTATAAACATAAAAAGAGCGACAATTTTGAAAAAGAAAAACACAATTTTTTACTTTCTGCTATAAAACATTCCCAATAAAAAAAAAATCTATTTTTTTTTCATCATTTTAGGCCAATATGTATTCTGCTACATGTTTTTGGTAACAAAAATCCCAATAAGTGAATATTGATCAGTTTGCGAAAACAATATTGCGTCTACAAACTAGAGGAAAGATTTATGTAATTTTTATTTATTTATTTATTTTACTAGTAATGGGGGGCGAGCAGTAATTTTTAGCAGAACTGCAACATTGCGGCAGACAGATCGGACCCCTAACTGATATCTTTGACACTTTTGGGGGGGACCAGTGACAATACTACAGTAATCAGTGCTAAAAATATGCACTGTTACTGTAATAACGACACTGGCAGGGAAGGGGTTAACACCAGGGGTGATTAAAGGGCATATTGTGAGCCTAGAGGGTGCTTTCTAATTGTGTGAGGGATGGGCTCACTGGATGAACACAGAGACCACAGAGAGAAAAAGTAGGAACACAGGATCCCTGTATCCATCACTGACAGAACAGCGGTCTGCTGTGTTTACATTGGCAGACCGTCATTCTGTCTCCATGAGGAGCAATCACGGGTGCCCGGCGGACATCGCGGCTGCTGGACTCGCTGATTGACTCCCCCTCTAGCCAATCGGCGCAGGCGCGCACCCACACTAACTGCTGCATGAAGCAACGTACATGTACATCGTTTCGTATACCTATGGCAGCACTACTGAGAGTGGATTTCCCATTTTTGGGAAGGAAGTTTAAACTCCCCATAGGGCCACAACCAAAAAAAAAATATGACAGGGGGGCTTTAACCACTCCCTATTATATACAGCAAAACGAGTTTGGGTTTTAGATATACTTTAAAGGTGAACTTTAGTCAGTAGTAAAATGTTAGTGACATACTACCCGCACTGATAGCAAGGTTTAAATGTACGTTTAGTCTAGAGACATGGATGAGCATTTAAATGCTACGCTAAGAGCTTCTAAACGCTATTAAAATGCTACTAATAGCTTTTTTGCATTTTTTTTTTCCATGTACTGCAAAAACACTAATAAAATGCTAAAGCTCCTAAAAGCTTCTAAATGCTACTAGAAGCTGGCACAAAAATGCTATTATCACCATTTTTCATTCAGTGTTTTTATTCTAGCTTTTTTTTAGCTTCCTGAAAAACACAAGTGTGCATGGAGCCTTAGTATTCAATTCAGGTGGAGGTTTTAAAAAAACCACGCTCTTGCTGTATATTGTGATCAGTGGCGGCTGGTGCATGAAAATTTGGGGGGGGGGGGGTTGGCAGGCAAACCATAACCCCCCCCCCCTCCCGCGGGACAGCCGGGCAGCAGTCAAATTTGCCACCCCCTCCTGGGACAAATGGACGGACGGCTGGCTGCCCAGCTGGACAGCCAGCATCCTTACCTCCTCCTTCCCTGAGCGTCTGTGAGTCTCTTCCGGCCGTATGTCTCCTCCCTCTTCCTGGCCAATGGCCAGAAAAATCGCTTCTCTTTTCAGCCAATCAGAAAAGGGGTCTCATGACCAGCTTCCTGATTGGCTGGGAGGAAAATCAGTGTGATAATAGCGAATATTCTTTCGCTATTGTCATACAACTGGGTGGGCTCTGCGCCCCGAGCCCACCCTTTTTTGAAGCCTCTGGCTCTAATCACATGCTTAAAAAAAAAAAAAATCCCCTATTGGAATCCAATGCGTTCAGCGCCCTGCATGTAGTTTAGGGGGCCGGACGCATGGATGGGGGGGCGGCGCCCCTGCAGCCCCAATGGACGGGACGACACTGATTGTGACATATCAGAATTGTATTCTTGCAATCTTGCTAAAAGGTCCAATGTAAACTGTTAATGTTTATATGAGATTCGAGTCATTTGGCTAAAGAGATAATAAAAGCTACAAATTATCTCTAAAGAGATAATTTGTAGCTTTTTATAGTTTGACATTCTGAAAGAGCACCAGTAGAGCTCTCGCTACCCCTAGTAATGCACATTAAGGGCCAGTTCACACCACATGCGGTCCAGTGCGTTTTGTTTTCTGCATCAAAAACGCATGGAAAGTAGGTTATATGGTTTCCAATGGCATAGTTCACACCAGTGCTTGCAGTTCCAGTTCCACTCAAAAACTCACTGGAACGCACCATAACGCACTGGAACATTCATGTCCTTATTAAGGCCGGTTCACATCACATGCAGTCCAGTGTGTTTGTAAAACACATTAAAAATGCTCTAGAACACACCTAAACGCACTGAAACACACATGTCCCTATTTAACCACTTGCCGACTTCTGCACGACTATTTACTGCGGCAGTCTGGCTCTCCTGGGCAAACCGACGTAGAGCTGCGTCGCTCGCCCAGGAGCCCCTAGGGGGTTGCGAACTGGCCCTAAATAAGGACATGTGTGTTCCGGTGCGTTTTTTGTGTGCGTAGGTGCATTCTAGTGCGTTTTTGATTCGCTTTACCGCGTTCCAGTACAGTCCAGTGCAGAAAAAATGCAGCATGTTCTACTTGGTGTTCTGGAACTAGAACGCACTGTAACTGACCTCACTGGTGTGAACTTTGCCATTGAAAACCATATGACCTACTTTCCATGTGTTTTTTTATGCAGAAAAAAAATGCATGGGACTGCATGTGGTGTGAACTGGCTCTAAATAAGGACATGTGTGTTCCAGTGCTTTAGGTGAGTTTAGGTGCGTTTCAGTTTGTTTTTGATGTGTTTTACAGCGTTCCAGCACAGTCCAGTGTTCTACTTTTTTTTCTGGAACTGGAACTGCAAGCACTGGTGTGAACTATGCCATTGGAAACCATATAACCTACTTTCCATGCATTTTTGATGCAGAAAAAATGCTGCATCACGTGGTGTGCTGGACTGGACTGCATGTGGTGTGAACTGGCCCTAAATAAGGAAATGTGTGTTCCAGTGCATTTTTGGTGAGTTTAGATGTGTTTCAGTGTGTTTTTGATGCGTTTTACAGCGTTCCAGTACAGTCCAGTGCAGGAAAAATGCAACATGTTCTATTTTTAACTGGAATGGAACGTACTGTTTCACTGTACATCCCTGTAATTGCTTCTCCGACACCGATCCCCCTCGCTGTTCTGCCTGCTTCTGATCCCCCCCCCCCCGTGTGCCCCCCTTTTACTGTGCCCCCCCCCCCCCCGCATTGCTGCAGGCTTCCCTGTCCTGTAAAAAAAAATTACAAGTTTTAAAAAAAATAACAATCAACCACTTCTGGACCGAGCCCATTTCTGACACATGTTGTTTACATGTTAAAATCTGTATTTTTAGCTAGAAATTACAGGAATGATGCCCTGTGTCTGTGTCTCTCCCAGCAGTAGCTGAAAGCTGGCAGGAGGGGGGAGAAACTGGCTTTCAGCTGCTGCAGAGAGCCGCACAAGGCTTCCTTCTACAATTGCCCCTTTGCCCGACCGCATCAATTCCCCATGCTGTTGGGGCCCCCCTGTGTGCCCAGGCCCCCTACAGGAGGACTGGCGGAACCCCCCCATCAGCGGCCCTGCCCCCATATGGTGTACTCTTCTGTATTGTGGCTGGTGCAAACCTATACTACACATCTAATAGAAGACAGAAATATACTGCAGATGATGAGTGTCAGCTCTGTTTATCTTGGCTGGCCAGGCTGAATATCAGGCCATCCCTGTCTACAGATTGTGCGCCCTGAACCTAGAATCCATGTTAGGTGCAGGAATCATCATCATCTCAGTATCTGATTTTGCTTGATGAAATGATCATACCCGGGCGGATGACACATGAGTGATTGTGATCAAACCCTCCATGTTTGTTATAGCAACTTGTCGCAAAGAAAATCATATTGATTCTTTATGGGATCGCTAACAGTGAAATTTTTAACGCGTTTCGTCGCTCTGTTGCTTAGCAATCAAGAATCATCAGCCTTTCAGCTTGTCGGCAACATCGCTAGCGACAATTACCCTTCATGCTTTTCTATGAAATGTTGCAGCAATTAAAAAAGCTAGATATTGCTAAAGAAGAGCAATTTGGAACAGAGAACAACCCCATGGCGACTCTAGGAATTCAAACGCTAACTACATATTTGCTGGTAATCCTTTAGCAAATGGTAACAGCAATTACATTTTGCCAAAAAATCGCTAGCCACCAGCCTAGGATTGTACACTGTCAAAGGCAGAGCACCCCAAGCTGCCTGTCTCGAGTTGTATTGTAACTGTACTGTCGACCTTTATTTTGTAAACAGCCACGCAGTCTGTTGAGCTACTCTATCCACTTTATCCTCCGGAAGACTTACTCCCCTTCATGACCAGGTCATTTTTTGCGATACGGCACTGTGTTACTTTAACTGACAATTGCGCGGTCATGCAACGCTGTACGCAAATGAAATTTATGTGATTTTTTCCCACAAATAGAGCTTTATTTTGGTGGTATTTGATCACCACTGAGATTTTTAAACTATTTGCGCTATAAACAAAAAAGAGCGACAATTTAGAAAAAAAATATTTTTTACTTTCTGCTATAAAACATATCCAATAAAAATAATGTAAAAAAAAATCAATATTCTTCAAAAATTTAGGTCAATATGTATTCTGCTACATGTTTTTGGTTAAAAAATCCCAATAAGCGTATATTGATGGGTTTGTGCAAAATTGCCCTCCTGTTGAGTGCCCCCACAGCAAGCAGCTTGCTATGGGGGAACCTGAGCCTAGTTGCAGCTCTGTGTATCCTTCCAGACACGGAGATGTGGTAAGTCCACGCCCCTCTCTCTCCTACCAACTGACTTTAACTGACAGCAGCGGGAGCCAATGGACTCAGGAGGGAGAGTCCCGAACGGCCAAGGGACTCGTGGACAACGCTGGATAGAGAGGGGGCTCAGGTAAGTATTAGGGGGGCATATGGGGGGGGGGGCTGCTACACGCAGAAGGCTTTTTATCTAAATGCATAGAATGAATTCGATAAAAAAAAACCTTCTGCCTTTACATCCCCTTTAAGTGGGTATATTAATCCTGTATTTTAGACTAAGCATTCTAGAAGTTTAGAGGTGAATGGGAGCAGTAAGATGGGTCTTAAGTTGTTCAGGTTGGTGGGGTCCAGAAAGGGATTTTTAAGTATGGGAGTGATCTGCACATGTTTTAGAGGGGAGGGGAAGGTGCAACTAGAGAGGGAGAGATTGAAGATGTGAGTGAGGAAGCATAGGATAGAATAGGAGGGTTACCGTAGTAGTTGTGAGGGAACAGGATCCAGGGGACAATTGGTTACATGGGCACCTGAGAAAATTTTTGTAACTCTTCAGTAGTAGCCAGTTCAAAAGAGGAGAGCGTTGACTGTGCTGTTAAGCAAGGTATGTTAAGTGGGGAAGATGTACGCACAGTGGAGGTGTCCTCACGTATTGCAGCAATCTTGTCTTTGAAGTGACTGGCAATCTCTTGGGCAGTGAGAGAGTTAGTGGGTAAAGGAGGAGGGGGATGAAGCAGAGAGTTAAAGGTTTAGAAGAGCCAATGGGAACTGGATGACAAGGTATTAATGAGAGAGACAAAGTACGCTTGTTTGGCAGCATGGAGGCAGGAATTGTATTTTAGGAGGGCAGATTTATATAGGGTGAAGTCCTGCAGGCATTTGGTTTTACACCACAGTTGTTCAAGAGCTCGACAATGTCTCGATTGAGATTTCTGCTGTTGTCAGTTTGCCAGGGTTGCAATGGTAAGGGCCTGATTTTGCGTGTAGTTAGAGGAGCAAGTGCGTAAAGTGATGATGAGAGTGAACTGTTGTACACAGAGGCGGCCAGGTCAGAACAGGACAGGAGAGAGATGTCATATAGGTGGTCAGTAGCAGAATAGAGAAGAGAAGGGTTAAAGTGACGAAGGTTGCTACAAGTAATTGTTTGCTGCTTGGAGGGATGGGTGATTGGAGGCAAGGATACAGTGAAACTGATGAGGTTGTGATCAGAGAGAGGAAAGGGGGTGTTGGTGAGGTTGCCAGGAGTGCAGAGATGGGAGAATACAAGGTCTAGGGTATTACCATTGGAGTGAGTGGAAGTGTGTGTCTATTGGGTTAGGTCAACAGATGAGGTTAAGTTGAAAAGTTGAGTTGTAGCTGGGCTGTTAACATTGACAGGGATGTTGAAGTCACCAAGAATGATAGTGGGTATTTCAGAAGAGAGAAAGTAGCCAGGCAGCGAAGTCACCAAAAAAAGCGCGATACTGGTCCAGAAGGCCGTTAATTGCTGCAATCCTCAGAGAAATGGGAGAAAACAGACTAATACAGCGCATCTCGAATGAGGAGAGGGATAGGGAGGGAGGGATAGGAAGGAATTGGTAGGTGCTTTGTAGGGATAGAAGGTATCAAACTCGACATCCTTTCTGCCGTTGGGTCTGGGGGAGCGAGTCCAGTGGAGCCCACCATAGGAGAAGGCAGCAGGAGAAGCAGAGTCAATTTTGAAGCCAGGTTTCAGTTATGGTTATGGCGAGTAGTATGTTAAAGCTATGAGAGATGAAAAGGTCATGCACAGAAGTGAGCTTGTTACAGATGGAGCAGGCATTCCAAAGGGCGCATGAGATTGGGGGGCTGGTTTTAGGAAGCTAGGGGACAGAAATTAAACTGAGTGGATTGCGCCAGAGGAGCAGGGGTGCTGGATATGTGGTTTGCAGTTAGAAGATGGAGGACCAGAATTTGCAAAAATGTCCCCTGAGGATAGGAGAAGAAGGAGGATAGAAATGGTAAGATGGGAGTGGGATGTGTATGAGTGCACATGTCTAACTGCCCTGGTGTTTAGCCTAGCATGTGGGTTCAGCAATTGCAGGAGGTAATGGGTATGGTAGTAGGGAGAGGGTAGGAGTGAGGGTGACATGTGTATGCTGTGGGGTAGAGAGGAGGGGTAAAGTAAGGATAATTTAAGGATAGAAGACACCGATGTGAGAAGGAAGAGTAGAAGGAGCATGTTTGTGGATGGAGAGTGGGAATCTGACCTTAAGTAAATTAAATGTCGAATGCTGGTTTGCTTGTACCTCTTTCCAGAGTGGAGCAGAGTTCTTGTTGTATCTTCATACAGCTTTAGTTATCCTGCTGTAGTTAAGCTGCGGTGGTGAAACACTCGTGACCGAGACACTCAAGATAGAGACATGCTTTTGTTTATGAATAGTTCCAAGATCAAGCCACCCAACAACTAAACAGATATGTGCATATATTTCTGAGCTCTATATTGCACAGGGAACAAAAAAATATAACTTGATTCCCCCATCTACACACTCGATCTGGATGGGGGAATCCACCCCGCTGAGCTATTGTATTCTGACAGAAGGGAGACTTCCCCACTGTCAGAACACGCTGATCAGCGCTGCTGGCTATACCAAGCAGTGCTGATTGAATGAGGAAAATCCAACAGGCTACCAATAAACTTCTGTACAACCAGCCTGCCCATACATGGATCTAAAATTGGCCGGTCCCTGCTGAACCGGTCTAATTTTGATCAATGTATGGCTGACTTAAGTCCTTAAAGGTAGCAACAATTCATAATGAAGCCAGTTATCTGGAGATATCTGAGGTCTGGACATCTGGAAATTTCTGAAGAAGAACTTTGTCAATAATCAACCTTGAGTGCAGGTTCACATTTATGCGATGCGAGAACGCTGCAAATATACAGTGTGTTCCCACACTGCATCCGCAGCACAGGCAGTTCACACTGCCATATGCGATACACTGGCTGTGTCAATTCAAAGTTAACGACACCCCCAGATCAGATCGCATATCGCAGTGCGATCTGAGAGTTCGAACAGAATCGGATCGCACTAGTGTGAACCACCATGCTATCCGATTCTGCTGTGGACCAAAAAAAGTGTCCTGTGCGTGTTTAGTGCGATTGCGGTGCGAATTCAGCCATACAAACTGTAAGGCTGAATTTGCACTGCACAGACATCGCATGTAATTTTAGGAGCAGTGCGCTCCGAATTACATGCGATCTCTGTGATCACATAAATGTGAACCGGAACTTATGTGTACTCTTCAGGTACGCCATAGACAGGATATTGCGGTCAGAAGATTGAATTGTTCTCACGATCGTTTTGTAGAATGGATAAAGCCTTTTCATGGAAACAACAGCAGGAAAATCCATTGCCCTTATGTGCCATTGATTGGCTATTCGTGGCTCAAATTTCGAACCACCCAGCTCAATAGAAGTCATGTTAAGAATTGACTGATCCGGGTGGAAAGTTAGCAGCCTTTCAGATGCAGTGACTGTTCGAGTATTCAGGCAGGCGCTGGTATTATTGCTTTTTGAATACAATAGCTAGCAGCAGAGATTCCTCCATCTACACTGTTTAGCGTGGGGAATCCATTGATTCCTTCGGGCTAAATCTATTGTGTGTATGGCCAACTTGGGCTGGCTTGGCAGAAATTCGAGCAGTGTACAGCCCTGCTGGCAGCGCTCTGTTTGCAGATCCAAGGGGACTGCGGCCGCAATTGCTGCCGGGCATCCGCGATCGCTCCCCACTGAGAGAGAAGGACAGTCAGCTTTTGTAAACACAGCAGACCGTTCTCTCTGAAATGATCACAGAGCGCTTGTGATCCTTCTATATAGGATCACAGGTCTCTGTGTTCATTTCACAAGTCGCTCCCCCATACAGTTAGAAAACACTCCCCTAGGCTAACACTTAACCCTTTGATCACCCCTGTGTCAACCCCTTCCTGCCAGTGTCATTATTACAGTAACAGTGCATATTTTTAGCACTGATTACTGTAGTAATGTCATTGGTCCCCCCCCCCCAAAAGTGTAAAAAATGTCAGTTAGGGGGTCCGATCTGTTTGCTGCAATGTCACAGTCCCGCTAAAAATCGCAGATCGCCACCATTACTAGTAAAAAATAAATAAATAAATAAAAATGACATAAATCTTTCCCCTAGTTTGTAGATGCGATAACTTTTGCGCAAACCAATCAAAATACGCTTATTGCGTTTTTTTTTTCCAAAATATGTAGCAGACAACAAAAATGTGATTTCAATTTTTTTTTGGGGGGGGGGGGAATGTTATATAGCAGAAAGTAATAAAATATTGTTATCTTTTCAGAATTGTCGCTCTTTTTTTGTTTATAGCGCAAAAAATAAAAATCGCACAGGTGATCAAATACCACCAAAAGAAAGCTCTATTTGTGGGACAAAAAGAACATCAATTTTATTTGGGTACAGCATCGCACGACAGCGCAATTGTCCGTTAAAGTAACGCAGTTGCAAATCGCAAAAAATGGCCTGGTCATTAAAGCGGCGAATCCTTCCGATCCAGAAGTGGTTTATTATCTTCTATGAAATGTTGCAACAGATCTCTAAAGGAGTGCGATTTGTAGCAGACAACCCAGTGCTGTAGCAAATCCCCAGTGACTCCAGCGATTAAATTGCTAGCTGTTGATCGCTGGCATTAGCGACTTGAGGCATTGATTAATTAAAATCTTAAGGTAAAACTCTTCTGTGTGTATTCGCCCTGCAGGCTGAACAAAAGAAATCTCTACATGTATGGCAAGCATTGCTTCCAGCATTGTATCCCATTGTCCCCCATGCTTCTCTTCTTATCTATAGAAGGAGCCGCTCTGTAGAGAGAAGGATAGTGAGCCAAGCTCAGATTTCATGGCATTACAGAATAGTGACTCACTCAGACCCGACAAAAGTGATTCACCCTACAACAGCGCAAGAAGCTCTTCCCGCACTATGACTGCGTATTGGCCATTGAGAATACAGCTCTGCTCACGTAGCGTAGTCAGCCCTGCTTTGTGCTGGAGCTATTCTTCAACTTCCACTGCTCCAATGTATGGAAACAAAGCAGGACAGAGAGCCTACATGTCATACAAAGAAACAAGAAGGTCCAGAACAGTGGGATCAAGCTTATTTTCACCTGGACAAGTACCTGGAGACAGGGCCACTGATAGGGGGGGGGACCACCAGTCCTCCTGTAGGGGGCCCAGGCACACAGGGGGGCCCCAACGGCAAGGGGAATCATTGCAGTCAGGCAATTACAGAAGGAAGCCCTGTGCGGCTACATCGGCAGCAGCTGAAAGCCAGTTTCTCCCCCTCCAGCCAGCTTTCAGCTGCTGCAGGGAGAGACACAGACACAGGGCATCGTTCCTGTAATTACTCCTCAGACACTGATCCCCCTCCCTGTTCTGCCTGCTTCTGACCCCCCCCCCCCGTGTGCCCCTCTTTCACTTTGTCCCCCCCCCCCTTTCCCTACAGCGCTGCAGTCTTCCCTTCCATGTTTGTATCCACTAGTAATGATTTTAGTGTATTTTTTTGTGAAAATATTGCCTTAATATATTCGGGGGGGGGGGGGGGCTGCCAGGTAGGCTGCAAGGGGCCCCGTGATTTCCAACAGCAGCCCTGCCTGGAGAGTAGGCACGTCACATCACAAATGAAACCTAATCTTAATGGTGGGCATACGTGCTTTGATTTCTTTAGCCATAATGGTGGCCATACACGATTTGATTAGCAATCGATTACTTTCTAATTAATCTCTTCTGATAGGAATAATCAGGGTCGCTGATAGGGGGGGACCACCGGTCTTCCTGTAGGGGGCCCAGGCACACAGGGGGGCCCCAACAGCACGAGGAATCGGTGCGGTCGGGCAGGGGGGCCCTGTGTGGCTCTCTGCAGCAGCTGAAAGCCAGTTTCTCCCCCTTCTGCTGCAGGGAGAGACACAGACACGGGGTATCCTTCCTGTAATTGCTTCTCCCCCCACCCACAGCGCTGCAGCCTTCCCTTTCCTGTGAAAAAATAACAAATTGTAAAAAAAAAATAATAATAAATAAACACTGTAATAACATTTTTTTAAAAATTGTAAAATAAAATAATTGTAAACATTTTTTAAAATGTTTATAATTTTTTATTTTTTTAATGTAAAAAACAATTAAAACGGTCTAATTCACAGAGGTTCTCTGTTATTTTTGTGTCCGCTAATAAGGATTTTAGTGTATTTTTTGTCAAAATAGTGTTTTGATATATTCGGGGTGGGGGGGCTGCCAGGTAGGCTGTACGGGGGCCCCGCGATTTCTAACAGCAGCCCTGGGACTAATCGATATATAGTCAACAGTCCATCTAACCAAAATGCCCCGCACAGGGAAGTGGATTTTGATCCATAGGTAATATGCAATCATAACATATGAACCTAAATTACTGATGACATCTCTGTTTCCACCATGTAATCTCATAATCTAATTGATCAAAATACAATCATATAGTAAACAACCCATTCGTATAATATGCCACACATGGGGAAGTGTATTTTAAATTATAGCATAGGCGTGCACAGGGAGTGTGCCAGGCAGGGCCGAGGTGGGCAGGAGGGGAAGCTGCCCTGGGCGCTGTGGAATCATGTGAGGTGGTGGGAGGGGGGCACCACAAGGAGATTGGAGGGGGAGGGGATGTGCGCTGAGAAGGGGAATTAGGTTGCGGCATGCGGCAGGGGGTAAGAACTGTTCTAGGAGGGCAAATTTGGGGAGGTGTGCTAGGAGTGGTGCTTTGGGGGGATTTGTGTTGGGAAGGGGGATGGGGGAAGATTGTTTGTGCTAGGAGGGGGGATTTGTGCTATAAAAGTAAAATGGTAGAGGGGATTTTTTTTTTGGGGGGGGGGAGGGGATTTGTGCTAGTAGGGATGATTAGGAGGTATTTGTGCTAGGATGGGGGATTAGGGGAGGGGAATTTGTGCTGGAAGGGAGGGATTTGGAGTGGGCAGAGGGAGATTTGTGCTGGAGGTATACGAGGAGAGAGAGAAAATGTGAGCTGGGGGGGGGGGAGCAATCATTTGCGCTGGGAGGGGGGATTTTAGCAGAAGGGGAACATAATGCTCATACATCTGGGGGGGGGGGGGCACAATTTGGCATGGTCGCCCTGGGCCCTAGATGACCTTGTCCCGGCACCGATGTCAGGTGTGCCAGGGCACACCCTACTCACTGTGCAGTGCCAATTACCCCTACTGCCCAGGCTTCCCTCGTGTTAAAATATGATTGTATACATGAACAAAGAATCTCAGAGCTGCCAACTGATGCAAAACAATCGATAACTTTCTGCACTGGCCGATCAAATCAGTTTGAATTTGATCAAAATTGAGTCTAAATCGATCATAGGAAAAACTATTGTTTTTTGGATTCAGTCGTTTTATTCAAATCGCATTTTGATAGGACAAAATAATCAAAGCATGCATGACCACCATCAATTCCTTTTCCAAATGATTAAGGCTAGGTTCACAGAGGTCCGGCTGCGGTTTACAGTCCTGCGGGTTTGTGTTCACCAGTTCAGGTGCGATTCAGGTCATTTTTCTCTGAATTTGCACCTGAACCGGACCCAAAAACGCACAGGACCCTTTTCGAATTTGCACCGCAGCCGCCCCCAGATATGTATGAACCAGCTCCATTGAAAGCCAGGCACACTCACGACATGCGGTGTAAAATGCATCCAATTCGCATATATGTGAATCCAGGCTTAGACTCAACTTTCAGTCGATCGGCCAGGGCAGAAAATTATTGATTGTTTTGCATCAGTCGGCAGCACTAAGATACTTTGTTCATGTATACAGCCATATTTTAACCGCTTAGCGACTGTCCCATGCAGATATACTGCGGCAGGGCGACTGCTCAGTGCCATATCACGTACCTAGTACGTGATCTGACACTTCCGCGAATCGCACAAAAAAAACATGCGCGCTCTGTCGTACCTGTGTAGGCAAGGCCGGCCCTACCATGGGTCCCATTGGGTCCATTGGACCCAGACAGCCCTTGGAGAGGGGCAGCAAATTGATGGCCAAGATTTTTTTTTTCCAGCAGTTTTGTGTGTCATCAATTTGCGGTGCGTTACAGGCGACATTTCCCCATCTCATACTGCCACCCATAGTGAAAACTGATGAGTATGAGGAGGTGGAGCGTCTCCTCCAGGGAACATCCCTCCTGTGATCGTGGTGTGCGCAATGATGTCAGACATCAGCACACTCCATCTTACGCAGAGCAGGCTGGATCTTCTAGGGCGGTGGCCGCCGCAGACACAGGAGTGACAGGAGGATTGAGGACAGACAGTGAGTGTTTGGTGGACCGGCCCGGTGGTGATGTATGGAAGATAACACTATATATAATTTCAAAATTTTATATTTATTAAAGTTATTACTGTTTTATGTGGTTTTTGTCCCTATACCCCAGAAAAAGCAGCGCCTTACCCCCCACCCCACACAAACACAATGCAGCCCCTGAAACAATTTGGTGCTGTTGCTGTTGCATGTAAATCTGACTTCCTTATAAATTTAATCTTAGTTTTAATTATCATAATATAAAATAATGGATGTGGGGGCCTTTTGGTGAGTGTGATTTTTTTTTTTTTTTGGGGGGGGGCAGCATATCATTCTTTTTTTTTTTTTTTTTTCTTTTTTTCTTCTTTTATTGATAGAAAACATAACAAACAATAAAATAATAAAAACAATACAAAACAAAACTTCAACAAACAAAAAGACATGTGCAATATGTCACAGTGCAGCAAAGCCAAAAAAGGACCTACAATTATATGATAAATACATTACTCAGTCAAGTACAGACGAGCGAAAAAAACATAAAAGAGCTAAGGAATGACATAAAAAAAAAAAAAAAACTTTCCTTCTTGGACCCAGGCAGCACAATGACTTGGGCCAGCCCTGTGTGTAGGTGTGGATGGAGCTTAATGCCTCGTACACACGATCAGATAATCGGACGACTTATCGTTCGCGTTTTGTTGCATGATACTTATATCGAATTCAATAATGCGTACTAAACGTAGGATTTTTTTCCATACGATTCTGGAAAAGCTTCCTGTTTGCGTAGCTAAAGCCTCGTACACATGCGTCGAAAAAGGGAATTTTCGTCCGACGACCGATCTGCCGATTTTCGGCTTGTTTGTATGATGCTTCCGACAACCGACTCCGACTTTTCGATCAAATAAAATCTGGTGTGCAGGCTATAACATTTTTGTCCGCCGTCAAAACACGGCCAATTTTCATGCAGTCAGTACAGATTTCGACAGGGAAAAATCTTATGAGCAAGACTGGGCATGCTCAGAGAAGAAAGAACACAAAGAAAGCAATCCAACACATGACATCACTTCTGAAGTAGTATTTTGTCGAGCTTGAAAATTCGTGTGCAGTCTAGGCACATTCCAACCAACAAAACACAACTCTGGACAAAAGACGGACGACCGGTCGGCCGATAATCGTTGCGTGTGTACTAGGCTTAAGTATCAGATGGTGCAAAACAAAAACAATGGCAGACAGACTTTTGATCATGCGCGGTCTTTGTCGATCGATTTTTAGCAGACGCATACTGTACTGATTAAATGATTGTCGTTTGCTAGGCTTATCGCAAGACAGAATTTTTCGTGTTTTTCCCTTTGGATTTTGTTGGACAAACTGTCGTGATCGGCTGTGGAAAGCTGTGTACTAAAGATCAGATTATCGTGTGATTAAGTCGAAAGCGATTATTTTCGTACGATTATTTGATTAGAGGTGATCACAAGTCACTTTAAAAAAAAAATAATAATAATAAATTAAGAAAAAGATACACTGCTCTCTTTGGAACTACAATTCCCAGCATGTAATGACACATCTTGCTGGGGGCTTGAGTTTATTTGTATGAATATTCCCATGTATGGAGTATGCATTGCTCATTCAGCAATCAGCGATGTATGGTGACAGTTTCTGTGATCCAGGCAGTAGCAGTAGATTGAAGGCTGTAGGATTGGTGTAGGGATGGATGCGGAGTATGGAATGTACAATGTTATCAGTGTGATGACTGTTGGTGGGAGTGACAGAGTGACACGTGCTTGTGTTTACACACACAGATGATCAGCAGCAGCATTTGTGAATTCTTCTCCCTCCCCCTCCCCTCCCTCTCTGATTCTTCCATATCTCATTCTTCTTACCTTATATAAACTCACCACCAGCTCCAAGATCTGTGTGTGGGGGGAAATATCTGTGAATGAAGATTTCTTTGGAGATGGGTTCAGGTGATGCATGTCATGTTCCAAAATATATGCAACATACAATTGTATCTTTTTTTTTTTTTTTTTATTTGTTTTTTATTTCCTTTCTTCCATCTGCTCCTGTCAATGAAAAGGAAACATTTTCAGATTTCTGATCTGCATGGACACCAGAGGCTCCTAAGGGCTCATCAGTGCTGGGACAAGGTCATCTAGAGCCCAGGGTGAGCATGCCAAATTTTACCCCCTCCCCCCAAGATGTATGAGCATGTCAGAACCCCCCCCCCCCCCAATAAAAAAAAAAAATCTGCATGTTTACCCCCCTAAACATAAATTCCTTCTCCTCACAAAAAAAAACCCCTTCCTAGCATGAATCCCCCCCCCCACCCCACCCCACTCAAATCCTCTCATTCCCCTTTTCCCCACACCGTAAATCCACCCCCCGAAAAATAATTCCCCCCTCCTAGTACAAATCTGCCTTGTAAACATCGCTGTTCTGTCAGTTATGAACACAGGGATCCTGTGTTCCCCTTATTTAGGGAAACAGGTCTCTGTGTTCATGCAGCAAGCCCACCCCCCCCTCCACAGTTAGAAAGCACCCCCTAGGGACACATTTAACCCTTTGATCGCCCCTGGTGTTAACCCCTTCCTTCCCAGTGTCATTATTACAGTAAGGGTCCTTTCACACGATGCGCCATCTGACAAGGTCCGTTCTCTGCTCAGCTCTGTCCGCCGATCCCCACTGAGCAGGCGGATGACAGCTCTGTCTCCTCTCTGTGTGCAGAGATGGAGCTGTCAGATCCCCGTTGTACTCTATGGGTAATTGGATGAGAACGGACCGCCTGTCCGTTCTCATCCGATCCGCTGGACGGATGGAAAATAGGGTTTCCATCCCTCCGGATTTCACGGACAGGATCGGCAGCGAATAGCAGTGGGTGTCAGCGGATATCCGCTGCCCTATAGGGATGCATGGAGGATGCAAACAGGTCCGCCTGAATAACTGACAGGCGGATCTGATCGGATTGTTCATGTGAAAGGGCCCTAAAAGTGCATATTTTTAGCACTGGTTACTGTAGTAATGTCACTGGTCCCCCCCCCAGAAGTGTCAAAATTGTCAGTTAGGTGTCCCATCTGTCCGCCGCAATGTCGCAGTCCCGCTTAAAATCGCAGATCGCCGCCGTTATACTAGTAAAAAAAAATAAATAAATAAAAATTACATAAATCTTTCTCCTAGTTTGTAGACGCGATAACTTTTGCGCAAACCAATCAATATACACTTATTGGGATTTTGTTTACAAAAAATATGAAGAAGAATACAAATTGGCCTAAAATTATAAAAATATTAGATTTTTTTATACTTTTTATTGGGAATGTTATATAGCAGAAAGTAAAAAAAATGTTGTTGTTTTTTTCCCTCAGAATTGTCAGGCTTTTTTTATTTATAGCGCAAAAAATAAAAATCGCACAGGTAATCAAATACCACCAAAAGAAAGCTCTATTTGTGGGGAAAAAAAGGACATCAATTTCATTTGGGTACAGTGTCTCATGACAGCGTAATTGTCAGTTAAAGTAACGCAGTGCTGTATCACAAAAAAAAAATGGCCTGGTCATTAAGGAGGTAAATCCTTCCGGTCCAGAAGTGGTTAATGTATTCTTGCTTCAGTAGATGTAAAAATGTTTCTGTGCAGGGGGATTGTGCCAGCACTGCAAGGGTTAACTTCTTGCTTCTGTCTAGGGGTCTTGGAGAAGCACTTTAATTTACCCAATCCTCTGCTCCGGCAGGCACCTCTTCGCTGCTAGACCGGTTTGTGTATCCTCTCTCCCCCCCCCCCCCCCCCTACACTCCGCAGTTCTAAGGTCCGCTGATGTCTTCAAGACAAAAGCCAATAGTCCTGTGTTGGGCATGAGGACAAGGAGGGACAGTTCACTGCTGGAGAATGGGGGAGCGCCGTCTGTCAGGGGGAGTTGGGGTATCAGGTAAGTAAAGGTTCTTTTCACCCTAGACCAGTGATAGCAAGCCTTGGCACCTCAGATGTTTTGGAACTACATTTCCCATGATGCTACACTACACTTCAGAGTACACGAGCATCATGGGAAATGTAGTTCCAAAACATCTGGGGTGCCAAGGTTCACCATCATTGCCCTAGAGTCAAGATAGAAGGCGGCAGTTAACCCTTGCAGTGCCAACACAACCCCTCCTCAATGGAGAACTTTTATTTTTCCTGGCGTTCAGCTTTAGGCCCCTTTCACACTTATGTGACCTAAAAGTCGTGTGATTTTACCGTAATTTTTTTTGCTGCAATTTTGACTGGACTTGAAGCAATGCCAATGTCTATGGACCTCATATTTTTAGCACTGATTATTGTAGTAATGTCACTGGTCTCCCCAAAAGTGTCAAAAATGTCAGTTAGGTGGCCGATCTGTCGGCCGCAATGTCGCAGCCCTGCTAAAAATTGCTGATCGCTGCCAATACTAATAAAAACATAAATAAATAAAAATGACATTAATCTTTCCCCTAGTTTGTAGATGCGATAACTTTTGTGCAAACCAATCAAAATACGCTTATTGGGATTTTCTTTTTACCAAAAATATGTAGCAGAATACGAATTGGCCTAAAAGGATGAAAACATTAGATTTTTCAAACTATTATTATAATTTTTTTTTTTTTTGGGAAATGTTATAGTGCAAAAACGAAAAATCGCACAGGTGATCAAATACCACCAAAAGAAAGCTCTATTTGTGGGAAAAAAAGGACGTCAATTTTATTGAGGTACAGCCGCACACGACTGCGCAATTGTCCGTTAAAGTAACGCATTGCCGAATCGCAAAAAATGGCCTAGTCATTAAGGGGGCAAAACCTTCCGTTCCAGAAGTGGTTAAAGAGGAAGTAAACTTCCATCGATTATTTGTACCTACAGGTAAGCTTATAATAAGACTTGCCTATAGGTACTGAAAATATCTCATATAAACGTGCACCATTTAGGCGATATTTACTGTATATGCAGCCGATGATGTCATCAGCGCATACGCTCTGAAGGAACGGTCGGTGGCTCCCACACGCATGTGCGGGAATTACGTTACACGGCTCCGGCCAGTCACACAGCCGGAGTCCACGGAACTGGAAGGAAAGCGGGTAAAGATGAATACGACCTCTAGTGGTGACAATGAGGGCTTCGTTTTCAGGTAAGTTTCACATAATGTGCTAGTATGCCTTTACTTTGCAGGTCATACAAAAAATAAAAACTTTGGTTTGCTTCCTCTTTAAAAACGCATCCATTTCGCATTTATGTGAAGCAAGCCTTAAGCTTGGGTTTACACTACTGGGATGCGGGAACCAGTGCGATCCTAGAGTAGGTTCCCACATCACATCTCCCCTGCAGGCAGTTCACACTGCCCTCTGCGAACCGTGGCGGGTGTCAATGCAAAGTTAATGACACCCCCAGATCAGTCCGCAGATCGCAGTGCAAACTGTGAATTCAGACAGGAATCGGATCGCATAGGGAAAAAAAAGGTTCCTGCACCTTTTCGGTGCGGATCCAACGTGTATGGTCACCAGATTTGGACCCCCAAATCCCTATCTGTGACAATGCAGGGTTAAAGTGTAAATGAGGGTTTTGTGGGGGATCTAGAGCTGAAATGCTCTAGGTATGGTCACACATTCCAGCCAGATTTGCCCCCCCTCCCCAGGTCTATCTGTGACAATATGGGGTGAAGATGTAAATGAGGGGTCTGGGGGGGGGGGTCCAGAACTGTCATGCTCTAGGTATGGTCAGTCACCCATTCCATCCACATTTGGACACCCCCAGCCCTATCTGTGACAATGCAGGGTAAAAGTGAAAATGAGGGGACTGGGGGGGGCAAGAGATGTCATGCTCGGGGTATGATCACACATTCCATCCAGATTTGCCCCCCCCCCCCAGCCCTATCTGTGACAATGTGGGAGATAAGTGTAAATGAGGGGACGGGGGGGGGGATTCAGAACTGTCAAACTGTCATGTTTGGGGTATGGTCACACATGTCATCCAGATTTGGACCCCCCCAGCCCTATCTGTGACAATGCAGGGTGAAGGTGCAAATGAGGGGTCTGGGGGGTTCCAGACAGAACTGTCATGCTCTAGGTATGGTCACCCATTCCATCCTGATTTGGCCCCCCCAGCCCTGTCTGTGACAATGTGGGAGATAAGGGTTAATGAGGGGACGGGGGGGGGGGTTCAGAACTGTCATGCTTGGGGTATGGTCACACATGTCATCCAGATTTGGACCCCCCCCAGCCCTATCTGTGACAATGCAGGGTCAATGTGTAAATGAGGGGTCTGGGGGGTTCCAGAACTGTCATGCTCTAGGTATGGTCACCCATTCCATCCAGATTTGGCCCCCCCAGCCCTATCTGTGACAATGTGGGAGATAAGTGTAAATGAGGGGACGGGGGGGTTCAGAACTGTCATGCTTGGGGTATAGTCACACATATCATCCAGATTTGGACCCTCCCCCCCAGCCCTATCTGGGACAATGCAGGGTGAAGATGTAAATGAGGGGTCTGGGGGGTTCCATAACTGTCATGCTCTAGGTATGGTCACCCATTCCATCCAGATTTGGCCCCCCCAGCCCTATCTGTGACAATGTGGGAGATAAGTGTAAATGAGGGGACGGGGGTGGGGGGGGGGGGTTCATAACTGTCATGCTTGGGGTATGGTCACACATGTCATCCAGATTTGGACCCCCCCCCCCCCAGCCCTATCTGTAACAATGCGGGGTGAAGATGTAAATGAGGGGTGCAGAGCTGTCGTCATTCTCTGAGTATGGTCACCCATTCCATCCAGATTTGGACCCCCCAGCCCTATCTATGACAATGCGGGTGAAGATGTAAATGAGGGGTCTGGGGGGGGGGGGGTCCAGAATTGTCATGCTGTAGGTATGGTCACCCATTCCATCCAGATTTGGACCCCCCCAGCCCTATCTGTGACAATGTGGGGTGAAGATGTAAATGAGGGGTGCAGAACTGTCATGCTCTAGGTATGGTCACCCATTCCATCCAGATTTGGGACCCCCAAGCCCTATCTGTGTAAATGCGGGGTGAAGATATAAATGAGGGGTCTGGGGGGGTCCATAGCTGTCATGCTGTAGGTATGGTCACCCATTTCATCCAGATTTGGGACCCCCCAGCCCTATCTGTGTAAATGCGGGGTGAAGATATAAATGAGGGGTCCGGGGGGGTCCATAGCTGTCATGCTGTAGGTATGGTCACCCATTTCATCCAGATTTGGGACCCCCAAGCCCTATCTGTGACAATGTGGGGTGAAGATGTAAATGAGGGGTGCAGAGCTGTCATTCTCAGGGTATGGTCACCCATGCCATCCAGATTTGGGACCCCCCCAGCTCTATCTATGACAATGCGGGTGAAGATGTAAATGAGGGGTCTGGGGATCTAGAGCTGTCATGCTGTAGGTATGGTCACCCATTCCATCCAGATTTGGACCCCCCCAGCCTTATGTATGACAAAGCGGGGTGAAGATGTAAATGATGGGTGGGGGGGGGGGGGCAGGGCTATAATGCTCAAGGTATGGTCACTCGTTCCATCCAGATTTGGGACCCCCCCCCAGCCCTATCTGTGACAATGTGGGGTGAAGATGTAAATGAGGGGTCCAGAGCTGTCATGCTCTAGGTATGGTCACCCATTTCATCCAAATTTGGGACCCCCCCAGCCCTATCTATGACAATGCGGGTGAAGATGTAAATGAGGGGTCTGGGGATCTAGAGCTGTCATGCTGTAAGTATGGTCACTCAGATTTGGGACCCCCCAGCCCTATCTATGACAATGCGGAGTGAAGATGTAAATGAGGGGACGGGGGGTCTAGAACTGTCATGCTGTAGCTATGGTCACCCATTCCATCCAGATTTGGACCCCCCCAGCCTTATGTATGACAAAGCGGGGTGAAGATGTAAATGATGGGTCCAGAACTGTCATGCTGTAGGTATGGTCACCCATTTCATCCAGATTTGGGACCCCCCAGCCCTATCTGTGACAATGCGGGTGAAGATGTAAATGAGGGGACGGGGGGGGGGGGTCCATAGCTGTCATGCTGTAGCTATGGCCACCCATTCCATACAGATTTTGACCCCCCCCCCAGCCCTATCTGTGACAATGCGGGGTGAAGATGTAAATGAGGGGTGCAGAACTGTCATGCTGTAGGTATGGTCACCCATTTCATCCAGATTTGAGACCCCCCAGCCCTATCTATGACAATACGGGTGAAGATGTAAATGAGGGGTCTGGGGGGGTCCATAGCTGTCATGCTGTAGGTATGGTCACCCATTCCATCCAGATTTGGACCCCCCAGCCCTATCTGTGACAATGCAGGGTGAAGATGTAAATGAGGGGTCTGGGGGGGTCCAGAGCTGTCATGCTGTAGGTATGGTCACCCATTTCATCCAGATTCGGACCCCCCCAGCCCTGGACTCCTCGCCTCCCCCGGCAGCCCCGAACATCTCGTCTCCGAAGTGCTTCTAATTCCCGGCAGCGCAGCTCACTTCGCTATTTGAATAGCACAAAGGAACCGCCGCGCTTCTATTGGCCGGGCGAGCCCTAGCTGGGCTGGCGCTGTCTATCCATCAAGGTTAAGCGGCGCGGGTGATTGGCTGGGCGCGGATGGGGCGGGAGCAGGCTGTCCGTATATAAAAGTGAAGGGAGCCCAGGAGAAGCAGCACAAGCTTTGTATAGCAGTGCGGAGAGTTGTATGAGAGGAGATCCAGGGGGGAAGAGCCGCTCGCTGTGAGTGTGGTATCGGAGACAGGCAGCTCCTCTTCCCCTGGAGCCACCCACCCTGGCAGGATGGAGTGCGCCCTGGACGCGCAGAGCCTCATCAGCCTATCCCTGCGGAAGATCCACACTTCCCGCACCCAGCGGGGCGGCATCAAGCTGCATAAGAACCTGCTGGTCTCCTACGTGCTCCGCAACGCCCGGCAGCTCTACCTGAGCGAGCGCTACGCCGAGCTCTACCGGCAGCAGCACCCGCCGCACCCGCAGCAGCCCATGGAGTGCGGCCCGGAGCTGCTGGAGGAGATCCCGGAGCTGAGCCCCCTCCAGATCCCCGAGGAAGGAGAGGACGAGATGCACCACCAGCTGCCCCGGATCCACACCGAGCTCCTGGAACCGGGACTGGACGAACCTCTGGAGCTGCCGCCGTGCGCCCACACTCCGCACCCAGCCAAGGAGCTGCTCCACCCGGCCGGTACCTTCTACCCCCGGGGCTGCTGCCAGCAGCAGGAGGAAGGCGGCATCGGACCGGCACACTGCAGCCAGACCACCGTGCTGGACTTGGACACTCACGTTGTCACCACGGTGGAGAACGGATACCTCCACCAGGACTGCTGCGCTTCTCAGTGCCCGTGCCAAGGCGCACCGTCCCCCGCGCTCCCCTCTGCGGCCGCCGCCACCGCCGCCCCTTCGCCTTCCCCGCTGCCGGCTAAGCGCCGGTACCCCCCGTCCGGTTACAGCTACAGCTGCTCGGTGGCCGAGGAGGAGGAGGACGAGCTGGAGCCCCACTTTGTGCCCTGTAAGAGGGGCAGATACGAGGACTACTGCCCGCAGCTGGCACCCCCTGAACACTCTCAGCACCACCACCACCCGCCGCAGCCGCAGCACCCCGCCGACTCCTCCAACATCTCCAACCTCATCTCTATCTTCGGCTCGGGCTTCACCGGACTCATGGGCAGGCAGGCGGACTCTGAGCAGAGCCTCAACGGGCACTTGTGTGGCAAGCAGGCGCTGGCCAGCCTGGGCGCCTGGACTCGGGCCATCGTGGCTTTCTAGCAGAGTGGGACCCCCCCCTCTTTGGCATGGGGGGTTGATTAAAGGGGGGTGGGGGGTCTTCTCCTGTGTTTTTATTATTTTATTTTTTTTTTGAAGAGCACTGAATTCAGGACTTGTACATAGAAAATTTGTTTTATAGAGACTGTACAGTAAAATATCTTGGACTTTATTTTTGCAAAGAAAGAAGAGCACCTATTTAATTTTTCTTTTTTGTTTTTCTATTTTATTATTTTCTTTCTAAAAGTGGTCAGTTATTGGTGTCACCCAAGGCAGAGGCTGCAGACAGAGGGGTGCAAAGAGTCACATATTTTTTTTTTTTTTTCTGGGGAGGGGGGGGGGTTCTCCTTGAAGCTCGCAGGGTGGGCTGTATTGAGAACTTTAGACCCTCCACAACTCCATAGAGAGTTATATGTGCGCTTAAAGGGGGAGTCTGCCTGGTGTGTGCTGGGGTTAACTTAACCCCATCTTCGCTGGGCTTTTTTTTTTTCTGTGATTGGTTCAGCCACTTTTTTTTTTTTTCTTGGCACATCCTGAAACCACTCACAAGATTTTTCTGGGGAAATAGCTAAAGTGTTGTTCATATTCCTAGTGATCTCTTCCCTTCTCTTGTCTGCAGCCTTTTGTCCTTGACTTATGAAGGCAGAAATAGTTACATTTTAACTTTTTTATTCAATTTTTGTTTCCTCCACTGTGTTGTGACTTCAGTACTGTGTAGTGTTCAATGCAGTTTTTGCTATGTTGGGAGGGTTGGTTTGGGGGGCTGTCAGTGTCCTTTTTAATATCAACAGCTTTCAGGGTTCTCCAACCCTGGCACCTCAACCCATGAGGTACAATAGTATTTGTAACCTCATTTACAGTCCCAATCTCTTTCTAATATACATGGCACCTCAACCCATGGGGTACAATAAGATTTGTAACCTCATTTAAAGTCCCAATCTCTTTCTAACATACATGGCACCTCAACCCATGGGGTACAATAAGATTTGTAACCTCATTTAAAGTCCCAATCTGTTTCTTGTATACATGGCACCTCAACCCATGGGGTACAATAGTATCTGTAACCTCATTTAAAGTCCCAACCTCTTTCTATATACATGGCACCTCAACCCAAACCCCTACTTCTATAGCATGATCCTCCTTTAATTTTTTTTTTTTTAAATCTTACAACACTATTCTTTGGACCATGTGCAGTACCCCCTCGCCACCCCCCCTTTTTTATTTTATTCTAAAGTTCACTTGTTCTACTTTCAGCCTTCATTCAATGTTCATGAAACCAGCATTGTATGGTCTTGTGAGATCTGTCCATGTGTTTTTTTGTTTTAAGTTTAGTTTTTTGTTTTATATATATTTTTATATAATTTTTTTTTTTTTTTTGGCATTTAAATCCTTTTGTTGTAAAAAGGTGGTTTAGGATAAAGCCTGCCATGCCAACATTCACACTTTACAAGCACTATGTGTATTAAAATACGTTGCCAAACGTTTTTATTTTTGTGCTAACGACTCCTGTATTTTGTGTATATTGAACTGTATTATCACCGGGTAAACTGTTCAGATTTATTTGTTTAAATTTATAATCTTAAATAAAACAAACTTTATGCAATTCAGCTGGAGTTGTCACTGTCTCTACTTCAGGTCAAGTATGAATAAGGTTATAAAGCCTAGAGTCCAGAAACTCTTGAGTATCAAACTTTTTGAAAGTTCTGAGCAGAAATGGGGTTTGTGCCTTAACAGGTCAGACAATGATGTACAAATTGTGGTATGCCATGGCAACCAATAAGCCTTTAACCTTTTATAAAGACCCCCCCCCCCCCCGAATCAATGAAAGACTGACCACCATGGGTACTACACTTTGTACATTTTTCCTATTAAATGATGTGTTGGGTGTCCAAACAGTTGTCATTTTCAAGGGTAATAAAATGTGTGGCTTCACATTAACTGGTATTGGTAACCTAGGTTCAGAAATAAGGGTGCTGCAGTAATCTGATGGACTTTGAATATCACCCAACACTCAAATGTTCTACCTTAACTCCAAATGTCAAGTCACCAGGAGAAGGTTTCTACTGGTGACGTGAAATTGGTGTATGGGTGAACCAGATCACTCGTACACCAAAATGTTGTTCTTTAACCTAAACTCTATTGTCAAGTCACCAGGAGACTTGTTTCTGCTGGTGACATGAAGTTGGTGTAAGGGTGAACCAGATCACTCATACACCAAAATGTGTTCTTTAACCTAAACTCTATTGTCAAGTCACCAGGAGAAGGTTTCTACAGTTGGTTTCAGGCAAGGGTAGATAATAAACTGAGCCATTACAGCCATACACCGAAATGTGCTTCAACCTGAACTCCATCAAGTCACCATGAAAGGCTTCTTCTGGTGACATGAAGTTGGTTTAAGGCAAGCTGAGCCATTTCACCCATACACCAAAACGTTTTTTAAACTGAACTCTATCAAGTCACTAGGAGAAGTCTTCAACTGGTGACTTGAAGTTGGCTTAAGGCAAAGGTGGATAATAAACTGAGCCATTTCACCCATACACCAAAATGTTCTTCAACCTGAACTCTTATCAACTCACTAGGAGAAGTCTTCACCTGGTGACTTGTGGTTTGGTTTATTGGAGAGATGGACAGTTGAGCCAAGTCACCAGTACACCAAAATGTTCTTTAATCTTGTCCCCAGGAGAAGGCTTCTTTTGGGGACTGTCTAAGGCTTTGGTGAACAAATGAAAAGAAATTCGGGAACCAGTCTGGCCAATCCCGGAACCAGCTCAATTTGAGGTTCCCCAATGAGAGAACCTCAAAAGTTAAGCACCAGCTGTATTTTTTTTTTGTAGGAACAAAGGCTCCTGGGATTTGTTCAGCCTGATTTCCGGAATGTTGTGGTGTGATCTATTGTTCACATTGCAAATATGTTGGCTTTAAAGTGATTTTCTACCCTCAAGTAAGGTATAAACACTAACCCAGGTGGTAAAATTCTCCAAAAATCCTCTAGACTTGAAGGAAGCACAAGTCATTCATTCTATCAAAGAAAACTTTCCTATTTGTTTTTGTTGTCCCTTCCCTGTGCCACTTGGTGGTGTTTTGTTTCCCTGTTGGAGACAAATGAGGGATGGTAATTAGAACCTGTGACAACCTCTACCATTTACTCAAGAAGTGCATTAGAAAATCGAATGAAACTATATCAGATCTGCTTTCTCGTAAAGCCAGGTCAAAAAAATCCTGGAGGTGTATTTTCATAGAGGAGCCTCCATCAATCTTTAAATGTTGAATTATTGGAATCCAAAAGGCAGAGTCCTCATCAACCAGTAAAGTTCAGGAGAAGCATAAACCAGGCGGTTGTGTTTTGCAGGAGCAGCTCAGTCGATTGAATCGATCTTGTGCTCTGCAGACTATTGCAACCCTATTTTATATTTATGTGTACAGCCTACCATAAAGGGAGAAAAGAAAAATTCAAGCAGTGGCTTTGCTTTAGTAGAAGCAATTAAAACTAGAAGGGGGGGCGGGAGGAAAAAAAACTGCAGACTGCATTTTAACCTAAACTAATGTTTCCTATTGAAGCGGCTCTTTCTGCAAACGTTTAGCTTTATTTTGTGCGAGAAAATAAGAGACTGAATGTTTATAGCAAAGCAAGCCCAGTCCAACTCATCTACTCCCATTGCTGTGTCTGTAAGCAGTTGCCAGAGCTCCTCCTAGTGGCTCTCTGCAGGAATTGCACCCTGAAGCTTGTTGGGAAGGTGTGATGATACCAATATTTCCAAATCTTTGCAAGAAAGAGCTTATCGCTCGCAGTTCTTATCCCCTGACACACCGTGGCGGGATTGCTGGGATTTTTCAAACTTCTTCAAAGCTTCCACAGCTCGACTTTAGCTGAGCAGCTCTCAGTCCTAAAGCAGTATCATGATCAGGAGCAAGGAAGATCACATTATGCTTTTTTTAGGAGCAAAATCAGGGTGACAACTCAGGCTTGTCCCTTGTTTAAATTTCATGCAAACCAAGTCACTAAAAGCTTACGTTTTATATATATATATATATATATATATATATATATATATAGAAATATATATATAATATTTCCACAAGACATTTTCTACATTTTTGTAGCTGCAATTTCTAAAAAAAACAAAAAAAAAACGGATGATCCTGCAATTACAGTCTTTGTTCAGGCAATTCCTGTTATAAGGTGATGATGCATTGTCCCTATCTACCAAATTTTGCCCCTGCGTTGTCACCGTGTTATAATAAGTGTCTCGTTAAGCCACCGTCAACGGATTTTGTGTGTAGCCACAAAGTGATTGCAGCACAGAGATGCAACAAAGGATTTTTTTTTATGGCATTTGTTTATGATACTCGTGGGTAGATTTATTAAATCTGGAGGAGTCAGAATCTGGTGCAGCTGTGCATAGGGGCCAGGGCCGCTGATAAGGGGGGGAACCACCTTTCCTCCTGTAGGGGGCCCCAACAGCATGGGGAATCGGTGCGGTTGGGCAGAGGGGCAATTACAGAAGGAAGCCCTGTGCGGCTCTCCGCAGCAGCTGAAAGCCAAATTCTCCCCCACTCCTGCCAGCTTTCAGCTCCTGCAGGGAGACACACAGAGCATCATTCCTGTAATTGCTTCCCTGACACCCACCCCCCCCCCTGTTCTGCCTGCTTTTGTGCCCCTCTTTTACTGTACCCCCCCCCCCCCCCTGCAGCGCTGCAGGCTTCCCTGTCCTGTAAAAATAAAAAAAAAATAACAAATTGTAAAAAGAAAAAAAAATTAAACATTATAATAAATTAAAACAAATTGTAAAGTAAAATAATTGACATTTTTAAAATATTTTTTTTCAATGTAAAAAACAATTAAAAAGGGCTAATTCACACAAGTTCACTGTTATGTTTGTGTCCACTAATAATGATTTTAGTGTTTTTGTAGTGAAAATATTGTCTTGACATATTTGGGAGGGGGGGAAGCCTGCCAGGTAGGCTGTATAGGGCCACATGATTTCTAACAGCAGCCCTGATAGGGGCCAATCAGCTTCTAACTTTAGATCATTCAATTAAGCTTTGGCAATAAAACCTTTGAAGCTGATTATTCTATGCAGAGTTGTACCAGATTTTGCACTCTCCCGTGTTTAGTAAATAACCCCCCACAGTGCTTTAGCAAAATAAATTTCATTTAGTTAGGCTAATGTCAGGCAGGTCGCTAGTGACAAATCGCTAAAGGCAGGCTCGCAAATGGTCCCTTTTAGAACTGCTCCCTCTGTCACCTTGAGAAAGGGGACATGTGAGTCTCCAAAATGTCAGTGGTATTTAACTACATGTTCTGGAAACGAGACCTTAGTAAATATGTGTGATTCTGTTTTTTGGTGTGCTGGCTATGCTTTGGCTTATCCCTCTGTAGCCAGACACAGCGAGATGTCGTTCTGTTGCTGCTGAATCTCATTTGCTAGTGATGGGAGTGACATCTCACTGCCTTAGCTACAAAGAGAGCGATTCCATGAGGACAAACAGGCAGCCTCTTCGTGATCCTGCTGCTGGCGCTTTTCGACAACTTACTAGCGGCAGAGTCGCCCGCCTGACATCAGCCTTAGGGTTCACAATTACTTTAAATTAGCGAGCGTTCTGGAAAACCATGGCTGGCAACCGTGGTTCATTGTTCCCACTGCAGTCGATAAAGGGTGGTATCTGATTGGCTAATAGCAGTTGGTGTATTGCATTTTGAAATAAGTCCATGGATGTCTGTATTGCGTTGGGTCGCGACTCACTTTAGTATTATTTACTGCATAAAATAAAACAATATAAAATGAGACACCAAGGGCTACGTACATACAAAAGAGGTCAAGGCTACATACCCATCCTAAAGCACCCAGGGGCTCCAGCTGTGATATCTCTGCTAACCTCCGGCAGCTTTATTTTTGACCTTGCGCAGAAGGCGGAGTCAGACTCATCGCAGAAGGACGTAGAGCTAAGGGAGAATCAGAAAAAGCCAAAGGGTGATTCAGCTCTCTATCATTTACCCGTAAATGAAATATCAGCTTTGGGTGGACTGACTCTGTAGGGCTCTTTTATACCGTAATCCCTGTATTAGGTATGCAGTTCTACATGTGCGTTTACATGTGTTTGTAATGAGTTTGTCGCACATTTGCAGTGCATTTTTGTTGCTTTGCGTTTGTGGTGCATTATTGATTATGTTTTTTGCGGTAGAAAAGCCTTTTTTTACACTTGTACCTATAGGTAAGCCTATGATAAGGCTTACCTGTAGGTACAATAATCTCCTAAATCTGCACGGTTTAGGAGATATTTACACTGCATGCAGCTGGTGATGTCACTGGCGCATGCTCTCTGCTGAGAGGCGCTTCCATCTTCACCCGTTCTTCCTTCCGGGTCCACGTCCTCCGGCCGTCTGAATTGCATTGACATTACATACCTGTGCTGTCCCTTCCGAGCTCCGCGTCCACGTCCTCCGGCCGTCTGATTGGCTGCGCCGCATTGACGTCATTCCTGCGCATGCGCGCGGGAGTCATGGACCGCGGCACAGAGCTCTGAAGGGACGGCACGGGTATGTGATGTCAACGCAACGAGGCCAATTAGACAGCTGGAGGACATGGCCCGGAAGGAAGAACGGGTGAAGATGGAAGCGCCTGTCAACAGTGACAGCACGGTGCTGCAGAGCTTCGTTTTAAGATAAGTCTTGCATAATGTGCTAGTATGCGATGTACACTAGCACATTATGCCTTTACCTTGCAGGGTTTGAAAAAAAAAAAATTGGTGCGGTTTACTACTGCTTTAACAAGTTGCATCTACATGCATTTGTGGTGCGTTTACATGCAAAAAATGCTGTGTTTGTATATTTATTTATTATAGATACTTATATAGCGCCATCAATTTACGCAGCGCTTTACACATAGCGTCATAAATTTACGCAGCACTTAACACATATATATTGTACATTCACATCAGTCACTGCCCTCATGCTTTTTTTTTTATTTAAAACACACATGAAAAGCACCACAATGGTGTAAAATAGACTCATTAAAATACATCCATTTTTCTTCCATACACGTTCTTACTGAGTTTAAAAATGCATTTGACTGCATCTTGTGTAAACGAGCCCTTAAATCGAGCCTATAATTGAATTATACACTCTTTTTGTCGAGTACAAAAGTATAGACCTGGTTTCTGCTCCATGCTCAATTTTATTTTAGTTGCCTATTTTCTTTTTAATACACACCAGCCTATAATTGGAGAATATTAATAATGTTAAAAAGCATGTTTGTCTTGTTGAGCTCTTCTATTCTAGGCATCAAGGACATTCGGCAGCAAAGATTATTCTTCCTCCCCTAGCACTTGGCAGCTCAGAAAACGCGCCTCAAACCTCAGAGAGGTGAGATTTGGTGCCTGCATGGCAGAGCGGGGAGAGAATACAGCAACGAAAAAAAAAACCTTCTGCAGCACAACCAAAGTAGAGAGTGTGCAGGGCAAATGTGTATGTGGAGGATGACAATGTGTTCTATAAAGAGGAAGCAGCAAAGCAAAGCAAAGACACCGAGATAAGCAGCAGCATGTGGGGAAGGGAGAGACAGCTGTACAAAGGAAGGAGAGGGGAGATAGAGAAAGGGGGGGGGGGAGAGGTGGGAGGGAGAGAGAGAGAAAGAGAGAGAGGGGGAGGGAGAGAGAAAGATAGAGAGAGAGAGGGGGGAGAGAGAAAGAGAGAGGAGGGGGGAGAGGGGGGGGGAGGGGGAGAGAGAGAGACAGCTGTACAAAGGAAGGAGAGGGGAGATATAGAAATGGGGGAGAGAGAGGAGAGAGGGAAGTGAGAGAGAGAGGGAGAGAAAGAGAGAGGGATAGAGAGGAGGGGGAGGGAGGGAGAGAGAGAGGAGGGGGAGGGAGGCAGAAAGAGAAAGAGAGAGAGGGGGGAGGGAGAGAGATAGAGAGGAGGGGGGAGGGAGAGAGCGAGAGAAAGAGAGCGAGAGGGGGGAGAGGGAGAGAGAGGAGGGGGAAGGGAGAGAGAGAGAGAGAAAGAGAGCGAGAGGGGGGAGAGGGAGAGAGAGAGAGAGAGAGGGGGGAGAGGGAGAGAGAGAGGAGGGAGAGAGAGAGAGAGAAAGAGGGGGGGAAGGGAGAGACAGCTGTACAAAGGAAGGAGAGTGGAGATATAGAGAGAGGGACAGAGAGGAGAGAGGGGGGAGAGGGATAGAGAGAGAGAGAGAGAGGGGAGGGGGAGGGAGAGGGAGAGAGAGAGAGGAGGGGAGGGAGAGGGAGGGAGGGAGGGAGGGAGAGGGAGGGAGGGAGGGAGGGAGGGAGGGAGGGAGGGAGAGAGAGAGAGAGGAGGGGGAGGGAGGGGGAGAGAGAGGAGGGGAGGGAGAGAGAAAGAGAGAGAGGAGGGGAGGGAGAGAGAAAGAGAGAGAGGAGGGGGAGGGAGAGAGAAAGAGAGGGAGAGAAAGAGAGAGAGAGGGGGGAGAGAGAGGGGGGAGAGGGAGAGAGAGGGGAAGAGGGAGAGAGAGAGAGGGGGGTAGAGGGAGAGAGAGAGAGGGGGGAGGGATAAAGGGTGGGGAAGGGAGAGACAGCTGTACAAAGGAAGGAGAGTGGAGATATAGAGAGGGGGAGAGAGGGAGGTGAGAGAGAGGGAGAGATAGAGAGAGGGTGTGTGAGAGAGAGAGAGGGGGGAGGGAGAGAGAGGGGGGAGGGAGAGAGAGGGGGGAGGGAGAGAGAGAGGGGATGGAGAGGGAGAGAGAAAGAGAGGGGGAGGGAGATATGCTTGTTACAAGCTAGGAGGCACAGGGGCTGTTATACACAGTGGCTGTGCAAATGCAGAGAATTGTATTGAAATGGCTTTGGAAACAATCACATTAGAGAAAAGGGAGCTCCAGCCCTGCTAGGGGATAGGGAAATGAGAGTTCAGTTGTAACAGGCAATGTTTTGCCTTAAACTGGTTAGGCTGGCTGGGCAGCTCTCTGTACCTGAAAATAAAGGAGTGGCTGCACAATGACACAGTGCTTATTACCTTGTGAGCCTGGCACCGTCGTTCTGCCTAATCTCCTGCATACCACACAGCAACGGAGCTGTTGCTGACGAACAAAATTGCGTTCTTTTCACGGTACAGTTGGTGAAGACACTTTGCCTAATGCGACAGTAAGGCTGGACATAGACAGCCAGATCTCAGTTTCCAAACACGTTAAAATGATTTCAAGGGACACTCCGCTGCTGAAAAGGAATACCTAAGCTAGTTAGTCACACTACTGACTCACAGCATTTTTTTTTTTTCTTTCTTACCTTTAAAGATTCTATAGAAATATCAGCCAAAGAGGCACAGATAATACAGTGAGGCGGGGAAAAAGTATTTGATCCTCTGCTGATTTTGTATGTTTGCCCACTGACAAAGAAATGATCTGTCTATAATTTTTAATAGTAGGTTTATTTTAACAGTGAGAGGCAAAATAAATACATAAATATCCAGAAAAACCCATTTAAAAAAAGTTATAAATTGAATTAAATTTTAATGAGTGAAATAAGTATTTAATCCCCTATCAATCAGCAAGATTTCTGGCTCCTAGGTGTCTTCTTTACAGGTAACAAGCTGAGATTAGGAGCACTCTCTTAAAGGGAGTGCTCCTAATCTCAGCTTGGTACCTATATAAAAGACACCTGTCCACAAAAGCAATCAATCAGTCAATCAGATTCCAATTTCTCCACCATTGCCAAGACCAAAGAGCTGTCCAAGGATGTAAGGGACAAGATTGTAGATCTACACAAGGCTGGAATGGGCTACAAGACCATCGCCAAGCAGCTTGGTCTTAGCTTGTTACCTGTATAAAAGACTTCTGTCCACAGAAACAATCAATCAATCATGGCCAAGACCAAAGCGGAGCTGTCCAAGGATGTCAGGGACAAGATTGTAGACCTAAACAAGGCTGGAATGGGCTTCAAGACCATCGCCAAGCAGCTTGGTGAGAGGATGACAACAGTTGGTGCAATTAGAATAGTTTATATTCCATCGCACACCTTCCTAGATATAGGCACATCTGCTGTGGGTGCTGCAGCGATCACCAGCTGGACACTGGATCTATCACAGATACATACATATTCCCCAGCACACCATAAATCTTGCACAGCAGTCCGAAGAAACTTTTTATTGCAAAAGGATCACATCAGGTTAAGTGCAACATTTCGGAGTCACGTAGGACCCCTCCGAAACGTCGCACTTATCCTGATGTGATCCTTTTGCAATAAAAAGCTTCTTCGGACTGTTGTGTAAGAACCATGGTGTGCTAGTTCGTGCGATTATTCGCAAATAGAAGAAACAAAAAAAAAACTGTCAATCTCCCTCAATCTGGGGCTCAATGCAAGGTCTCACCTCCTGGAGTTTCAATGATCATGAGAATGGTGAGCAATCAGCCCAGAACTACACAGGAGAATCTCATCAATGATCTCAAGGCAGCTGGGATCATAGTCACCAAGAAAACAATTGGTAACACACTACTCCATAAAGGACTGATATCCTGCAGGGGCCGCAAGGTCCCCCTGTTTAAGAAAGCACATGTACAGGCCCATCTGAAGTTTGCTAATCTGAATGATTCAGAGGAGAACTGGATGAAAGTGTTGTGGTCATATGAGACCAAAATCGAGCTCTTTGGCATCAACTCAACTAAGCATGTTTGGAGGAGGAGGAATGCTGCCTATGACCCCATGAACACCATCCCCACTGTCAAACATGGAGGTAGAAACATTAAGCCTTTGGGGGTGTTTTTCCACTAAGGGGATATGACAAATTCATTGCATCAAAGGGACAATGAACGGGGCCATGTACCATCAAATCTTGGGTGAGAACCTCCTTCCCTCAGCCAGGGCATTGAAAATGGGTCGTGGATGGGTATTACGGCATGACAATGACCCAAAACACACAGCCAAGGCAACAAAGGAGTGGCTCAAGAAGAAGCACATTAAGGTCCTGGAGTGGCCTAGCCAGTCTCCAGACCCTAACCCCATAGAAAATATATGGACGGAGCTAAAGGTTGGAGTTACTAAACGTCAGCCTCAAAACCCTAACTACTTGGAGAAGATTTGCAAAGAGGAGTGGGACAAAATCCCTCCTGAGATGTGTGCAAACCTGGGGGCCAACAACAAGAAAGGTCTGACTTCTGTAATTGCCAACAAGGGTTTTGCCACTAAGTACGAAGTCATGTTCTGCGAAGAGGTCAAATACTTATTTCACTCATTAAAATGCAAATCAATTTATAACTTTTTTGAAATACGTTTTTCTAGATTTTTTTTTGTTGTTATTCTGTCTCTCATTGTTAAAATAAACCTACCATTAAAATTATTGATTGATCATTTCATTTTCAGTGGGCAAACGTACAAAATCAGCAGGGGATCAAATACTTTTTTCCCTCACTGTATGGACAGATAGACAAAAACATGATGTAACACTTATCAAAAAAAAAGAATAAAATGTTCTAGTAATTGTGAGCAAAGGCCATAATAAAAGAAGAGTTAGCAAAAAGTCACAATTTTTTTATGTTTACGTTCACTGATACTCAAATCTGTACGTAAAATGTGTCACCAGGGTATAGAAGCAAAAGCCTTCCTGCTCCTGGCCCCACCCTTCTATTGAGTGCCCCAACAGCAAGCAGCTTGGTATGGGGGCACCGGAGCTGGGCTGCAGCTCCGCATGTCCTTTCAGACACGGGGCTGCCATTCGACCCCGCCCCTCTCTCTCCTGATTGGCTCATTGACGTTGATTGAAAGCCATGGGAGCCAATGGCGCCGCAGCTGTAGCTCAGCTAATCAGGAGGGAGAGTCCCAGGACGGCCAAGGGACTCGTGGACATCGCTGGACAGAGAGAGGGCACAGGTAAGTATTGGGGGTGCTGGGGGGGCTGCTTCACATAGAAGGCTTTTTATCTTAATGCATAGAATGCATTAAGATAATAAACCTTCCTGACTTTACTACTCCTTTAATGCATTAAGGTAAAACCCTTATTTGTCCTGCTCTCTTCTCCCCAGCCCCCCTTATACTTACCTGAGCCCGATCTCAAACCAGCACTGTGCACAAGAGCAGAGGCTCCGCCAGCTCTTTCCCTCCTCATTGGCTCAGACACATCAGTGGGAGCCATTGGCTCCCACTGCAGTCAATAACAGCCAGTAAGAAAGGAGCAGGGGGCAGGGCTGAGCTGAGCTCTGTGTTAATGTACACACAGAGCCAGCTCGGGAGCAAGCCTACATGAGTGCCCCCACAGCAAGCAGGTTGCTATGATGGGCACTTGGCTGGGGACCTGAGAAGAGGAGGATTTTGGCTGCTCTGTCCAAAACCATTGCACAGAGTGGGTAAGTGTAACATGTTTGTTATTTAAAAGAAATACAAATAGTGGCTTTAATATCACTTTAAATCTTCCGTTTTCATTAAAATAATACCTAGTGACCCTGCCATAAAGGTTCTTATTTAGGTTCTTCTGTTATAAAGTAACGACTCTCTGTCGCTAAATTGCTCTCCTGAATTGTCACCTTGTCACATGTTCTTCTGATTGGGACTACAACTGGTCGTGGCAACACTAAAGCTAGCTGTACATGCATAGATTTCTCCATGAATGGTAAACAGTGCAGATAGATGAATTTTCCTAGCTGGCAATTATATTCTGACAGCTGGTACCTGCAGCTGTCAGAATACCCAAACAGTAGTTACTTCTGATTGGATGCACTTACTTTTCGGCTGACAATTTTCCACCCAACCAGTCTGATTTTCAGATTGAAAGATGTCGGATGCCAGCAGGGCCACTCAAGGAGCCTATTTCAGCTGGTTCACCAGGAATTGACCAAGATTTCCTCTATTTATGGCCACCTTAAAAATGTCTCTCTTTTTCATCTCAGAAGTTTGGATGGTATACTGCACTGCTTGTGAGGGGCAAGTGACAATCAAAACACACAGGGCTGCCTATGCTATTTTTTTTGTTGGCAAACTGCCATGGAAGAGAGGGACAATCATTCTATAGAGAAAAGGCTCCTTTGATAAAATATCGATTGAACATCCATTTTTGTTGAGCCATCTGGTTCTGCCAGGGGCACCCATGGCTTGAACTTCAGCTGATTTAGCAAGAACTGGCCGAAATTTAAGCAAAATATGGCAGCCTTTATTGTTGCTGGTTTGGTCATCATCAGGAAGCCTGCCCTGGTGAGAATGCATGTAGACAGGAAGTGGTTGCATAGAAGATAGAGAAGTACAGCGGTGATGAGATGCAGAAAACACCAGTTGCGTACGACATGCAATACTCTATCCATCTAACTGTCTTCCAGTTAGGGTTTAGATTTGCTACAGGGCTTTGGGCTTGTGTTGATGGCATCGGTTTAACATTAGTTGAAGATGGTACTGAGATCATTCAGAATTCATTGACAAACACATTTGACTTGCAGTTGTCCACTTTCTGACCAGCATTTGACCCACTTCAAGCAGGTTTTTATTTTCCATAGGCTTGTATGATGAATACAAAACCCACGTGAAGTGAACGCCCTTCAACACTGGCTCTTAAGCTTTCTATTGATCTTGCATCATAGAGTTGCCACCCGTCCAAGATTCACCTGGACAGTCTTGATTTTAAATCATGTGTCCTGGTTTCAAACTGCCTGAAACCTGGACACACCATTCAGACTGGACTGTGGCTCCCCCAAAACTGCTGCGGGGAATTTTTCAGGATGGAGAGTGGGAGAAGGGGCCAGTAAAAATGTAATTTACCAGCCCCTTCCTTTTCTAAATGAACATAGTGAGTGAGTGATTGGTACCGATCACTCACTGTGTTTACTCATAACTGAAGCATAGTAAACTGTGTTAACTAGTCTTCAGTTTGTGAATAAACAGGAAACGGCTCAGCGCAGAGCATTCCCATTCATTCACAGTATAGTGCAGCTGAGGCTGAAAAGAAAGGGACAGGGGAATCTCTGTCTTCAGTCCATTCCTATGTCTCATAAGTGAGACATCAAAGGTCTGTTTAGACACCTGATATTTCATCAAAGTCCTCCAATGGGGCTCCTAGAAAACAAATTGGAAAAAATAAAAAAATATAAAGAAAAAAATAAAGATGCTAAAAAAATAAAAATAAACTACTGACACTGTCCATGATACATTAAAAAAATGTTTATTTAGGATCCTTTCACATGAGCGCTCCGATCAGATCTGCCTGTCAGCTTTTTAGGCGGATCTGATCGGATCCTCCATGCATCCATATGGGGCAGCGGATGTCAGTGGAGACATGTCAGCTGACACCCGCTGCCATCCGCATCCAATCCTGTTTGTGCAATCCGGACGGATGGAAACCCTATTTTCCATCTGTCCAGGGGATCGGATCGGAGGAGAGCGGACAGGCGGTCCGCTCTCCTCCGATTACCCCATAGAGATGCATGGGGCTCTGATATCTCCCTCTCCACACACAGAGTGGAGAGGGAGCTGTCACCTTCCTGCTTAGCGGGGATCTGTGTTTACGATCCCCTGCTGAGCAGCACGGATCCGCCTACGGAGGCGGCCTGTGTGAAAGAGCCCTTACATTAATTTGTAAGAGTGTGTGTCTGTACATAGGTGTGCCAGGATGGCCAACTATCTGGAGGGCTAGCTGCAGTTGTCTAAACCGTGCATCTATGACAGTCTCTCTACTCTAGAGTCAGTACAGTCCACCCCTGCATGGACAGGAGAGGAGAGAGGGCTCAATCTGCTCCTCCTCCTTGCGCCTCTACCCCCGTGTCTTCCTGTCCACACTGCAGTCCTTGGCATGCTGTGGTTTAGAAAAGGGATATGTAGGCGGGAAATTTGAAGCCAAGCAGCTGGCAGATACACCGTGGATGAATGTTGGTGATGCCTGAGCCTCCATCCTCAAGTAAGTGAGCTCATCATCCTCTGTCTTTGACTAAAGTCTCCCCCCTCCCGCCCTTCTCTCCCCTACCTCCAAGCGAGTGCGTACACTAAGGTAAGGGGGACTCAGATGTACAGGGTGCTCTGCGTACTCTGATTTAAGTAGGGCTTTGGGAACCCTGATTTGAGGGGGAATGCCAAGCCTTTGGTGAGCAGAAACCCCCTTGAAACTTTCCACATTTTGTCATGTTACAACCAAAAACATAAATGTTTTTTTATTGGGATTTTATGTGATAGACCAACACAAAGTGGCACATAATTGTAAAGCGGAAGGAAAATTATAAATGGTTTTCAAAATTTTATACAAATAAATATCTGAAAAGTTTGGCATACATTTGTATTCAGCCCCCCTGAGTAAATTACAGCTGAAAGTCTTTTTGGGGATGTCTCTACCTGCTTTGCACATCTAGAGAGTGACATTTTTGCCCATTCTTCTTTGCAAAATAGCTTGAGCTCTGTAAGATTGGATAGAGAACATCAGTGAACAGCAATTTTCAAGTCTTGCCACAGATTCTCAAAGCATGAATATTCTTCGATCTAATCCATTCCATTGTAGCTTAGGGTTGCCACCTCATCCCTTTAAACCAGGACACACATTATTTACACAGGTTCTGTGGCTGATTAAGGTGGTAATTAAACTCACTTAGTGCTTTATGTGCATTATATCAGCCTCAGAACCTGTGTAATTTATATGTGTCCTGGATTAAAGGGATAAGGTGGCAACCCTATTGTAGCTCTGGCTGTACGTTTAGGGTTGTTGTCCTGCTGAAAGGTAAGTCCCAGTGTTAAGTCTTTTGCAGACTCTAACAGGTTTTCTTCTAAGATTGCCCTGTATTTGGCTCCATCCATCTTCCCATCAACTCTGACCAGCTTCCCTGTCCCTGCTGAAGAAAAGTATCCACATAACATGATGCTGCCACCACCATGTTTCACGGTGGGGATGGCGTGTTCAGGGTGATGAGCAGTGTTAGCTTTCTGCCACACATAGCGTTTTGCTTTTAAAATTCAATTTTGGTCTCATCTGACCAGAGCACCTTCTTCCATGTTTGCTGTGTCCCCCATATTGCTTTTTCGAAAACTGCAAATGGGACTTCTTATGGCTTTCTTTCAACAAAGGCTTTCTTCTTGCTACTCTTCCATAAAGGCCCGTACACACGATAAAAAAATCTGAAGGGAAATTTAGTCCGACGACCGATCTGCCGATTTTCGGATTGTTAGTATGGTGCTTTCGACAGTCAACTCCGGCTTTTCGGCCGACAAAATCCTGATGTTCAGGCTATATAATTTTTGTCGTCCGTCAAAACAACGTCCGATTTTCGTCTCATTAGTACAGATTTAGACAGAAAAAAATCTTAAGAGCAAGACTAGGCATTCTCAGAAACGAAAGAACACATACAAAACAATCCAGCTAATGACATCACTTCTGAAGTAGAATTATGTCGTACGGGAAAATTCGTGTGAAAATAACCTCTTCACTTTCCACATCAGACTAGCATGCCACAAAAAAACGGACGGCAGATCATTCGATAATCTGATCGTGTGTACGGGGCTTACAGGCCAGATTTGTGGAGTGCACGACTAATAATTGTCCTTTGGATAGATTCTCTCACCTAAACTGTGGATCGCCTCAGCTCCTCCAGAGATACCATGGGCCTCCTGTTTGCTTCTCTGATAGGTAAATAGGTAGGTCTTGGTAGATTTGCAGTTGTGCCATACTCTTTCTATTTTCGGATGATGGATTGAACAACGCTCAGTGAGCTTTACAATTATGTGCCACTTTGTGTTGGTATATCATATAAAATCCCAATAAAATACATTTACGTTTTTGGTTGTAATATGACAAAATGTAGAAAATTTCAAGAGGTACGAATACTTTTTCAAGGCATTAAACCTATTGTTCTAAAAAAAAAAAATCACTTTACATCGCCATGGACATTAGGCTACCATGGTATTGTGATGGCCAACTTGACTGCAGAATAGTCTCACTAGCTAAATTTCTTCCTTAGGAAAAGTATATTGGTCTGGTTGCCTATTGCCAACCAAACCACGTTGTTCCAAGAAAACAAGCATTAGTGTATTTGCATTCTGTACATCTGACCACCATCTAAAGGTTATGGTCAACTTCACATGTGGTTACTGTAGCAACTGCTCTAACTGCTTTGCTCAGGGTATTTTACCAGCCCTGGAAAATAAAGTTATATGTACTGTCGCTATAGCAACCTCAGTGCGCCTTTCTTAGCATTCGCTCAGGGTAAAAGGTGAGGGGTCTAAAAAGCCAATGTGTAAAACAATATCAATATTAAAGCGAATGTGTGGTTAGAGGCAACAGCTCCATCGCTCTTTTGCTCCAGCTTTGACTGGTGTATCTGCATCTTGCGAAAATGGAGCTTTGCTTAAAGTGTGACTCCACCTATGTGTTACTATCTCTTCTCATCTCTGTACCATAGGTGGTTCTTTAGTTCATAGAGATAGCTGGGAACAATATAGCTGATGAGAATGCACCACAGGAAGTTATCAGCTCACGAGATTTCTGGCAGGATCAGCAGGTTTTTTTGTGCACTTATCTAACTGACACAACAGCTTTCAACTGAATATGTAACAGACCAAAAGGGAGCAAATAGGAAATTTTCATTGGTAGGGTTTATCTACATTTTAAGGTCTTACCACCATGGACCCCCATTTCCAGTGTCCGGACAAGGTCATCTAGAGTCCAGGGCAAACATACCAAGCTGCACCCCCCCCCCCCCCCAAGATAAATGAGCATTATATGTCAGAAAAGATTCCCCCCAACAAAAATTGAGCACTAATCTGCACGCTAAGCATACATTTCCCCTCCTCCCAGTACAAACCTCCCCTGCCAGCAGTACTCTTTGCCCCCATCCCACCTCAAATCTCCACCCCCCCTAAAAAATAAAAAAAATATCCTTCCTAGCACAGATCCTCTACCCCTCAAATTTCTCCTCCAACCACAAATCCTCTAGCCCCACTCCAAATCCCCCCTCCCCTAGTAGATTCCCTGCTAGTATAAATATCCCCCAATCATCCTTATTAGCATAAATCCCCCCCCCCCCCAAAAAAAATCCCCTCCTAGCACAAATTCCCTCATTTATTCATTTATGTAATCATTTATTCGTTTTTAGTTGCTGATATATGTAGAGATATATTAGGGTATCTGAAATAAAGTGGGGAAGTTTTACATATTGTTTTTTCCTTTAAAAGTAGGGTAAATGGTCAGTTCACCAATGAGGGGAATTTCATTTATAGGTGGAGTATGTTAGGCTTATATCTCTTGCAGATTCTAGCAGCAAGGTTGGGTACCATTTGAATTTCGAGTGTTCCCTCCCACTGTTGGGTGTTTCAATCTCTGCCACTGCAATCTCTATTAAATAAAATGTTGAAAATCGAAAAGTTAGAGAGGGACACCAGATTTGTGAACTTGAGGGCAAAGATCTCACAACTTAAGTCTTTGAACACTGTAAAAAAAAAAACACATCAAGGGGTTTAACCTTTCCTACAGCTTCCCAAAAAACACAAAAATATCACTTTTGGGTTCACTAATTGTTTAGGTTATAATTTTATTGCTTAAAAAAGCATGTCGAGTAGAAATACAATTTCCATGGCCCATTCACACCTGCAGTACACGTGTACTTTTATAATGCATAGGTGTATAGGAATCCTTAAATAATGTAAAAAGAATAAAAGTCAGATAATATTAACACATATTTGATTGGTTGGTATGGGCTGCATAGAAACATTCCCTTGCCCCTTTGTTTTATTATAGAATGGGTCTACACCTGCCAATGTGTGTGTGTGTGTGGCTACTGCAGGCTTCAGTATTGGAAATATGTCTCCTTAATGCACCTATTTCCTGTACACTTCTGCAGTATGCTGCATTTGCTGAGCATTAGTTTTATGTTTCCCATCACTAGGCCATTGCAGAAAAGGAGAAGCTGAACTGTAGTCTCTGTTGTAATACACTGACGATGAATAACCTCATTCGAATCACAGCTTTGGTGTGCAGTAACCTTAGAGACACTATACATAAGTGTGCTTAAGAGATAAGTCCACCCTACACAGGGTGTTCAACTTCGGGTGGGATCGGAAATGGAAATAGGAGCTAATTGTCATCACTATACTCCACTGAAGAGCCATTTTTATGAGGCTTGATTGAAGTGTAAGGTGAATGCCTGGGTTAGGCCATATGCCTTCGTAAGTACAATTATTTGGCAGTAGTGAAGAAGACAGTCCTACTGCATACCTAACTGTAGCTGTGTTTATTAATGTTGTTACTCTGAATTCCAGTCAAAACAACATTTCAAGTTTATGTAAATTTAGATTTAGAGCCGGTTCACATACAGGCGACCCGACTTGCCGGGGCGACCTGTGAAGTCGCGGTGCACAGCGCGCACCGTGACCTCGGAGCGACATGCACGGACTTCCTATCATTGAAGTCAATGCAGGTCGCTCCAAAGTAGTACAGGACCCTTTTTCTAAGTTGGAGCGACTTGTGTCGCTCCTATTAGAACGGGTCCTGTGCTAATCTATGGCAGGCGACTTGTCAGGCGACCAAGTCGCCTGACAAGTCGCCCCAGTGTGAACCAGCTCTTAGCTTATACCCAATGTGTTAGTTCAGTTATGAAAGTGTAACCCAACATGTTATGGTGAAGTAGGGCAAAAACAACATTTTCTGAGGGGTTTGTGATGAAAGTGAGCCCTTCTGATTTTGCTTCTCACTGCTTTTTAGTTTGTTTTAGCCCACCTCACTATAACCTTTCTAGTTACACTTTCTCATTGCTCCCCAAACCTTACTCAATAACTCTAATATTAGACCATATCTATGCTATCAACTAGTAGTTGGAAATGCAAAGCTGTCAATAACATAAAGGAATGATTTTCTTGGCTCTACCTACTATCCTTAAAATGAATCTTTAAATTTCCTCTGCCCATCGCTAATTGGATACATCTCTACTGGTTTCCCTAAAGTTTGAAGGATTTCATCATGTTTCAAGCAATCCTTTTTCATCTCTAGGGTTTTCCGATAAACCCGACCCTCATCAAACCATCATAATGAGCATAAGAAGACAGGCACATGGACCTCCAAATATAAACAGGCTTTATCATACCTGGACATCAACTCAATATTCCCTCAATATTCAATATGCCCCATCCAATATTCCTAACCAGTCAAATATTTAAAGTTAAGCTGAGTTATTCTTTAGAGAGGTAAGGGAAATTAATGCACACACTCAAATTTGGCAAGTATGCATCATTTAGCAGATACCACTGGTGCTGGCCTTAACTGACTGGCCAGGAATATCTATCCTATTTAATCAGTTCTTCCTTTAAAATTGGTTTTGCCTGGAGTCTATACAGAGATTATCTAAAGACATAACATTGTTTCCTGATCTGACTATAACTGGTTATCTCCTTTCTATGGGCACCTTTAGGATGACTTAAACCATGGTGTCCAACCTGTGGCCCAAGGAACCAAGTAACTCTTTCATACTTAAAACATGGACCTCAGGCCTTAGCAAGAAGCAGTGGGAGCATTGGTTTATAAAAGGCTGTCATTTTTAGCAGTCTCGTTTAACATGTTTTCAGTCTCTGACTGTCTTTTGAAGTATGCTTTCAGTCTCCAACCACACCTGTATTATGTCCACAGTTTCTGACCATCTCTTGCAGTATGTCTGCTGTCACTGACAGACTTATGTAACATTAACTATGCTTAATATTATGTGCATCCCCTTGGTAAAATCAGAACCCCACACATCAGACCCCCTGTATCTCGCAAGGTGACCACCACTGCCATAATGTACCTAGAAACGATGAGCAGGGGGTCAGCTGTCTATCCTGTATTTCAACTGTGTACTTAGTGGCTTGTGTGGTGTTTAAAAAGGCTTTATAGAAACAAAGAAAAAGTGAAACAAAAATGCAATCGAGGCACTTATTACTAAATCTGCCGAAAGGCTTTCATAGGTAAATAACAGCAATTTGTCATTTTCTAAAAAACTTGTATAAGCTATTCTCACTTGGATTTTGATTATCAAAAAGTTAAAGTCAGATCTGGTTGAATATTAACTGTAGTGGTTATGGGCCATTGTAGCTGTTTGAGGAACACTAGCCTAATAAATAAATATAAAACAGAAAACTATTTACTGTCAATGCTTTACATTTTTGGTGGGCCATTTGGGAGAAATATTATGAACTACAAACTGTGGGCTTATACGCAAACATTATATATACAGTGCCTTGCGAAAGTATTCGGCCCACTTGAACTTTTCGACCTTTTGCCACATTTCAGGCTTCAAACATAAAGATATAAAACTGTAATTTTTTGTGAAGAATCAACAACAAGTGGGACACAATCATGAAGTGGAACGAAATTTATTGGATATTTCAAACTTTTTTAACAAATAAAAAACTGAAAAATTGGGCGTGCAAAATTATTCAGCCCCTTTACTTTCAGTGCAGCAAACTCTCTCCAGAAGTTCAGTGAGGATCTCTGAATGATCCAATGTTGACCTAAATGACTAATGATGATAAATAGAATCCACCTGTGTGTAATCAAGTCTCTGTATAAATGCACCTGCACTGTGATAGTCTCAGAGGTCCGTTTAAAGCGCAGAGAGCATCATGAAGAACAAGGAACACACCAGGCAGGTCCGAGATACTGTTGTGGAGAAGTTTAAAGCCGGATTTGGATACAAAAAGATTTCCCAAGCTTTAAACATCCCAAGGAGCACTGTGCAAGCGATAATATTGAAATGGAAGGAGTATCAGACCACTGCAAATCTACGAAGACCTGGCTGTCCCTCTAAACTTTCAGCTCATACAAGGAGAAGACTGATCAGAGATGCAGCCAAGAGGCCCATGATCACTCTGGATGAACTGCAGAGATCTACAGCTGAGGTGGGAGACTCTGTCCATAGGACACGTGGCTGCTGTTAGAAATCGCGGGGCCCCGTACAGACTACCTGGCAGGGCCCCCCAAGAAAATATTAAAGATATATTTAGCTAAAATTACAACAAAATCACTATTAGCAGACACAAATATAACATAACTCGCATAATTCCTGCTAAATCTAAAAACAAAACTATGTTAAATATAAAAGAAGATGAGATAAGAAAAATATACAGGCTGGGCAGTTGGAGCTCAGTGATCAGAGAGACAGAAACAAAGTTACGTTTTACAAATAAACTCCTGAGCAGAGATAAGTGCTGGGAGAGGGCCCACACAAGAGAGGGGGATTAGTGAGGGACAACTGTCTCTTTCTCAACAGATAAAAGCTGATAGCAGGGAGAGGGACAGATCAGATTCAGTTGCTGGAGGAAGATTTCTGTATTTGTTGTCCATCACTAATCCCCCTCTCTGTGTGGGCCTCCCTGTGTGCTCGGGCCCCCTACAAGAGGGCTTGTGGTCCCCCCCTATCAGAGGCACTGATAGGACAACAATCAGTCGTATACTGCACAAATCTGGCCTTTATGGAAGAGTGGCAAGAAGAAAGCCATTTCTTTAAGATATCCATAAAAAGTGTCGTTTAAAGTTTGCCACAAGCCACCTGGGAGACACATCAAACATGTGGAAGAAGGTGCTCTGGTCAGATGAAACCAAAATCGAACTTTTTGGCAACAATGCAAAACGTTATGTTTGGCGCAAAAGCAACACAGCTCATTATCCTGAACACGCCATCCCCACTGTCAAACATGGTGGTGGCAGCATCATGGTTTTCTTCAGCAGGGACAGGGAAGATGGTTAAAATTGATGGGAAGATGGATGGAGCCAAATACAGGACCATTCTGGAAGAAAACCTGATGGAGTCTGCAAAAGACCTGAGACTGGGACGGAGATTTGTCTTCCAACAAGACAATGATCGAAAACATAAAGCAAAATCTACAATGGAATGGTTCACAAATAAACATATCCAGGTGTTAGAATTGCCAAGTCAAAGTCCAGACCTGAATCCAATCGAGAATCTGTGGAAAGAACTGAAAACTGCTGTTCACAAACGCTCTCCATCCAACCTCACTGAGCTCAAGCTGTTTTGCAAGGAGGAATGGGCAAAAATTTCAGTCTCTCGATGTGCAAAACTGATAGAGACATACCCCAAGCGACTTACAGCTGTAATCGCAGCAATTGGTGGCGCTACAAAGTATTAACTTAAGGGGGCTGAATAATTTTGCACGCCCAATTTTTCAGTTTTTTATTTGTTAAAAAAGTTTGAAATATCCAATAAATTTCGTTCCACTTCATGATTGTGTCCCACTTGTTGTTGATTCTTCACAAAAAATTACAGTTTTATATCTTTATGTTTGAAGCCTGAAATGTGGCAAAAGGTCGAAAAGTTCAAGGGGGCCGAATACTTTCGCAAGGCACTGTAAGTACAGCCCCTCAGTTTAAAAAAAATAATCTCTTAAAGGGTAACTTCAATTTAGTTGAAAAAAATATATATACCATTGACATATTATTGCACAATACAAGCTACTATCTATTTTAATGAAAAATTAACTTATGTTTCAATCTGCTGCTGCTGCAAAAAAAAAGGGGTGGCTTCCTTGTCACTGGACAACCATTACAACAATGTGGCTGTTTGCACATGGGTATCTACGGTATACTAGAAATGTTCATGGTCCTGTTTATTTGATTGGCTCACCGTTTTTCTTAGCAATTTTTTATTATTATACAGCAGGGACAGATCATGTGATTATACCAAGAAAACCTTCTCAGGAAGTAGGAAATTAGTGGAATCCATGTGTACATCTAAAGTTAAATGGTCAGGTAGGCCTCTGAAATGGCAATTGCTGAAACCCATCCAATGCATTTACCTAGGGATAAGCAAACCAATTTATATTTGTCAGAACTTACAGTGAATCCACATCACTCATGTGAGCGAATAAAGTCCAAAGGAAACCACTACCAACAGGAATCCCTTTATTCCAAGGGTTACCCAGTGGAATTTAATTGTGATCCTTGTTTGAAGGCCACTTAGATATATGGGGCACCTCCTGTGTGATAAAACTACCCTTAAAAAAAGGGGAATACAATACTTTCTTATTAGAATAGTACCTAACATGATAATATACTACTTTCTTAATGGTTTAATGTCACCCCAGGAGGGGAAGATTCTCCTCCGATAAGCCCAGTTGCCTTAAAAGCAGCTTCATTAATAAATCTCACCAGGAACCTAAATGTGGGAAACCATTTTTCAATATTGGACCTGTAAGTGTGCTTTGCCTGGCAGAGTGATGTGATTAAATCACGAGTGGGGTGAAATTTACATTACTCACTAATGTTTCACTTTGACAATACAATAAAGTCAAATCTAATATAGCTGCTATGACTTTTCAAACTTTGGGGTTGATTTACTAAAGGCAACAGCAGCAGGGGTTGACTGTCAACTTTCAGCCCAGGGGGCAAGTACAAACCAGAGGCCCATGGTGCAGTGACTCGACCCCCTCTCCCACTCTCTCTCTTCCTGAACCCCATTCCAGGCTGAAGTTCCCGCTCCAGGTACTCTCTTCTCACTGGCCGAATCCGGATTCCTGACCTGGCCAGCAGGGAGCAGTTAGGGGGAGCTGGGTCAGCTCGGTCGGAGCTGCCTGGCGAAGGAGAGTCTCCAGTGGGGCATGGAACCGGCCTCTGCTCAGACACAGTTTACACTGTGTCAATGCTGGGGGGGGGGGGGGGAGGGGCGCTTGGCTCTGTCCTTGAATTCATCCTCCTGCACTCAGTAAGTCAGCAGTGGGGACTTTTTACTTCTCTTCACCAAGATTCCTTTAGGCATGTCTGTGGCGGAAGAGGTGCAGCCTTTTTATGGGGCATCAGAGGGGCCCAGGGGGCAATTGCCCCCCTGCCCCCTGGCCCAGTCCTCCCCTGGGCAACATACTGGGTACTTTGCAATTGCAGTTGCACCCATCTTCCCCAGATGATAACCCAATCTAATATGGATGATTGGATGATGGAAATCAGCAGAGCTCAATGTGGGTAAGCGCTGTTGGTTTCCATCATCCAATCATGTGCAAGCATAAAGGCTGTTTCTTATTCTCTTTGCACCTGATTGCGTATTGCTTGCAAAGTGAGGCTTCACCACATTCACTAAATACTGGGAAAAAGGAGTGCAACTTCACTTTAAGGTCAACACCGAGGACAAGGGGGCACTCTTTACGTCTAGAGGAAAACAGATTTAGTCTCCAAATACAGAAAGGTTTCTTAACTGCAAGAGCTGTGAAAATGTGGAATAGACTCCCTCCAGAGGTGGTTCTGACCAGCTCACTAGATTGCTTTAAAAAAGGCCTGGATTCTTTCCTGGGTGGACGTAATATAAGTGGATACTAATATTTATAGGTAAAGTTGATCCAGGGAATATCAGATTGCCTCTCGGGGGATCAGGAAGGAATTTTGTTCCCCTGCTGTAGCAATTTGGTTGATGCTTTGCTGTTTTTTTTTGCCTTCCTCGGGATCAACTGCAGGTGTAGGATTGCGTATATAGGATTGTATGGTTGGGTTTTCATTACTGTTTTTTTTTTTTTTTTTTTTTGTTGGTTGAGCCGGATGGACTTGTGTCGTTTTTCGACCTGACTAACTATGTAACTGCACTTGCAAAGTGTACAGTCTATTTGCCATTAGCAAATCAACCCCTTTAACTTTTGTTTTTTGTAATGCATGCATCTTTGTATAAAGACCCATTTGTCAGACCATTTTTTTTTTAACCAAAAACTTCCCATGAGTTTACATGTGCAATTAATGTATTTTATGCATGTTATATATCTGTAAAAGTCTTCCTTGTCCAGACATTCAAAATGCCTAAGACTGCTGCTAGATGCTGCCATCTTGAAAGTGATGTCAGCAGTTCCAGCAGACTCAGAGCTGTCACTCAAGTGACACTCTTTAGTATTCAATTTCACTCCTCACCCGGCAGGAATATAAAAGGTTATGTAGGGTTTTAAAGTGAGGAGTGGAAGAGCAGAATAGCTGAGCCAGCAGAGAGAGTAACTAGACACGCTAGGATGTGCAAGGAGTGAAGGAGCGGTGCTAGAAAATTGACTCTTCCTGGTGTATTCAAATGTCTAGAAAGTTCAAAGGCACATTGCAAGTGAATACAATTTATTTCTAAAAAAGGAAAAGTGCTGCAATTAAGATTTAAAACATATATCCTGGTATTTCCTAATTATAATTATTTCCGGTATGAAATGATCCAGTTCACATCTAATGTAGAAATTACTATATGTTAGTGGCATAGGTGTGCACAGCCTATTGCATTAGGGTGTCCACCCCAAAGCACAAATACACATGCGTGTGTGTATATACATATAACGTGAAACACTATATATATATATTCAACATGTTTGGTAAGCTCATGAAGTCTAATTCAAAGTAGGAAATGTATTTAGCCCATAGCACCCAACTGGATGTTGACTTTCAATACGTCATAATATCAATGGCAGACTCTAAAAGCTGAATTCCAGTCAGCTGATAAAAAACAATGGTAGAATCCCCATATATTATAGGTCTATTGCTTGTTTAGTCTAGAAGGATATAACAAAGAGCTATACTACAATATTCCAGGTCCCCCACATCCTCATGTAGAATGCAGGACTGTTGGCCCTGTAATGTAAGCAATAATGTCAGCTAGGGGGTGGCCATACAACTGATGCGAGAAGCATCCTACGAGGTCCAGCTGTCTAGCCTGCAGGACTAGTAATTCTTTCTGTTCCATGTGTTTGGACTAAATGAGCATTAGAACCTAATATGGTAGAGAGTGTGGTTGCCAAAACATAATTGTTTTTTAGGCCTCATGCACACTGGACTTTTTTTTATAGCTGCTGTTTTTGGCGTCAAGACGTTTTTTTCTGCAGCCAGCAAACTCCCTAGCATGTTATCCTATGTGTCCATGCACACATAGGCTGTTATCAGCAGTTTTTGGCAGGGGCGTTTTCTCGCTGGAAAAAAAAACCCAGAACTAGTGGGTTTTTAGAGGAGTTTTACAGCTGTAAAAATGCTCTAACTCTTATAAAAACTTAAAAACGCTGAAAAACTTGGCTATTCGGCATTTATCAACGTTTTTAAGCCATAAGCTTTTGTGGGAGTATAGTTTTACTTAAAAAAAAAAAAAGCTAAAAAACGCTACAGCTGAAAAAAGCTTAAAACGCTGAAAAACGCTTCTGCCAAAAAGCCTAAAAAACTCCTTCTAAAGCTACAGCTTTCTACTAACCTTTTGATAACGTCCAGTGTGCATGAGTCCTTATCAGCAAACCATGTTATTACATAATCAAAGATTGAAACTGAATCTCAAAATGGTCAAACATATAATTTGCATGCAACTTTTTTTTTTAATTGTACTTGACACCGCACTCAGGGTTCTCAAGCCTCCCTAGAAGTCAGAGAGGCTGGTTATCAAATTAAAAAGCCAATAGAGGAAGTCATGGGAGTTTGAAGAGGTCAGGACTATGATTTTCATATTCCTTCAGCTACCTATTTGTAGCTACTGATCTTTTGACATTTCACAAATTTCTGTGTGCATTTTTTTAAGCATATGCTCAGTTTGAATCGTCCAGGTTTGTCACAGATTAATTTTAAGGTGGCCATAATGTAGCAAGGTTATCTGACATGTTTGCCCAATAGTTCAGTAATTGTGAACACCCATTTGTTTCATGTCAGGACTATATTGTTATAAATTTTGTTGTTGTTGGAGGACTGGGTCAGAAAATTTTACCCATTAACTGGTGCATAAAAGGCAACATTGAAGCATAGATGGCTTGTCATTAGAAACTGCCAGATGTGCATGTGCATCATATACGTAGGTGATGACCATGCATGATCATTTATAAGGGATTTCCTTTCCCTCCTATTGAAAGACATCTGGTTAAGGGTGTATGTTTTCATCATTGTCATATATCCCATACATGAACTGTCAAGATCATGACATAAACTTGTGAATATTTTTGATCTGTGTTGTCATTTCAGTGGATGGTAAAGCCAAGGAGAAAGTAGAACATTCAACGACCTAACTATTCCTCATTAGGCCACCATGTCCTGTGGTATATGGCCCTCTGAACTTTACACAGTAAATCCTTTATTCAATGTGTGTGTGTGTATTTTTTTTTTAATAACACCTTTTCCATAGAAAACTCATCTCAAATATTGGTTCAGAGACACCTACAAGTTCTTCTCGGAATTTGGGTCAACAATAATTGACCCGAAACATGCAAGCCGTGTGACAAATTTTGGCACCACCTGAGACTCTGACTTTATATGATTTTAGCCTCAGCGCTATAACAAATGATTCTTTGGATCAGGAATGCTTTAAGGTCCCTAAAGACAGGAGGAGCACAAAAATATCCCTCTTGGGTTGGGACTTTGATATGGCAACTCCGACACCATAGCATATGGCAACTCCGACACCATAGCATATAAAATTACTTTGTTTATTTGAATTATATATATAAAAAGGACATATTCAATTATTTTACACATACTACAATTAAACAAAGTAATATTATATGCTATGGTGTCAGAGTTGCCGTATCAAAGTCCCAACCCAAGGTGGATATTTTTGTGCTTTTGACTAACAAAGAAATAATGGCAACCAACACCAGGTACCAACACTCTCGGGAAATCTGGGAATTAAAGACAGGAGGAAGCGGATTGAAGATTTACTTGTGAGACATTTGTCATTTGGGCTGATTAGTTGCTAAACTCTCCATTTGAAAATACTTATTGCTTGACTGTTATATTGCTCTAAGGGCTTCTACACTGTCTGAGTCACTGGCACAAAAAAAGTATGCGGTCTGTTTGAGTTTGAGGTCTGTCTTCACTACTGAGTGAGTCATGGCATTGAGGCCAGAAAAAGCCAAGCGGCTAAAATTTTCAAGGGATCAGCAATGGCTGTCTTAATATTACTATTGGTGCAGGCATCTTCTATGTTGATGGGAAATCACCCGGTTAGCTGGTCTTGAACTGGCACCCATCTCTAGAGTAGATTGAAAGACTATAGCTTTTTATATATGCAATTGGTATGTCAAATGAACATTATGGCAGGTCTTGATGCTTAAGGAAGTTGTATCAACAGATATCTTCTTATCTGAGTCCATTTTAACCACTTCCATACTGCTGAGTGTCATATGATGTCCTGGGCTTTCAGTGGAGATATCTGAATGATGGTTGCAGCTGCAGGCATTATTCAGATATTTTTTTTTTTTTTGCAAGCGATTCCCTGCACAGTAAAAATCAAACTAGCATAGTGGGAGTTCAGCCGCTTGATTGTTTTTACAGACAGCGGGAGGAAGGTTCTCCCATCCTGCGGCCCTCCAGGGCTTCCACTGGCCTGTCCTTGCGATCGGCAAGCCAGGGAAAGATTTCACTGGTGGCCCAAGTTTACCATAGAGCTGACCGAGGACCAGATGGTCCCTGGTCATCTCTATGACTCTCGGAGGCCGGGCATGACGTTATGACGCCACGTCTGGCGCCTGCAGGTGTAAACACTGCTGTGTATTCAGCTGCAAAGCCTGAGATCGTTTTTTTTTTATATCTTAGGCTTTCCAGCCTAGAGGAGAGATCTGGGTTTTTTTAGACCCCCAGCTCTCTCCATAAAGAGGCCCTGTCATGCCCTAGTCCTATTACAAGGGATGTTTACATTCATTGTGATAGAAATAAAAGAGATGAAATAAAAACAAATTTAAAAGGAAAGTGTAAAAATAAAAACATTTAAATAAAATAAACAATAAAAAAAAAAAAAAGAAAGCGTCCCTGTCACTTTGTGCTCACACGCAGAAGCGAACGCATACGTAGGTCGCGTTTGCATATGTAAACAATGTTCAAACCACATATGTGAGGCAGAGGCGTAACTAGAACCTTCAGGGCCCCGATGCAAGAAACCATGAAGGGCCCCCCAGACCCCTGGCCGGGGCCCTTACCTTCAAGCCCGGGGCTCTTCCCACTAATCCTGGGGCTCTTTACTCTCATTGCATGGCCTTTTATTACGGTCCCGCATCAGGATCCTTTCACAAGTTCTGCAGTGGGCCCCCTTCCTGCAATCTTGGGGCCTCCCCACAGTGGTGAAATGCCAGGGCCCGGTCGCAAGTGTGACCTTTGAGATCCTAGAAGTTCACCCACTGGTTTGCTACCGGGCCCCCTGGAGCATGGGGCCCGGTAGCGATTGCAACCCCTGCAACCCCTGTAGTTACGCCCCTGATGTGAGGTATCACCACAAACATTAGAGCAAGAGCAATAATTCTAGCACAAGACCCCTGTAACTCCAAACTGGTAACCTGTAAATTTTTTTAAAGCGTAGCCTATGGAGATTTTTTAATAGTTTCGCGCTTACATGTGTGTGCACCATTTTAAAGCATGACATGTTAAGTATCTGTTTACTCGGCGTAACATCTTCTTTCACATTATACAAAAAAATTGGGCTAACTTTACTGGTTTTTTTTTTTTTTAAATCAATGAAAGTTTTTTTTTCCAAAATACCGTGTGACATAAAAAATTGCAATGACCGCCATTTTATTCCCATGGGTCACTGCTAAAAAAATATATATAATGTTTGGGGGTTCGGAGTAATTTTCTACCAAAAAAAAAAAATTATGACTTTCACATGTAGGAGAGGAATGCCGGAATTCAGTATAGAAGCGGTTAAACCTGAATTTGAGGCAGATAAAAAAAATACAAATACTGTAGCTGCTGACTTTTAATATAAGCACACTTACCTGTCCAGGGATCCAGCGATGTCCTCACACAAGCAGATTCCTCATTCGGCTTTGGGTGCAGGCACTGGCATCTCAAGTAAGGGAAACAGGCAAGTTTCCTACTGCGCTGCGCCTTGTGAATGGTCCCATAGTCTTCTGGGACCTGTGATGTGACCCAGAAGACTGCAGGGGTAGGAAGGGGGGGCCAAACTTTAAGTCAGATGCGCAACGGAGCTCTAAACATGAAGTGGGAGCAGGTACCTGTCAAAACCAGGTACCTGCTCCCCCCCCCCATAAAGTGGCAGTGAAGGGGGAATGATGCAAACAAGCGTAACTTCCCCTTTTTGGTTAAAGCGGAGTTCCAGCCTTTTCTGTGTTTATTAAAAGTCAGCAGCTACAAAAAGTGTAGCTGCTGACTTTTAATAAACACACACTCCCCTGTCCCACGGTCCAGCGATGCGGCCGCCCGAAGCCTCACTCTTCTCCCTCTCTGTGGCGCCGGCATCACTGGGGTGGGCACCCGGCTGTGACAGTTTGCGGCTTCACAGCCGGGTACGCACTGCGCATGCGCGAGTTGCGCTACGCGTCGTGATTGGCCGGCAATCTTCTGGGACCTCTGACATGTCCCAGAAGATTGCAGGGAGGGAAGGGGAGAGGAGAACTTCCGCTCAGGGCGCCGAAGTGGGAGCGGGTACCTGTCAAAACTAGGTACCCGCTCCCCCCCCCAAAAAAAATGACATGCCAAATGTGGCATGTCAGGGGGTTAGAACTACCTAAAGTGGAAGTTCCACTTTTGGGTGGAACTCCGCTTTAAGTTCCGCCTTAACTGCGGTAAAGAAAAATGTGGCCATCGACCTGGCTATGTTTTCTGGAAGGGGTACTTAAACCACAGGACTGGCTGAGCTCAGTTATAAATCCTTTGAAAGGCAACACAATTCATTTTTTATTTTAACTCAATAATATATAGCATTCTTGTTTTTGTTTTAGTGGGGGTCCTGGGCCTACTCCCCAATGCCCAATATCTGCATGCAGTTTGTTTGTTACCCCTTGTCTTCAGGGTTCTCCTGTTTCCTCCATTATCCAAAAAACATACTGGTATAGTAACTGTTTTTTACCAATGTTGGCGCTGGTGGGTATATGACTGCAGAGGGGACATAAGATGGTAAGGCTCCTCTGGGGAGTACTGATGTGAATGCTCCCTGTATTTGGAGGAGATTGCTCTGTAGGTTGACTTTTTGGAAATTAATAAAATAAATAAATGGGAGTCTCCAGGATCCTTTAATGACCAGGCTCTATAAATCCACAATTAATCTACGCACACACACACTTACACACAATGCAGCAACACACAATAGGCAGCAAGCTCCCGGGTTTACAGACAATACATACAAGATGCAAACAAAAGAGCCAACACTAAACACACACAAAGAGAAGGCAGCCCGAAAAAAAAAAACTGACAAGTTGCACGCGCCATCCTCGAGCACACAGCTCAGTGCGTCTGTGGCATCTCATTTATTTTGTATCGGGAGATGATGTTGATGCGAGGGAAATTTGCTCTGGAAAAGGTGCTGCTTCAGCCAATCCCGACTGCCCCTTTAAAAAAAAAAATAGCTAGGGCTGCTGGAGAGAAGCAGGCTCATCTGCATATTCATAAGGGCCTGATAAATTAATCATGATTCTAGTGGTGAGACTGGAGAGGGAAGACAAGCAATGTGCAGATCTTCTGCGAAACATCTCATGTTGTCTGTTGGGTCTAGAACTTGTCAGGCCCTGAAAATCTTAGTATTCCATTTATTGGTTTAGAGAGTAAAGATTGCCAGCCAGTAATGATTTTTGTTATCTAAAATGACATGGTTCCCAAGAAATAAGCAATGTTGGTAATAATAATGATCACCCCATACCCCTTTTCCAAGATAATCTGGCACCATGCTGCTCTGCTGCGTATTGCCATCTTCCCCGACTTTCATTAGAACATTACATCCCTGCTTCCTTCACCTAATGCCGGGGTTCTTGACCTTTTTTACTATTACCTTTTTTTACTTTTTACTATTACAGACCCCCAAGGGATTTTTTTTATATGTCCCCAATATCCCCTACGCCAGATGAAATCATCATCATCATCACCAGTCCTATTAAGCACTAACATGACTTCAAAAGATGTCAAAAGCTTGGTTTTACTTTGCATAAAATTATAAAGACTTTTACCATACTAATTAAAATAAAAATAGGGAAATACAAAAACACCAACAGCTGCAACTAGTGATTTTTTGCTTTTTTTTGTGCATTGAAAACATAAAAACAAGATCTGGTTACGGACAATGTTGCTCACGTGTCATTGGGCTCAAATTGATTTCTCTATTTCGATTTCAGGTTCAAAAATCCAGACAATCCTGTTTTCATGTTTTCTAAATTATTAAGAGAGCCAGTCCCATACCTCTTTCATTTGGTTTCCATAAGCCCAGGCCAAGAACCCCTGATCTAGTGCATCCCCACTGGTTCTGATAATATAGAGGGAGACAGTGCTGTTTTCTCCAGAGACAAACTTCCAACTAGGGATGAACACAGGTTTGGTCCAAACTTAGGTGAAACCCAAACCAAAAGCAAACTGTCACTCAGGCCAAATCAATGTCTAATCCAAGGATCCTCAAACTACGGCCCTCCAGCTGTTGCGGAACTACACATCCCATGAGGCATTGTAAAACTCTGACATTCACAGACATGACTAGGCATGATGGGAATTGTAGTTCCTGAACAACTGGAGGGCCATAGTTTGAAGACCCCTGGACTCTAATCAGCCAGGGTATTCCCCACCCTGCAACAACATCTAACAAACGGCGGAGATGTTGATGATGTGATTCACCCAATATTGTCACATGACCACATTTAGTCAATCACATTGCCTAAATGTGGCTCTACTAGCACAATAAAGTCATGAGCATTCCCACCCCTTTGTTACATGCGGCTGCGGGGAATGCCCTGGCAGTAGTCATGCTCATCCGTACTTCCAACTAAATCAGGATCCATGAGTTCCCTCAGGAAAATATCGTGGAGGATTTTTTTCTAGGTACAGAAAGCGAGGAGTGGGGGTGACTCTTGCATAGGATGGCCATGCACAGTAAAACAAAAGCATAGCATATACATTATTTCAAAAGGTTTATATAGAAAAGAGCACTTTCAAAGTAACCTATAGGTTGTTATCAATGACATTATCATTTTGTGATCATCCTGTGGCTTTAGTACTTTTCAAATCACTATCCTGGAATTACTGTGTAGATCAGAACTACTGATTTTACCCTAATTTCTTTGGCTACGTTCTTGTTCCAGGTCAGTGACCCAGGAGGTTTGTATTCAAGGACAGTGGGGCAAGAAGAACATTCAGGAGGTCAACAACGGCAGCCTAAAGCAACAGTATCCTCAGCACAGTTTTCTCTTCCGCCCTTTACTGTATTGCAATGAGAAAGCAGCTAATGCAACCGAGTCACTGACACCCTCAAAAATGCAGTGTCTGCACCCACCTCCAATTCCTGTTGGCCAACACAGAGCAGACTAATGGAAGCTCATATTACATAAGGGCAAAGCTTTCTTTTTCCTTCTTCAGACTTTCTCATCTGTAGAGGGAAGAGCCATACTGAGCAGCTAAAATAAAACTTGCGCACATGTACATGGTGGTTGTAGGCATGAAGATTCTGTAAGGTGCAAGCTTGGTCAAAAACTAAACAAGCATTATGCCATATGGCCAGGTTTGTAGAGTTCTGCTTTTAGACTGAATGTAAGAACAAATTTCTAGCAGGCTGGAAGTCTGTGTTTTACAGAATTATTTTTTTTTTTACTTCTAAACGCTAGTTTTCATTCATTAACACCTACACAATCTTTTTGTTAATGGGAGAGTTGAAATATTTTACAGCCAATGAAATTCAGGCGGTGTGTGGGCTGCGTAATGCTGGATGAGGACATCAATGCTTGGATATAAGGACATCCAATTGTTGAAAGAGCTTTTAAAAGTTCATGCTATAAATGTAAGGTCATATCACCTGTAAGTACATGCTTATGGTATCGGAGAAGGGAGGTGGCAGAATAGCTAAACACCCCTGGCACTTTCCCAGTGGTGCCTATAGACCAGGGATCCCCAAACTACGGCCCTCCAGCTGTTGTGGAACCACACATCCCATGAGGCATTGTAAAACTCTGACATTCACAGACATGACTAGGCATGTCTGAACAACTGGAGGGCCATAGTTTGAGGACCCCTGCTATAGACAGTCGAAGGGGGTTGTATATGTGGCAATGATCTGATTATCTTCTGGAACCTGTGCTGCCAGTACATCCCCGAACTATGAATGTTTGAAGCTTTGAAACCCGCCATGGGGTAAAAGGTACATCACCTTTCCTAAATAGAAAGAGGGTGAGCAGGAAATGTTTAGGGATCTACTGACATGTCAGATGTGTTCTGTTCATAACAAATGCTAGGAATCCTCCGTTGCGACTTATCTTGATCTAGTTCTGATTACTACATTCAACTGTTGTCACTTGGATGCCATTAGTTGTATCAGTTGTGTTTATTGAGCAGTGTATGGCAACTTTCAAGTGGAGTTCCGGCCTGTTTTGCAACTTTAGTGATTCCTGGAGTGCTCGCTATGCTGATCAACAATTGGGCATTTTCAAATTTTTTCGGGGGTCTCTTACCTTATTTTCAGGGCATTTTTGATTGTACTTCCTCCTTCTCCCCCCTCTGTGGCCACGGCCACCGACATCACTTCTGCCTTTGCATTGCATCCTGGGAGCTGTATGTCATCACTCCCAGGAGGCTGGAATCAGGAAGAACTCCCAGAACACTCCCTGGAATCAGGAAGAAGGACACAGCAGATTACACTGCAGCTTCAGATGCCCACATCCAAGATGGCTACTCTGAGACAGCATTTTTAAAAGTAAGATTTTGACTAAAATCCAATACTATACACCTTGTAAGTATGATAATAGCGGTTCTGTAAAGGGCAATGGATTAGTATTATAGGGGTATTTTTAGTTAAAAAAGGTATTTGAGGCCGGAACTCCGCTTTAAGTTGAAATTGGCGCAAGAAATAAGATAGGTAATTTGGTCGTTCATGGGAAAGTGACAGGTTCTGTTGAAAAAACAATACTCCACCCACCAATTCTTACCTTCCATGTGTTCTTCCATTGCTCAATTGCTCCATTGGAATTATCCAATGCTCCCATGCAAGAGAAAGCATCAGACCACCTTCTTTTCCTCCCAGGATACAGAGCTTGAGTCTGAGTGTCCAGTCACCAGAAAGGGGAGAAAGGCATTAATCATGTATAAGCTCTGACACCATCAAACACAGGAACTTACACAGGATTTGGTTTCCATCTCCAAAAGAGGAATAGAGCAGCAAGGACATGGGGAAGATGAGTTTTAGTGGGAGGTGGTTTGATCTTTGCAGTCAAACTAAAGTTGCCTATACTTCCTTACAGTACCCTTGCCAATATCTTCCCTCAGTCTTAAGCTGAGTTCGGCATCCTCAGCCACCTTTATAACGCATCTGTACATTGAAAAGCAGGCAGGTAGAATATTTTATTGCAAAAGAGACATAGCCTACTTACTCTTACAGGTATAAATATAATTTTTTTTAGGGAAGGGCTTTGATCGAACCTGTCACTTTGCCCTGATTGGGCAGGTAAGCAATTTGGTCAAAAACTCACACCAAGATTTCTCCTTGGACAGCAAAAAAGCTGATGGAGTCAACACTCTGCCGTCTCTCCCCGTCAGCTCCTGGTGTTAAAGGAGTTGTAAAGTCAGAAGGTTTTTTTTTTTATCCTAATGCATTCTATGCATTAAGATAAAAAACCTTCTGTGTGCAGCAGCCTCCCCAGCACCCCCTAATACATACCAGAGCCCATCACTATCAGGCGATGTCCACGAGTGTATTGGCCGTCCGAGACTCTCCCTCCTGATTGGCTGAGACATAGCAGCAGTGCCATTGCTGCCTGCTATCAATCAAAGTCAATCAGCCAATCAGGAGAGAGAGGGGGTGGAGCCGGGCCACAGCTCCGTGTCTGAATGGACACAGGGAGCTTTGAATCAGCTCAGGTGCTCCCATAGCAAGCTGCTTGCTGTGGGGGCACTCGACCGGAGGGAGGGACAAGGAGCACAAAAGAGGGACCCGAGAAGTGGAGTATCTGGGCTGCTCTGTGCAAAATCAACTGCACAGAGCAGATAAGTATAACATATTTGTTATTTTTATTTAAAAAAAAAAGGAGACTTTACAATCTTTTTAATTTGGCCATAGACCTTTAAGGATGGCCAGGTCTGCATGCATGGGCAATTACCTTAAGAGCGCTCCTCAAAGCCTTTAAGTTGAAGAAAATGGTATAAAGCCAGCCATAGACATTTTGAATCTTGACCAGTTCAGCAGGGTCCAGCCAAGATTCGAAGCATGTATGGGCAGGTTGATTGTACCCAAGTTGGTTGATCAATTGATTTGGATACAACCAGCCTGTTGGATTTTCCATGAGATTAATGTCAGTGGCTATAGCCACTAGCATCAATCACTGTGTGTTCCCCTGGCTGGGACAGCTCCCCCCAACTGGGATAACACAATAGTTCCACTGACTGTGTTGATGGGGGAATCAAACTATTTTCTTTCCTGCAACCCATGGTTGCAGGAAAGAAAATTACACCATCTATGGCCAGCTTTAGCAGTGTCTTACCTTGGGTGGGGAGGGGGGGTTGGGAACAGTAGCTATCAGTATCACTATAACTCCTGAGAGCAGGTGTCTGCTGCCTGTCCTTATAGATATTAGATCATAATTTGATTTCTCCTGAAAAAGCCTGTGATTTTGCAGATAAGGGAAAATTAAGACGAAAATCAATGTGGACACTAGGGTTATCAGTTTGAGTCCCAACCATGACACTACCTGCCTGGAGTTTACATGTTCTCCCTGTGCCTGCGTGGATTTCCTCCCACACTCCAAAGACATGCTGGTAGGATAATTGGATCCTTTCTGAATTGGTACTAGTATGTGTATGTATGAATGTGAGTAAGGGACCTTAGATCGTAAGCTCCATGAGGGCAGAGACTGATGTGAATGTACAATATACTGTATATGTAGAGTGCTGCATAAGTTGTTGACGCTATAAAAAACACCTATGATGACCAATTTTCAGCTTTTAGTGCTCTCACACTTTGATTGACAATTACTCATGATACACTGTACCCAAAGAAAATTTTTATATTTTTTTTCACAGAAATAGAGCTTTCTTATGGTGGTATTTAATCACCGCTGGGTTATTTATTTATTTTTTTTGCGATATTGGTAAAAAAGAGAGAACATTTTTTTTTTTTTAGTTTATATTATAAAATTTTGCCAATAAGTAATTTTTCTTCATAAATTTGGGCCAAACTTTATACTGCTACATATCTTTGGTAAAATTAGCCCAAATTAGTGTAAATTTTTACTGATGGCGGTACTAAGTGACAGGTCACTGATGGCGGGCCTGTGTGACAGATTTTGACAGATCCAGATGCGTTGTGACAGATCTAGATGGTGACAGGTTCTTTTTATTGGGGGGAAAGGGGGGGGGGGGCATGTGGTGCACAGTAATGTGTAATAATATAGGCAAAAATGTCTCACTCGCTGATCCTAGCTCTCCTCCTCGCACGATCGGTGTGTGAGGAGAAGAAGCCGGATCAGTACTAACGGCTGTCTTTTTGATTTGTGACCCTTCTGTGATTGGACACAGCCGATCACGTGGTAAACAGCCAATTTCATTGGCTGTTTACCCTGATCGGGGATGGGCTGTGACTGAGGGACGCGCGTCATCTCCGATCACCCCGGGGGGCGCGCATTAGTGGCGCTTTCTCCTCGACGTCATATGACAGCCAGTCAGGATAGTTTAACCACCTTTAAGCCGTCATTGTGTTATATGGTGGGCGGGAAGTGGTTAATGTGCAACGCAATAAAGCCTGACAGACTCACAATGGTGTCCCACCATGTCCCAGTAAATTCTGCTGCATTATGGAACGTTAAAGCAGAACTAAACCCAAAACAGTTACATTCCTGGCATGCAGGGATTGCTAACTGTTACATTTGCTTGTGCCCTCAACCAAACTGTCAAACCATCAAATGGCTGGTGTCATAACTAATCACAAGTGCAGCACAATGGCCTTTGCAGATCAAACAAAGGCTAAGATGGCAGCTTCCTTGGCTGAAAAGGGACAGGAGAGTTTAGTTCCACTTTAATAAAAAGGCAGATTTCAGTACTTAGATTAGCCATGTTTAAAACACATTTAATGATGTTTAATCAATATATACCTAGAGCAGGGGTGGGGAACCTACGGCCCGCGGGCCATATGCGGCCCCCGAAGCCATCTGATCCGGCCCTGCCATTGGGCTGACTCCGGAGGGGAAGGGGAGGGGGAGCACATCCTGATTACACACAGAGCGGGTTCCTCTGCTTACCCGTCACGGCCGCTGTCATACAAAGTCACACCTACCTATGATAGACAGCACAGTGGTGACGTCTATCATAGGAGTCGGTCAAGGAGGCGTGACTTCATATGAGAGCGCCCGCGCCGGGTAAGTAGAAGAACCCTGCTCTGTGTGTAATCAGGAGGCGCTCTAATCCCCATGCACTCTGCATTGATGGGGGGCACTCATCACTCTGCATTGATGGGGGGCACTCATCACTCTGCATTAAGGGGGGCAAACTTGGAAAACCAGTTGCCAGTAGCAACATCATCAATACCAGCTAACATCACACACCTCACCAAAGAGAAGCAGTTGCAGCCATCACATTAGGGGTGAGTTAATTAAATGTTTGACCAAATATAACAACAGGCACATTTTTAAGTTGATAATTTTGTACGGCCCCTGTATGATTTGAAAAATACCCAAATGGCCCTCGGCAGAAAAAAGGTTCCCCACCCCTGACCTAGAGTAAAAGGATGGGCTTTCTATCAGCTTTACATCTAAACTGAACTACCCAAGATAGGCTCTGACCTGACCTAGGCTCATCTTTCTTTGTATGGCCAGCTTAGCAAGCTGCTGACTGAGAGAATGCTGTGCAGTTTGCTGACCATAGAGAGGTTTTCTGCTCACTGTGTCCTTCAAGTCTCCACACACAGGCACAGGCTGCTTCTGGTTGATCGCTGGTAATACAAACAGCCTTTGCAAAGGGGAAAAGAGAAGGTCTTTCAGCAGCCTGGTGCAGCCATCCCCTCAGCCATCACGTATTATGGACCATCCTCTGCCCATGACTTTTATTTGAGATTGTTCCTGCTTCTAGCAGAAGCACGCATACATTTCAGAGGGCTAGAGCGACCTTCCTTGCAGAGCTCAGTGGCCTCATTATACATGAATCACTTTGGATAGCCCCTCTTGGTCAATACACATCTGCCACCTTGATTGACCTAACTTTAACAGGGAACAGAAAAACGGGTCAATATTTCCATCTGCTGCATAAATCAGGGAGGTTTTAACAAAGAGGCAAAAGGGGCATATGTCCAGGGTGTTTTTATAAAGGGCGGTCATGGTAAAAGTGAACCTTTACACCTTACGGAATAAAGACATTTGGGATTATTCCGCTGTGATTTTCATGCATTCAGTTTAGATATACCTTCGATTAAAATGACTATAGTCTTTGTCATTTTGATTGCTAATATGATTTTCTAGCTATAGTTTTCTTTGATTCCTATATCATGGAGTCCAAACATCTACGCATGCACTTCATTTCCAGCTTCACTCTAAAGACCTATGTGAGCTGCATTGTGCATGGCAGGCAGTTATAATTTCTAAGCAGATTAGATTGATAACAATGACAATACGTTTGAAAAATTCGAAAAATTCTCAGAACAACTAAGCTTTCTATGGACACTTACTCGATTGGGTCTTTTGCACATCTCATATTAGAGATAACATTACCAGTTGGTATGGGAATACACATTTTAGTGACATTTACAGACATCATACCAAAATAACAGGAAATTATTAGAAATTAATATATTTAAAATAAAGGTTGTATAGCAGGAAGAAACACAATTGACCTCCTGATTAGCAATACAAAACATTACCACTGTCAATTCCCCTTAAGGGCCCGCTCACACCAGTGAATTGGTGTAATTCAAACATGTTTAATATGTGCAGTCCGTTTGTTTCGATTGACCACAAAATATTTGCAATGCACTACTTAAACCTGCAACTTTTTTTTTTTTAACACAAGCATACCAACCCAACTTGAGATCAGAACATCAATTAACAAAAGTATGTAGGCATAGCACACCCCCCCCCCCCCAAAGGAAAATTAAACAAAATAAAGATTCTTTATACTGGCCTTTGAAATTCACAGATTGCAGTCATTTAGAAATTGAATGAAAGATTTAGCACTGGGAAACACTTTTTTGAAAGATAAATAGCGCATTTTATATACAACTATAAATCTCAGACCAAAACAAGGGACAAATGAGGAGGAAAGAGGGACTTTGTACCAAATTAGGGACAGTTGGGAGCTATGCACAAGTCACCACAATTTACAAATGGTTCACATACCCAACTGCAATGTTATTGGTACATTGGGTTTTAGCACTACTCCTGAAGGGGCTGCTCGTAATAACTGTTTTTTCCCTAAAGGTACAGAGGCTGCCTACCACCGCAAGCACCAGTCCATTCACACTGGCTCCATTAACACAGTCTAGGGCAGGGATTCTCAAACTACGGCCCCCCAGCTATTGTGGAACTACACACCCCATGAGGCATTGTAAAATTCTGACATTCACAGACATGACTAGGCATCATGGGAATTGTAGTCCCTGAACAGCTGGAGGGCCATAGTTTGAAGACCACTGGTCTAGGGAGAAGTCTTTTTAGGATTTATTGCTTGAATAAACCTTAACAGGAGAAGGGTTAGGGCACAGGATACTCCAAAACAGTTAGCACATAGGAATTAGAGTACAATCTTCTTCTTAAAGTAGTTCTAAAGCATCAAGGTTTTTTACCTTATGCATTAACATAAAAAACCTTCTTTTTTACAGACTTGCCCCCTGATACTTACCTAAACTCCATCGCAATCCTGCGCTGTGCATAAGAGCTGCGGCTCTCCTGGCTTTGTCCCTCCTCCCTGGACAGATTGATAGCAGCAGGAGCCATTGGCTCCCACTCCTGTCAATCAACTCCAGTGATGAGGGAGCAGGGGTCGGGACTGAGTCCCGCTGTCTGTGTCAATGGACACAGCAGCGGGGCTTGGGAGCGAGCCTGCATTGGAATCAGTTTCCTATTGAGGACACCAGCAAGAGAGAAGAAGCCAGGAGCACCGGCAGGGGACTCTAAGAGAAGGATCATGGCCGCTCTGTGCAGTTCCCGCCCTCTGTCTGGACATGCTGTGCCTTCAATCTGCTGTGTAAGGTAAGAGGAGGATTACAGGGACGGAACAGTGGCTATAAAGGGGACCAGTATAAAAAAAAAGGGGAGTGGTAGTGCTGTGAAGGGGACTTGGATACAAGGTGGGGGGGGGGGGGGTGAAGAAGACTGAGATGAAAGTAAGGGGCTGTAAAGAGGACTAGGGTGCTAGAAGGGGGGCTGTAATATAAGGAGGGGGACTGGGATAAAAGGAGGGGGGCTGTGAAGGGGACTGAGATGCAAGTAAGGGGGGGGGACTGAGATGCAAGTAAAGGGGGCTGTAAAGGAGAGTGAAGTGCAAGTAAAAGGGGCTATGATATGTACTGGGGTGCAAGGAAGGGGGTCTGTGAAGGGGACTGGGATGCAAGTAAGGGGGGGGGTGGCTGCAAAGGGGACTGAGCTACACGTAAGGGGGGCTGTAAAGGAGAGTGAAGTGCAAGGAAGGGGGGCTATAATATGAACTGGGGTGCAAGGAAGGGGGTCTGTGAAGGGGACTGGGATGCAAGTACGGGGGGGCTGCAAAGGGGACTGAGGTGCAAGTAAGGGGGGCTGTGAAGGAGACTGAGATGAAAGTTAGAGAGGGCTGCACAGGGGACTGAGGTGCCAGGTAAAGGGGCTGTGAAGGGGACTGAGGTGCAAGGAACGGGGGGCTGATGTAAAGGGTGTAGGTATCTGATGTAAATTGGGGGTGCTGTGATGTGGAGGGGGACAGAGAACATTTAAGTAAAGGAAGCGTTGTGATGTAAAGGGGGGCTGTGATGTAAAATGGGGGGACTTGGATGCAAAGGGGGGCTGTGATGTAAAGCAGGCACTGTAATGTAAAGGGGCTGTATTGTAAAGAGGGGCTTTATTGTAAAGGGGTGCTCTGATGTAAAGGGGGTGCTGTATTTTAAAGTGGGGTGAGGTAATGTAAAGGGAAACTGTAAAGTAAATGGGGGCTGTATTGTAAAGGGGGGTTCTGTGATGTAAAGCGGGGGTTCTGCAATGTAAAAGGGGCGCTGTAGTGTAAAGGGAGGGCTGTGATGTAAAGGAAAGGACTGATGACACTGATGTAAAAGGAGAAACTGTAATGTAATGGGGAGGGGCTGTAATGTGATGAAACCAAAGCATAGCACAAACAATAGACTCGGACCTCTGCTGGATAGAAATTTTAATGGCCAGACCTCCAAGAATTTGAATTCAATCACCCTGTCCTAGGACATTGTGGGGTTTATTTACTGAAACTGGAGAGTGCAAAATCCGGTGCAGCTCTGCATAGAAACCAATCAGCTTCCAGGTTTTATTGTCAAAGCTGAATTGAACAGGCCGAAGTTAGAAGAAGATTGGCTACCATGCACAGCTACACCAGATTTTTCATGCTTTAGTTTAAGGAAATCAACCCCTGTGAGTAAACATTTTGCTGGAAACGATTAGTTGTGCAAGATCCAGAAGGGTTCAGAAGCCAGAGATTCTGATGCAATAAATCCTAAGAAGCCAACCCAAAGACTAACATTTTATTTAATTGGTTTGCTGGTGTGATTGGTGGCCTCTGTACTACTTAGGGAGAACCTGTCTGTTTCTAGAGGCCCCTTCGGGGGTTAGCGCTACATATATCTTTTTTTTCCACTTATAAATTAATAAAATTAATGGTGGTGGGGCTGTACCCGCACTGCATGGGTTAACTGCTCATTTTGTCAAGGGGTTAACACAGCGCCTATACTCATACTCACCGACCCTTCAATCCTCCAGAAAACGGTGTGGTGGACTGTTTCTGACGTCTCCACGTCCATGTCAAGATCGTTGGACTGCGGGGGGGGGGGGGGGGGCAGGAGCCGAAGTGAACAGTCTTATGCTGGGAGAATTGGAGGATTTGGTGAGAATATCTCGGCTCTCCGAACCCCTAGACCAAGACTAGCAGTTAACCCATGCAGTGCAGGCACAGCCCAACTGCATGGTAAAAAAAAAAAAAAAGCAGTTGTCCGGAATTCTGCTTGAAAGGATACCTGTACACTCAAAGTGCACCTGTGGCAAAGATAAAACAATAAACATGCCGCTATGATCTGATCTTCTATACTGCACATACAGCTATGAGGCTGTAGCACAGGATTGCCTATTCACCCTTGCATACCCTGAAGTGCACTGCTGTTTTCCAGGAGGAATTCCAGACAAAAAGTGAATTTTTGCAGGGTAGTACATCGGCACAGAAACTAACTGCTGAATTCTTCTTCTTCCCATTTAGCACTGGGAAATTGTTTCTCGCACTGACCATTGATACTGGGGAATTCTTTCTTCCACTGATCAGCAGTGTAAGGGACACTATCTTACATAATCCTGACCATTGCGCGCTGTAAACTGTGCTACTGTATATGCTACAAACTGCTGACTGCTACATTATGTAATCTGTGCTGTATGTTATACAGTATACTGTCGACCCCTACATTCTGTACACTGTGCTGTATGTTACTTACTGCTTATGTCTGCACTCTGTAAGCCAGCCTATTTCAATCAAGGTGCCTTCAGGTTTCTTCAGGGGTGCCTTGATAAAATGCCGAAAACTTGCCCAAAAATTGTATACAAGCCAGCAGGTGGATGAAGCCTGCCTTTTAGTTACACAAAGCCACAGGTTTTCATAGTCAACCATTATAACCTTCTAGCCGCTGGTGTCCTAACAACCAATGATGTGATCGGTTGATAAGGAGGACATCAGGCACCTGCACAGCATCCTTGTTAGCCCCTCTCCTTCAGCACTGAGGTCACATTAAGTGAGGAAAAGAAACTGAGGGAGAAGAGGAATACTAGTCAGTATCAGTGTGAAAAGGTGTACAGTGCCTTGAAAAAAGTATTAATTCCCCTTGAAATTTTCCACATTTCGTCATGTTACAATCAAAAACGTAAATGTATTTTATTGGGATTTTATGTGGTAGGCCAACACAAACTGGCACATAATTGTGAAGTAGAAGGAAAATGATAAATGATTTTCAAAGTTTTTTACAAATAAATATGTGAAAAGTGTGGTGTGAATTCATATTCAGCCCCTCCATCCCTAATTGTATGTGGAATAAAAGCAGTTTTGGGACTGTAATACAGGGTGCCGTGAATGGGGCCTTGCAGCTTAAACGTTTGCAAATTCGGTTTGTAAGCAGACTGGTCAGCAGTGGCGGCTCGTCCATTGGGGGCGCAGGGGCACCAGGCGCATGGATTCCAATAGGGAATTTTTTTTTGTTTTTTAAGCACGTGATTAGAGCCAGAGGCTCTAATAGGCTTTAAACAAGGGTGGGCTCGGGGCACAGAGTACTGCGCCCTGAGCCCACCCAGTTGTATGACAATAGCGAATTCAAATTCACTATTATCACACTGATTTTCCTCCCAGCCAATCAGGAAGTGGGTGGTGAGACCCCTTTCCTGACTGGCTGAAAAAAGAAGCGATTTTACTAGCAATTGGCCAGGAAGTGGGAGGAGACGTACGGCCGGAGGAGACTTACAGCCGCTCGTGGAAGGAGCAGGTAAGGATGCTAGCTGTCCAGCTGGGCAGCCAGCCAGCCGTCCGTCCCGGGAGGGGGTAGTAGATTTGATTGCTGGCCGGCCATCCTGCCGGGGGGGAGGGGTGTTGGTTTTTCCGCCCCCCCCCCCCCCAAATTTTCATTCATCAGCCGCCACTGCTGGTCAGTGAGTATATTTTACCAAGGGCCGGTTGTTCTCACGCACCACATTTAAAGTCCCAAACCTTTTTCCTCATTAACCATAAATTTTAATACTGTGCCTTGAGATTGTGCACAATTTTAAAAAGGGTGCCTTGATAGAAAAAAGATTGAGAAACACTGCTGTAAGCTGTACTGCTGACCCATATGCTCTGTAAACTGTGCTGTATGTTACATACTGCCTATTGCTGCACAAATGTTTTAGTTGCTGGTTCCTAAGTAGTCCCCATCAATTTAAATAAAGTTTCTCTTTAAGGTAGACTTGGATAAAGCAATAAGCTCTATGTTCATATTCTGTATGCATTAAAGCATATTTATTAGTAGAGTTTTTTTTTTTTTTTTTTTTTTTACTGCTCCTTTGTGCCTGGTTTAATGCACTAAGAGGCAACAATAAAAAAGTTTTTTTTTTTTTTTAAAGCAGTTATTTTTGATACACAGTGCTTTTATACACTAAATGCCATTCAGATCGAGTTTACGCCTACCTCAACAGTGGGACTCCCTGGCAGCTACTTTGGCAGATGAGGAGACCTGGACACACAAATGCAGATAGCTTATCATTCGAGCCCTAGAGAGAAATAAGAAGAAACAGGTGGTATAAATCTCCAGAGTATACTGAATTAAATATAATTTCCGACCCTTAGAGAAAAGTCCCAAAACACTAACGTTTCTTAACAGTAAGGGTAATTTTTTATACCAATGCAGACTGGCCATGTGCCAGTGTCTTGGAATTTGGGGCCCTTGTATCGATAGACCCTTCACCAACAGTCTGACCATGGGCATCCGCAAGGGGGAGCAAGCCCCCCCCCCCCGGAAATTTCCTGTTTTGCTCTAAGAGGAGAATCTATGGGGACCCTGCTCTAAAGGGGGATCTATGGGGGACCCTGACCTGCTCTAAAGGGGGATCTATGGGGACCCTGCTCTAAAGGGGGATCTATGGGGGAGCCTGGCCTGCTCTAAAGGGGGATCTATGGGGACCCAGGCCTGGTCTGCTCTAAAGGGGGATCTGTGGGGATCATGGCCTGCTCTAAAGGGGGTCATATAGGCTAAATATATATTCTTTGCAGGGAGAGCCTAGAGTACCTGGTGGTGCAAGAACACCTGGTAGCACGGGGAATATAGGTGAAAAGGTAAGACTAAAGAGGGATCTATGGGGACCCTGGCCTGCTCTAAAGGGGGTCATATTGGCTATATATATATATATATATATATATATATATATATATATATATATATATATATATATATATATATATATATATATATATATATTTACAGGGAGAGCCTAGAGTACCTGGTGGTGCAAAGAACACCTGGTAGCACGGGGAATATAGGTGAAAAGGTAAGACTAAAGAGGGATCTATGGGGACCCTGGCCTGTTCTAAAGGGTGATTTATGGGGGACCCTGGCCTGGCCTGCTCTAGGGGGATCTATAGGGACCCTGCTCTAAAGCGGATCTATGGGGGACCCTGGTCGGCTCTAAAGGGGATTTATGGGGGCGAAAAGGGGCAGAGTATGGGTGACCTTAAAATTATGCCCCCTCCCCCTAAAAAGAAATTCTGCGGATGCCCATGAGTCTGACCCCTCAATATCCACCATAAAATCCAAAGTACTGTAAGTAAGATCAAGGTCGGGTTTGATGAAAACACCCCAGCTGCGATTGTCCAGTATACTTTTCCATCCATAGCAGGATAACCTCAACTTTGAAGAGAACAGATTGCCAATGTGACATAGAAGCTGAACACAAGGAAAGTAGGAGAGGTCAGATAGGACACAAATCCAGTGTGTATGGCCTTGTCCTTCAGATGCCTAACACTGACATCTCTGTCCAGTGTGTTGATCCTACATTGACCTTATGCCTCAAGGGCAACAGCCCTAGGCAAAAAGGCGAACAGAGATGGCTTTTATAAGGAACAAGCTCGGCTATTCACTAAGTGCCATTCAGTAGGACCGAGTCTGCAATGTCCCCTGTCATGCCCGGCGCTCGCTGTGCTGGGGAATTATGAGCCCTCACAGACAAGATTAAATATTGTAGACTGGAATAAGCGAGGCCTGGTGTGTATTTAGTGCACACAATGCACTGACACACAGGACATTTCTTTGGTTCGGCTTTGCACATGATGCTCTCATTGTGTCCTGTTTGCAGCCAATTTCCAGGCACACAAAGCAGGAGGCACTGAGTGACAGTGCTATGCTGATAATCCTGACAGGCAGAAATAGTGAGGACAGACAGGCTGGTCAGAGTCATCTTTCAGGCATAGAACTGCCTTTCTCTAGCCAAGCACTTGGGCCCTTGGAGTGTTCTGAAGAGAGGTCATGGCTTATCCCTTCTATGTTGGTGAACCGTCTGCACAGCATCCTTGATTCCTTCACCTGAGTTTTATTTAGCCAGCTGTGACTCAATGAAAATAAGAAGGAAATTGAACCTATATTGGCTGTGTTCTGGCCGCATCTGAGTCTAATGTGGAGAAGAATAAAGTTATTGCCTTTTAAAAGCTCAGTGTATACCCATAACAGATGGCTAGGTGGTGCTAGTCAGTGTGGTATTTAAAGATGAAATCCAGGCAAACAGCTAAATACACAGATTGAAATACGTATATCAAAGCGGTTTTAGCAGCCAAAAGATTTGTCATTTTGTCTATCCAGTTCTGAGACTACACAGCTCTGCTGTACAGCCATGTTTGGCAAGGCAGGAGATCTCATTTTCCTCTGCTGCAGTTTATTAACATGTACAGATCATGCCCCTCCCCCTACACGTGACTGGATGCAGCAAACTGATAAGCTTATCTCTCTGTTATTCTGCCTTCTCCTCCTATCAGCATGCCACTTGTACTGTAGCAAAACTGAATGGCTCCTTATTTTGCTCTACCTGTACTGGAGATGCAAGAGGTGGATACCAAGTCAAATTCAGGTACTTACACAGTTTGCATTTAAATAATCACATTTAATAATACAGATTTGCATTAATTTGTGTATTCTACCCAGAGTTCAGCAACCACTATACTATGTATAAGTCTGAACCAGGGCCGGCCCTACCATGGGTCCCGATAGGTCTATTGGACCCAGGCAGCACTTGGAGAGGGGCAGCAAATTGACTCCCAAGATTTTTTTTGCAGCAGTTTTGTATATCATCAATTTGCGGCGTATTACGGGCGACATTTCCTCATACCATACTGCCGCCTGTAGTGCAAACCGATGAGTATGAGGAGGCAGAGTGTCTCCTCCGGTCCCCCCACACGATCCTGGTGTGCGCAATGACGTCAGACATCAGCGAACTCCATCTTACGCAGAGCAGGCTGGATCTTCTAGGGCGGTGGGCGCGGCAGACACAGGAGTGACAGGAGGACTGAGGACAGACAGTGGGTGTTTGGTGGACCGGTCTGGTGGTGAGTTATGGAAGAAGATAACAGTATATATAATATTTTCTAAATGTCATATTTACATAAAATAATGAATGTGAGGGCCTTTTGTTGGGTGTTATTTTTTTTTTTTGGGGGGGGGCGCAGCATTTCATTCTTAAGGCCCGTACACATGTAGCGATTGTCGGCCGTAAATATTCGGCCGCCGAACGATCGGCCGATTGTCGGCTTGTTAGTATGATGCTTCCGACAACCGACAGCGACTTTTCGGCCGAACAGAATCGGGTGTGCAGGCTATAAAATTTTTGTTGGCCGTCACCAGAACGCCGATTGTTCCTCAGTCAGTACAGAATTCGGCCGACAAACAGCAGATTAGCAAGACTGGGCATGCTCTGAGAAAAAAAAAAGACACGGAAAGTTAACCATCACATGACATCACTTCTGCAGTCGGCTGTTGTTGGCCGACAAAATTCGTGTGCAGTCTAGCACTTTTCAGCCGACAGGTCAGCACCGGACAAAAGACGGCCGATCGTTCGGCCGACATTCGGTACGTGTGTACAGGGCTTTAGTCCCAGGCAGCACAATGTCTTGGGCCAGCACTGGTCTGAACACCTACACAGAAACTGAGATTTGACTTTAAAGTCCACTTAAAATCACAAATAATTACATACAGTATGCAGTCTGATAAACATTGGAGTAACAATCTTGAACCTCCCATTTGTATTTGCACTTTCCAGCAGTTGTGCATGGGGCTTCAAATATGGCTGTGTAGTTGATTAGGTATCAGAGTAAAGTGGGCCAAAGACTAAGCAAAATTCAGCCGGCTTATGCCCTGTACACACGCACCGACTGTTGGCCCGACCGATCGGCCGTCTTTTGTCCAGTGTTGTTGTGTTGGTTGAAATGTGCTCTAGACTTGCACTGGACTTTTGTTGGCCGACAGAAACCAACTTCAGAAGTGATGTCATGTTCTGGTTTACTTTCCGTGTTTTTTTCTTCTCTGAGCATGCCCAGTCTTGCTCATCACATTTTTGTCTGCCGAAATCTGTACGGACTGACGAACAATCGGCCGTTCTGTTGACGGCCAACAAAAATTATATAGCATGCACAACAGATTTTGTTCGGCCGAAAAGTCGCAGTCAGTTGTCGGAAGCATCATACTAAAAAGCCGACAATCGGCCGATCGGACGTTGGCAGAAAATTTACGGCCAACAATCGGTGCGTGTGTACGGGCCTTTAGCAGGAACTGGACAAATTTCAATCAGTGCTCATTTGATCAACTTCTGTCAAAGGGACATGCTGGAAAACTTTTGTCAATCAGAGACTGCAGCCACTGGTCAGTGTATTCTAACACCGGCGGGTCCCACTGTCAGAAAACAATGTCACAGCAGAGGGAATTCCTCCATCCACCTTGGTTGTGTGGATGGAGGAATCTGTCTGTTTTTTTTTGTTCAGCCTGTTGCCAAGTACCCATCTGTGGCCAGCTTTTAGACCCACCTTACACAGTAATCAGCACTCCGTAACATACTTGCTCAGACATTCCTCCCTACCTTACAATGCAATACAAATCAATGTGAGGACACTTTTGAAGAGAGGTGTGGCTGCTACTCAGCTATGCTAGCACAGAGAATTGAAGAAAAGGAAGCTTCACCGAAGGAAAAAAGTGTTTCCAAGCAAAAATCAGCCTCTGAGTCTAACTGCTGGGGTCTGCATACCTGCTGTGCCAATTATGAGATGCCTGCTGAATGTATATGTATGTTCAATTACAGAGAAAACAGGATGAGCTGAAAAAACACAAAGGTAGACAGGAATGCCCAAAATTCCCCATGTGGCCAGCAATAGAGATTCATGAAATAAAACAAAACCTTTAAAAAGTCAGGGGCTGACCGAGCCCAACAGGTTTCACCTGCATTGTGTAAATAAAATATCGATCAAGCCCTGATGAATGGGTCATGTTCAAGTCCCATAACACATTGGATAAACATAAACACCTTTACATTCTAGTTTGGTGCTCCTGTTCTTACATCTACCTTTAGTTACAGTCTAAGGCTCCTTTCACACGGCCGCTCCATGTGAAAGGTCCGCTGCGGGACTTTTTTTTTTTTTTTCCACGGAGCGGATGACATTTCTGTCATCCGCTCAGTGTGCCCGCATATCATCCCATCCGTTTGCGGATGATATGCGGACATAATGTAAGTATATGGGCACTGCGGATGTCAGCGGATGACACCGCTGACATCCGATTTTCTTCCTTTCCGTTTTTTACACGGAAGGAAAAATGGGGTTCTGTTCCGTTCGTAAAAACGGAACAGAACTGACAGGAAGAAAATCGGATGTCAGCGGATGGTATTCCGCTGACACCCGCAGTGCCATTCACTTACATTATGTCCGCAAATCATCCGCAAACGGATGGGATGATTTGCGGACACACGGAGCGGCCGTGTGAAAGGAGCCTAAAGCGGCTCTGGGAGCCCTTTTGTTTTGCAACATTTCCAAACTGATTGACAGAAATAAGACAGAATGTCAAAAAGGACAATAAATTATTATGGCACAAGTCTTGCAACAAAATAAACCAATACATTCTATTAGCAAAATATCAAAGCCCTACATCAAAATATAAGCCAGCTTGTGTATTGTGAAATACAGTGTTGGGGGTAACTAGTTACAAAGTAACTGATTACAGTAACTACATTACTTTTTTTGGTAACTGAGTAATGTAACTAGTTACAATAATAATATTGGTAACTACACTACTTTACTAGGCTATAGGAAGTAACTACACTACTTTACTAGGCTATAGGAGGAAACTACACTACTTTACTAGGCTATAGGAACGCACTTTCCTGCGTTACCCAAGCCGTGCGATACAATCGTTATTTCGAAGAATAGAGAGAGGTGAAGTTTATGACTTTTTGTTGCACTTTATGTTTTATTCTGTTTTTTCAGGTTTTGTTCTCATGTTTCCCAAAGCCTGTGTTTATACAATAAACTCTATGCAGAGAGAGTGTCATGTATCTTCTTCTACACGGTCAATTAAAAAAGAGGAGAGTAAAGTAATAAGTAGTGAAGTTACTTTTCAAATGCAGTAACTAGTAAAGTAATCTTGTTACAATTTACAGAAGTAACTAGTAACTAGTTACATTTTTTGAGTAACTACCCCAACACTGGTGAAATACTTAGGGCCTTTTCTCTCAGAAAATAGGTGCAGGAACTCAACCATGACCACACTGTAGGTGGCTCCGACTCTCTCACTTGCAGGGAGATTATCCAGTGAGGGTGTCAGCATCCGCATGGCAGCTGCATCCCCCTTGTCCCCATCCTGCACTCAGTAAGAGCCGCTCAGGAGATCGTATCAGTGGGAGCCATTGGAAGACAAATTGTCATTTGTAAACCCAGAAGCTGGACTTCTGTGTTTACAAGTGATAGTGGTGAGCAGAGGCCCAGAGCCAGAAGTGGTGGAACTGAGTTCCACCAAGTTCCAGCAGAAAAAAAGCCCTGGAAATACTACATAAGAGGTAACACATGCACATTGTACTGACTATCTACATGTATAATAACAAAGATCCAGGAGAGTAGAAAATTAGACCATCTTGGGCATCCAGTGTGATCCACCCAAGCCTTAAATAGCAAAAAAAACCTGACCCACTCTGTTCAAAATGAAATGACGTTTTGTCACTGCAACTTTAAAGGGCAGTCTAATGTTCTTCATGCAAATTCTCTCTGTATTCCCCACTCTTATACCTTATGTCTTTTTTAATAATCCTCTTACCATTACTCCTGTTACTTAGTTTTTAAAATCCTATATTGCAATAATGTTACTAAGACAATTTTTTTATCATTATTTTTCATGTTGAATTCTATCTTTGATGAAGGGGTGGAGCTATAACCCCCAAAGTGCGTTGGATTTGTAAACAATCTGTCCTTGGATTTACCTTGTATCTAAATTTTAAGGAGTGGTAAGAGCCGGTTCACACTACCGCGACCAGAAAGTCGCCCCATGAAAGAGCGACTTTTTAGCATGACTTTGAAGAGACTTCTTTAGAGACTTGTAAGAGACTTGTGCACTAATTTGAAAAGACTTAAATGATAGGCGACTTTGTCTGTGGGGAATGCCTGGCTAATCTTTTTCTTCTTCCTGGAAATTCTGATAACGAGTCGCTTGAAAATAGAGAAGGATCCGACTAAGGCCCCTTTCACACTTGTGTGACTTCAAAGTTGCGCGATTTACCGCGATTTTCCCATGACTTTTTGCCGCGATTTTGACTGGGCTTGAATGTCTTTGGCCTCAAAATCGTGCCAAAGTAGTGCAGGGACTACTTTGAAGTCAGTGCGACTTCAAGTCGCACTGATATGAATGGGGTTCATTGAAAATAATGGAAAACGACTTGTCATGCGATTTTGCGGTCCAAAATCGCGGGACAAGGCGCACTAGTGTGAAAGGGGCCTTAGAGGCGACTCCCATTGAAGTCTATGTGCACAAGTCGGATACAGGTCTCCTTGAAGTAGTACAGGAACCTTTTCTGAAGTCGGAGCGACTTCAGTAGTACATATTAAGACGGCTCTCATTCATTTACATTGAATTTGTGATGACAAGAGACTTGAGGCGACTTGAGGGCACACAAGTCGTGTCCCAAGCTGGAGTAGTGTGAACCGGCTCTTATTTAATTCTAGATCTGCTCATCCTGATCACATCCAAGGTGATCATGGAAATCATTTGGTGTGCAGGAGCTGTCAGTCCAGTCTACAACTTCTTTATATCTACACTACCGCCAAACTTGTTGATGGTAACTATAATGTAAAATTAAAACAAAAATGTCGACAAGGTAACATCTAACAGTGAAGAGAAAGACTGTCACAAAGGAGCCTGAACTTGGCATTCAGTTTCTGCATTTGCAACTGAGGCCTTTTTTTTTAATGTGAAATTCTGAAATAAGTGTATGTCCAGGCAAGTCCCAAATTTATCCCAAACCTCCCTCTCCCCCTCCAGAGCCTGTCCCATTTTGTTTTACTTTTTTCCGTGTAGCGAGAAGCAGCTTTTATTACTCCCTCCAACATCTTCATCTGCCTTGTAAAATTCTTGCAGGTCTTCTGCTGGTAGGTCAGTTTCTATTAATGTACAGTAGGCATGACACCAGTAATCCTTCTCCCAAGAGGTTTTTCTCTACACTCAGTGTGTATGGGAAGGCCCTTGGAAGGTAAAGCAGCCGTAGTATTATACTTATAAAGAAATCAATATATGAATGTGAAATGGGACAGAGAAAGGTGGGGGGATATGTAGATATCTTTAATCAACTGGGCAAGACTGCCTGGCATTTTAGTGCAGCAGAGGCATTGTATAATTACCAAAAAATGTTAACCAAACATTTTATATTCTTGATATGTGTCTGTTGTACCATGGTTAAAAAGTATCCTGTCTTCTTTGTATTGCTTCCTTTGTGTGAAATACCTGGTGACCCTGCCTCAACAATGCTACACTGTATGGCTACTACTACCAATAATATTAAAACAGGGCAAGCACCGACACCATGATTGCTGTGCACCATGACCCTGCACTTTTCTATTTCAAACCAACCATGCTAAGCATGACAGCATATCCATCTCAGTGTGGTCAGTTTTCTGGCTGTGCTGGAAGGACAGCCTGACTGTTCTCCAATGATCAGGGACTTGCTGACAAGTCGTCTCCCCCCCCCCCCCACACACACACAGCCATTTACTGGGAAGATCAGTGGCCTGCTGCTTCTCCACCCCACCTCACTAAGCCCCTTATGCAGCTGAGAACAGAGATGAACAGGTATTTTTCTTGCACTTGAATAAAACAATGTGCATGAATTTTACTGAATATATTATTATTACTATTTTGCCTTTTGACAGATGCTAGTAGCGCCAAGGGCTAGCTGGCTGGTTTCAAAATGATTGTGCAGTTTTTTCTACATATATATATATATATATATATATATATTCGCTTTATCCAAAATGATTGTACAAAGTCCCAGCTGAAAGCCATGACACAGACACACCATAGGGTTTCCTTTGTTGAGCTCCACAGTGACTGTGCGGTCTGCTATGGCCATAGTTACAGCCTTGCACTTTATATAACAAAGTTCATTCGTACTTGTGCATTTGAAGTTCTCAAAGACTGCGGGGAAGTAACATCTATTTAAAGGTTCAGAATTTCATAGCATAGAACTGAAATCATAGGCATTTGCTGCTGCATGAATACAGCTGTGTTTTCTCTCTGACTTCCTGTCTCCATCAATAGCTCCACGCTATATTAAAGAAGAATTCTGACCTAAACAGAAACTTTTCTATAGTGCCTAAAAAAACCTTTATGGACATGAAGAACGTCATAAAATACATCTTAGCATGTCATTTCAGAAGTTGCATCTGCAGCTATCACTAACATAATCCCTAAAATAATCCCTGGTGATCCTGTTGAGATTGTCCTTTTTCGGGCACTTCCTGTGACAGGGTGATGACTCACTTCCCTGTCTCTCACGGGATCCTGATGGAGACTACAATTGGCTTTTTTTTAACACACATAATGCAGACATGGTCCACTTTTGTCACCATCAGGACCAACCCTGCTGGAGTCCATGTTGACCAGAGTTTTCTGCAAAAAGACTGCTGGAGATCAACATTACTCCTCAACAATAGAACAAATAAATTAAAAAATATTTTCTCTAAAAATAAAAGGAGAATTGTTTTATATGTAAGGTGCATTAGGCTTTCAGTTAGAGTATACATTTTTTCTTAAGAATGTTGCTTCAGTGTCTGAAGTTGGCAGAGCTAACTGGATGCAAATGATCTGATCAATTACTCCAGACAGCAAAACAATCATGGTATCAGTGCCTGCCCTGTTTTAATATTATCGGTAGTGGTAGCCATACTGTGTAGCATTGTTGAGAACGCTCTTTGGTTTTAGCACTGGTTTGAATGTGGAAGGGTAAAAACCTTTGTCTTGTTTCCTAATTACTTCTCACTTCCTCTCTATTTCATGGAGTCAGAACAAGAAAAGAGGGGAAATCCCTCCATCAAGGCCACTGGCACCAATAATAAAAACTGGAGCACTTCCCTGCCAGGGCAGGTGGCTCACATACTTCCAACTCAATGCTTTTCCTAATGTCCTTGAGACGCTAAATAGGGACCGAACATCCTTGGAGGACGTATGTATAAATAGCTCTGATCGCTTCTATATTATCTCACATCTTTACAATATTTTATTAACCCACGCCTTCCACTCTTTTCTATACCAAGGAGTGGGAGAAAGGCTTAGGATACTTGATTATGGATTGGAAAAAAATCTTTTTTTTCTGACCTTTAAAACGCATATAGCAAGCCGAGCACAGGAAAGGAATGACAAGGTATAGATCAGATGGTAGAGATGCCACGTCATACTATATAAAATCTTCCTTTAGTTTCCAGTCGATGTTTGAGATGTGGTCACAGTTCGTGACACTGTTTTCGTATTCTTATGTTTATGATTGAATGGTTTAGTCTTACTCCAAGTCTCCGGAGACTAGCACTTGCCTTGGATCTCACACTGCAGATACCAAGCTACCATGTTTCCCAGGAAAATAAGTCCTAGCGTGATGAATCGGGGAGGGCTGCAATATAAGCCCTACCCGAAAATAAGCCCTAGCAAAGTTCATGTAAAAAAAATGTAATCCGTTTTGAAAAACAATTATACCGCTACAGTCAGTCCCCGGGTTACAAACAAGATAGGGTCTTTAGGTTTGTTAGTTGAATTTGTATGCAAGTCGGAACAGGTACATTTCTTAAGTGTAGCTTCAGCCAAAAAAAACATTTTTACGTTTTTTGGATAGCATAGGGAAAGGTTAATACCTCTGTAAGGTTTGTTTTGCTGCCTGTGCCCCTGTTCAGAAGATTTCAACTCACTTTCTGTCCCTGTGACAATTGGATTTTGAACATTTTTGGGTTGTTGTGGAAACAAGGATTGGGGATAAAGCTTCAGTGGAGACACCTTTTTCCCATGATTACAGGAGTGAATTTCCCTTCCTAGGGGTAAATTTCCTCTCACTTCCTGTTGCCTTTATCAATTTTTAAGTAGGAGTCATTTGTAAGTTGGATGTTTGGAACCCGGGGACCGCCTGTATAAGGTGCAGTGTGTCTCCCTTTGTAACTGTAATATGCGAAACACCTTATTTACAGTGCCGCTGACCCACCTGATGTCTTCTCCTCTCCTCCTGGCTGACATCTGCAGCCCCTCCCTCTGCATTGCTCGGAGTGCAATGAGCATCTCAGGGCGGAGAAGAAGAGCTCAGGAAGGTCATGTGAGCGCCCAGTAGTGCTGTAAATAAGATGTTTTCCATATTACAGTTACAAAGGGAGACACACTGCACCTTATACCAGTATATTCTTTTATAAAAAGAATTACATCATTTTATGAGGACTTTAACCAAGATTTTTTTTTGGGGGATTAAAATTATGTCAAAATACTGACTCCTGACCTGACAGAGGTAGAGAGAAAACAGGGGACACAGGAACTTTTTAGAAAATATTTTATTGTTTTATTACAGGTTTTTTAGAACATAGAGAGGGGTAAATGACACAGCACAAGCACTGTGCTGTCTATCATGCTTTAAAGCAGGGATCCTCAAACTACGGCCCCCCCAGCTGTTGTGGAACTACACAACCCATGAGGCATTGTAAAACTCTGACATTCACAGACATGACTAGGCATGATGAGAATTGTAGTTCCTGAACAACAACAAATAATGTTAATAGATTAGAGTTAATAGATACCTAACATGTTACTGTTTAAAATTGCCCATACTAGTGGAATGGCGAGAAACAGTACTTAAAAATCTCCCAAATCCCTCTTTTGCATTAAAAGTATTCAAAATGCCAAAATCTGCATTTTTGAATGCGGTCTTCTTTTTTTAAATCGGTGCCATTGGCAGTTGAGTAAACTCGGAAGTGACGTTGTCACTTTCGGATTACTTCATCGGAGGCCCAATCAAAGCCGAATCTGGCTTAGTTCGGTACTCTGACCAGCCGGCGGACATGTCGGCTGGTCGCTCGTGTCTCCCGGTGGGACGTAAGATCTGGGCAGAGCAGTGGGGGGTGGGGATTGTTATAACGGCCGAGCGTCTGCTAAGCTGCATCGGTTGTTATCATCAGACAGCTGACCGCCGGTGTTATATCAGAATACCGCTACCTATCAGATTCTGCAACCGGAAGGGACGTTTGAATGAGAACAACTTACTGCACATGCGCCATGCATTCCAACATATCCGCTATGCGTTCCAATAGGTTTCCTAATGTGACAGAACACAAAGCAGTGGCGGACATCTTCTTACACCCACGCAAGTCTTGAATTTTATATTTATTTTAGCAGTAAACTCGCCTTACAGACTGAATAACAGTATTGCATTTATATTATTATTGTAAAATAGTAAATATAGCAAGTAACCTTCGGGTAGAAGGTGGCGACAGCCATCTTGGTACACTCTGCACTGCTCAGTGACAAACTGATTATATAATGAAATAGACTATTTCACTCGGTTGCGGTAATATAGTCCATTTTGGTGTTGAAGATGAGTTTACTGCTAGAATAAATGTAAAATTCAAGACTTGAGTGGGTGTAAGAAGATGTCTGCCGCTGCTTTGTGATCTGCCACATTAGGAAACCTATTGGAACGCATGGAGCATGTGCAATAAGTTGTTCTTGTCTGAACGTCACTTCCGGTTGCAGAATCTGATAGGTAGCGGTATTGTAAGAAGAGGTTTGCTATTCACATGCAAAAATGTGCTCCTGTTAAAACCCGCAGAGACTTGGCAATAGCGGATGTGCGTGCGCATGCGTGAACTCGCGCACTCACGTTCGCGAGCACGCGACGTGTGATAGATGCTGGCGCCCAATGGGCTATTTAAACCCAGCCTTTGCTCAGCTCCAGTGCTGCTTTGTCTTCAGCCTTGGTTGATCTGTTACTTGCAAATCTGTATCCTGTTTCCAAGTTCCAGACCCGGCTTGTCCTGACCATCCTTTGCTCTCCGCCTGCACCGACCCCGGCTAGACCTTTGACCTTCACTCCTACTGGCTCCTGCACTACTGATTGGTTCTGACCCGGCTTGTCTCACCACGCTCCTGTCTTCTCCAAGTCTGTTCACCCTGTCTGTGAGGGTCCAGTCAGCCTACCCTGCTATCCTGACTTCTGCCTCCAGCACCTGTTGCCTGCACATCTACTTACCGGATTTAACAGGCTATCCCTGTCTGTGGACACCGGCCTGTTTCCAGCTACCTTCAAGCACTCGTGCTACTCTACACTCCAGCGCCTCCTGTCTGGACTATCAGGGGCCCCGAGTCAGAGGCATAAGAGAGGCCTTCCTCACCATTTCAGGCTCACCTTCAGGTACGTGATAGGTATTCTGATAGAACAACAGCTCTGGGGTGATGCCTCTAGCTGCAGGCATCATCCCGGTACAACCACTTCTTCAAGCCGACGTACAGGTACGTTGGTTTGCGGAAAGTGGTTATTATAGGACCCGGTTTTATTTTCGGGGAAACACAGTATAGGGCTGTAGGCGCACTTATATGTCAGGAAGTCTACTTCTAAATTCAGGAGAAATTTAGGCCAAGAAATAAATATTACAGGGTACTGTTTAGGGACAATTTACATTTTTAGATGTTCCTTATAACATAGCTAATCTTCAGTTTTTGGGTTATGTTCCACTAAGCCGGTACTGGAAGCTGGGTGAAACAAGACTAAGATCTCAGTTATACCCAGTTATCGCAATGTGAGGACATGATAGATATTTAAACTGCCTGGAGGTGTGTGTATTGGTTGCCAACCCCTTGAATGTATTATATTTGGCTCTTGTCTGATAGTCCCATTCATTTTCATTCAGGGCTCCCTGACAGGAGACTGGTAGATCATAGATGTGTTTCTGAAGCCTGAAATAGTTTTAACTCCATTAGCATTGATTAGACGCAGATTTCACAAATTCTCCTGGTAATGTATAAAAAAAGTTAAGCAGAATTGGGTGAGTTAGAAGAAAAAACAAATTATTGACTGTTCATACTATGCCAGTATAAGCAACCGGACATAGCAGATCTCATCACATGCAAAGAATGCTGGGGCGTAATGTGAAAGACAAATGCGGTTTCCACCATGGCGCGCTGTTCCCATTCCTCTGGTGTACATGGTGTCCTGTTCTGATCTCCGAGTACTATACAGTACACCCGATCTTCCATAGACAATGTACCTCCTCCAGCTGGATTCCTGGCTGGGCTAAAAGCACAGAGGGAGCCCTAACTTTAAAGAAATACTCCGTCAGGGTCATAGCTGCGTTTTACAATCCAACAATCATTTCAGAAAATCTACAAGGGATTTTGTGAAGATTAAAAAACATGCTCAGGTATTAAAAGAAAAAAAAAAAAAAGACTCTTTTCTCTATTTTGGCAGATCTGTGTATGTATCTAAATAAAACCCATTAAAGAATCAGTCTGTGCAAAAACTAATTACTGTTATTAAGAAGGCTGCAAAGTAAGTGGCAACACCCAGAGGTAGATGTGAACACCCAGCAGCTCAAGCCAGAAAACTGGGACTGAAGAAATATGGAGGCAGCGATTACTTACCTTCTGAAAATACTGCGTTGGGCTGTCATGCTAATCCAATGGCCACTGACCAATAAAAAGGAGTTTCTGACCTTGCTCTGGCAACAGCCAGCAAACTGGTATTTTCAGAGACGGAATTCAGCAATGGCAGCCTAGGTATTTCTCACAGTACAAGGCAAAGTAAAGCTGGCCTGTGGGCTATTGTATTTTTGAAAGCTGGCTCCTTCGGCCGTCAGTGGATGCTTCTGATTGGTTGCAGTCATTGTTTGGCTGACAATTTTTGACCTGACTCCTTCGATGTTCAGATCAAAGTTTGCTTAGCCAGTTGGTGCCCACTAATTGAATTTTGGCTGAAAAAGGCGAAATGTGATCAATATGTGACCAGCTTACAGGTTTACTTAATAGCAGGGCCCCCAATCTCATTGATACTCTGATGTTACACTATTCACTTACATGAGAAACGTAGAAAAAAAATCCCTTGTAAGGATCTCCCCGCCACCATCTGACCACACTCTGGTCAAACCAAGACATTGGCCACCCAGGTACTCAGCGCTGCACCGTGAGATGAAGGGTAGTGTCATCCTCCTTGGTACAAGGTGCCAAACAGAAGGTTAGTGTATGTGGTCAGGGCATTTCGGCTATTAAAGAGGAAATAAAGCCTGGGAAAAAAATATATATTTTTGGTTACCTGCAAAGTAAATGCATAATGTGCTAGTATGCAATGCATACTAGCACACTATGTGACACTTACCTGCAAACGAAGCCTGCGTCGTTCCCGCTGGAGGATGCATCCATTTTCATCCGTCTTCCTTCCGGGTTTGTGGACACCAGCTGTGCTACTGGCTGGAGCTGCGTGACGTCACTCCCGCGCAGGAGCCGCCAATCATGGCACAGGGCTCTTTTGAAGCAACGGCAGGGGCGGCTGTTTCTTCAGAGCGCATGCACCGATGACATAATCGGCTGCATGCAATGTAAATTTCTCCTAAAAACGGTGCAAGTTTAGGAGATATTTACAGTACCTAGAGGTAAGCCTTGTTATAGGCTTACCTATAGGTACAAACAGTACCTCGGGGGTTAACAACCTCTTTGGGTTAATCTTGTTTTTCAGTACTAAGTGGGTATAGTATTGGATTCACTTCAAGTGTGCTGTTTTTTGAAGGTCTAAAGCCAGCTTGTGATTCTATTTTTATGTAAAAAAGTAAAATGGAGTAATCGGTTAGGTTTAAACAAAACAGCCATTTTCTAGGCAGAATAACGGAATTTTTGTAAAATCTTACCTGTAAAATTCCTTTCTCTGAGTCCTCCGACAGTCGCCGCCTCTTCATATTCGTCACATATGGGGTATTAGACTTTGCTCCGAAGGAGTAGCTAGGCAACAGAATATGTTAACAATAAAGCTTTAACATATCCCACCCTCAAGGGGTGGTCCCCTCAGTCAATACCCTCCTACTTCCTGCAACCATATCTCAGTTTTAGTGGAATAGCAGTAGAGTATACATTCAAACCCCAAAAGAGGGGCGGGGGCGGCGACTGTCGGAGGACTCAGAGAAAGGAATTTTACAGGTAAGATTTTACAAAAATTCCGTTTTCTCTTACGTCCTCCGACAGTCGCCGCCTCTTCATATTCGTCACATATGGGGACGTCCCAAAGCAGTGCAAACATGAGGGGTGGGAAACGCATCCGCGCCGAAAGGCAACGCAGTCTCCACATCAAAGAAAGGAACCTTACCAAAGGAAGGAAACCAGCTGGGCAACAGCAAAAATAAGTGCTCAACAGGAGCAACAACCCAGGAAAAGACAAAAAACCAGGGGATACAAAACTTATCCCAACAGCCAGGAGTCCCCAACAAGGGACCCTAGGGAACAGCCGCACTAAGAACCTTGCGGCCAAAGGAAGCATCCGCCGATGCCTGAACATCTACTTTGTAGAATTTTGTGAAAGTGTGTACGGTCGACCAAGTCGCCGCCTTACACACCTGGGCTACAGAAGCCCCATGACGACAGGCCCAAGACGTACTCAGAGATCTAGTAGAGTGCGCCTTCACAGGCACAGGGGGAACCTTCCCCTGCAAGGCATAGGCCTGTTCAATGGTCTGTCTGATCCATTTGGCAATGGTAGAGGCGGAAGCCGCCATGCCCTTCCGAGGACCCTCTGGAAGAACAAACAAGGAGTCCGTCTTTCGAAAAGACTCAGTCGATTTAAGGTAAACCCTAATCGCCCGAACAACATCCAGAGAATGCAATCTCACCTCCTTTGGATGTTTAGGCTTCGTGCACAACGAAGGCAAAACAATATCCTCGTTAAGATGGAATTCCGAAACTCGTTTCGGCAGAAAAGAAGGATTAGGTCGCAAGACCACCTTATCCAAATGAACAACCAGGTACGGAGACTTGCAGGACAAAGCCGCCAGTTCCGACACTCTGCGAGCCGAAGTGATCGCCACCAAAAAAGGCGACCTTTTTGGACAACATAGACAACGAGATCTCCCTGATCTGTTCAAAAGGAGCACGTTGTAACACAGACAGGACTAGATTCAAGTCCCAAGGGGGCAAAGGATCCCTCCTAGGAGGAACCAGATGCCGCACACCCTGAATAAAAGTGCCAACCAAGGAGTTGGAAGCCACGGGACGTTGAAACAGAACGGCCAGCGCAGACACCTGACCCTTTATCGTAGCCAGCGCCAAACGCTGATCGACACCCGTCTGAAGGAAAGACAGCACACGGGAAACCGAGTACGTGCGGGGTGAAAACCCCCTGGACTCACACCAGGCAAAATAGGCCTTCCAAGTACGGTAATAAACCTTTCCCGAGGAAGACTTCCTCGCGTTGATCAAGGTATGAACAACCTCTGGAGAGAGACCCTTCTCCTTCAGGACCTCGGTCTCAACAGCCAGGCCGTCAAAGCCAGCGACTGTAAAGCAGGATGGTAAATCGGTCCTTGAGACAGTAGATCGTCCCGAAGAGGCAGACGCCAGGGGGCGTCGACCGCCAGATTCACGAGGTCTGCGTACCAGGACCGGCGAGGCCAGTCCGGTGCCACAAGAATCACCGTGCTGCGTTCCGAGTGTAACCTGCGAAGGAACCGGGACAGCAACTGAATCGGTGGAAACGCGTACATCAGCCTGTACTGATGCCACGGGGCCACTAACGCGTCCGACGCGTCTGCCCGAGGGTCGCGCGTCCTTGCCACGAACCTCTTCACCTTGTAGTTGAGGCGAGACGCGAACAGGTCCACATCTGGAAGACCCCACTTCGCGCACAACAGCTGGAAGACAGCCGGGTGGAGAGACCATTCCCCCTGATCCAGGGTCTGGCGACTCAGATAGTCCGCCTGCCAGTTCTCCACTCCCGGAATGTGAACCGCCGTTATCGCCGGGACATGAGTCTCGGCCCAAGACAGAATGTCGGCCACTTCTCGAGCCGCTCGGGCACTCCTGGTGCCCCCTTGGTGGTTGATGTAGGCCACCGCCGTGGCATTGTCCGTCTGCACCCGAACCGGGCAGCCCTGCAGCCGGTCCGTCCAGCGATGAAGACAGAGCCTTATCGCACGCTTTTCCAGAATGTTGATCGGGAGGGAAGACTCCCCCTCCGACCAGGTCCCCTGGGCGGACAGAACGCCCAGAACACCACCCCAGCCCGACAGGCTGGCATCCGTGGTGATTATCGTCCACGAGATCGGACGAAACGACTTGCCCCCGGACACCAACGGGGACTGGAGCCACCACAGAAGGTTTTCCCTGGTGCGATGACTCAACGAGATCTGAAGATCCAGAGATTGAGGTCGCCCGTCCCACTTGGACAAGACCTCCGCCTGGAGACCCCGCGTGTGAAACTGCGCGAAAGGAATCGCCTCGAAAGCCGAGACCATCAATCCCAGACATCTCATACACGTCCGCAGAGACGAGTTCGGAACGTCCCTGAGGGACCTGACTTCCTCCTGAAGAGTCCTGAGTTTGTCTTCCGGCAGGAAGACCTTCGCCTGCACCGAGTCCAGTATCATTCCCAGATAGGGAAGACGAACCGACGGACTCAGTGTCGACTTTGGAACATTTATCGTCCAACCGAACTCCTGCAGAGTTTGCATCGTGACAGACAGGTCCTTCTCCAGACCCTGACTGGTCGCAGACCGAATCAGAATGTCGTCCAGATACCCCAGGACAGAAATGCCCTGGGCTCTCAATAATGCCAGAACCGGTGCAAGCACCTTGGTGAAGACCCGCGGAGCCGAGGCGAGCCCAAAGGGCAACGCCACGAACTGGTAGTGATCCTCCGCAATGGCAAATCGAAGGTATCTCTGATGACCCTCGAATATGGGGATGTGAAGATACGCATCCTTCAAATCGATGGAGGCCATGAATTCCCCCGGAACCAGGGCAGCCACCACCGAGCGCAGGGATTCCATGCGGAACTTGCGAACCCGCACAGAGCGGTTCAGAGCTTTCAAGTCCAGAATCGGACGAACCTTGCCCTCCTTTCTGGGCACGGTGAACAGATTGGAATAAAACCCCCGAAATCTGTCCCGATGAGGCACCGGAACCACCACTCCCTGAGCCCTCAGGTCCCGCACCGCCAGGTGCAGATCCCGCAGGCGCTCTGGAGACAGTTGTAGATTTGAGGGAAAAAATCTGCTCTCTGGCCGAGAGAGAAACTCGATCTTGTAACCAGATCGAACGATTTCCAGAACCCATCTGTCCCGCACACGGGCCAACCAGGGCTGAAGAAAACCGAGCAAGCGTCCCCCCACCCCAAAACTGGGTGAGGGCGCCCCTTCAGGCCGAACTGTTATGGGCCGCAGGTCCGGATTGGCCGGACTTCTGTTTCCCAGACCAGGGTTTCTTCTGAGAGCCCTGGCCCTTGAACGGTTTGCCCTTGTAGTGCGGCCGAAAGGCACGAAAGGACCCCTGAGGGGGCCGAAAATGAGCATGCTTCTTCCCAGAAGCCCCCTTAGCCTTGGGGAAATGGGGCAAGAGAGTGCTCTTACCCCCGGTAATCCCCTTAATCAACACATCCAGGGACTCCCCAAAAAGGCGAGACCCATCATAAGGCAGATTGGCTAAGGTTTTACGTGAAGATTGGTCCACCGACCAACATTTCAACCAAACCAGGCGGCGAGACAACACCGCCACGCTGTGCACACGCGCGGCCAACGGAATCAGGTCCAGGTCCGCATCACACAGATACATGACACCCTGGTGGATCTGATCCACCATATCCAGGGTCGCCGCCGAGGCCGAATCGGCCACTAGGACGCGCCTAAGCATCTGCGTCCAACTTGCGATCGCCTGGGCCGCCATGAGAGAAGCAAACCGAGCCTTAAGCATAGAACCCGTAACAGAATAAGTATGACGGGCAAGAGACTCCAGTCTCCTATCCGTGGCATCACGGAAAAACAGGGGATCCCTCTGCAGGGATCGCAGTGGCTTTGTTCAAAACCGCAATAGCATGATCCACTGGCGGAGGCACACACCACCGTTCATCAGTGGCAGGCGAGAAAGGATAACGCAGCTTAAATTTACTTGGTACCGCAAAAGGCTTGCGCAAATCGCGCCATTGGTCCTTAACAGCGCGCTGAAAATCAGCATTGCAGGGAAAAACCTGCGGCGTCCTGCGTTTTCTCTGCGTCCCATAAGCCGCCAAGGCAGCTGGGGGACACACCTCGTCCTGCAAACGTAGCGTCTGCTTAATGGAAGCAATCAACTCATCCATGATTGCAAGCTCTTCAGGCGAGCCAGGGGGAGAATTATCAACCCCCTCAACTTCAGCCTCTACCTCAGACCCCACTAGATCAAGAGAGGAGCGGGACCCCGATAGGGGGGTCCCCGCCAGAACAGCCCCATCACCTTCACCCTCAGAATCAGAGGACAGAGCAACTCTGGGCCGTTTAGTAGATTGAGCAGCCACCAGCATTTGCACCTGTGCAGCAAGGCCAGCCACAATAGTGGCCAAATCCCCCCCTGGGGGGGGAAAACAGCGGTCCCCTGGCTTTCCACCAATACTGTGGGAAACTTGCCCTCCTGAGAATCCATTGCCCCTGTATGCCAGACAACCAAGGGTTAACTGCCCCCTTACAGCAAGCGCGGCAAGCGCAGCCCACCGCACCACACTCAGGCACAATGAGACCCCCACAGGGAATATACAGACTGAATACAGGCAGTGGAACACAGGAATAGAAGGATAAAACCTGAGGAGACTCCGCTGCTGCTGCTGCCTCGATCGGTGCTTCCAGGAGAGAGGAAGTGATGCTGCCAGGGCGCTCTATGTAAGCCTATGGAGGCTACAAGAAAATGGCCGCCGTGCATGTAAACCATGCGGCCGGAGCGGGCGCCGGTAAAATGGCGTCGTTTGGCGCCGAAATCGCCGCTCCACAGTGCATAAAATCACACACAATATTATCCCATTATATGGATACATGTTAGATCGCCGCAGCGATCGCTGTATATGCCCCAACATGCCATTAAAAACATGCCCCACAGCACACAGCTCCTCACACTGCCCAGCCTGACATACTCAGTGTCATACAGCTCCCCCCCCCTTGCAGCCCACAGCATGCAGCCGAGATATAGGGAGACAAGCAGTGTGATTAAAGGCAGGTTACACAGTCCCAGACTGAGACCCCCCCCAGACAGACAGGTCCCCACATAGATACACTTACCTCACATGGCGTGGGGAACCCGCACAGGCGAACAAGCCGCTGCACATGAGGCAGGGAGAGTCGCAATTCAAGACGCACACAATGGCGGTTCAGAAACCGCACAGCGTCCGGTGAGGTAGCCACCTCACCAATCATCCCTGCACCGAACAGGGATGGGTCGTTCACCGTGCCAGGAGCGTTACCTGGCGGAACGCTCGATGGCAGACTGGGAAGCCACTGACCCACGACCTGCGACCAGGGGGATCAGCCCGAGACCCAGTCCGCATGATCCTCTTCGTCCGAAGAACTAACTAATGCTGACAAAAATAACAGCTAAGTAAAGTTAGAGAGAAAACTCAAACAAAATATCAAAAAGAAGAAAGAGTCTGGGACAAAAAGTCCCAGCACAGAGAGAGCCAGCCACTCCTGACAAGCTAGACATTAAAACTGAGATATGGTTGCAGGAAGTAGGAGGGTATTGACTGAGGGGACCACCCCTTGAGGGTGGGATATGTTAAAGCTTTATTGTTAACATATTCTGTTGCCTAGCTACTCCTTCGGAGCAAAGTCTAATACCCCATATGTGACGAATATGAAGAGGCGGCGACTGTCGGAGGACGTAAGAGAAATGAGCATTTTTTTTTTTTTCAGATGTATTTATATATACATATACACATACACACACACACTGCTCAAAAAAAATTTAAAGGAACACTTTTTAAATCAGAGTATAGCATCAAGTCAAACTCCTGGGATATTGATCTGGTCAGTTAAGTAGCAGAGGGGGCTGTTAATCAGTTTCAGCTGCTTTGGTGTTAATAAAATTAACAACAGGTACACTAGATGGGCAAAAGGGGGACAACCTCCAAAACAGGAATGGTTTTACAGGTGGAGATCACTGAAACGTATTTCACTACTCATTTTTTCACTAGTTTTACATGTGGCTAGGTTCCGTGTCACTACTGGTAGCATGAGGCGATAGCTGGACCCTCTAGAGCAGGGATTCCCAAACTACAGCCCTGCAGTTGTTCAGGAACTACAATTCCCATCATGCCTAGTCATGTATGTGAATGTCACAGTTTTACAATGCCTCATGGGATGTGTAGTTCTGCAACAGCTGCAGGGCCATAGTTTGGGAATCCCTGCTCTAGAGGTTGCACAGGCAGTTCAAATCCTCCAGGATGGCACATCAATACATGCCATTGCCTGAAGGTTTGTTGTGTCTCCCACCACAGTCTCAAGTGCATGGAGGAGATTCCAGGAGACAGGCAGTTACTCTAGGAGAGCTGGACAGGGCCGTAGAAGGTCCTTAACCCATCAGCAGGACCGGTATCTGCTCCTTTGTGCAAAGAGGAACAGGATAAGCACTACCAGAGCCCTACAAAATGACCTCGAGCAGGCCACTAGTGTGAATGTCTCTGACTAAACAATCAAAAACAGACTTCATGAGGGTGGCCTGAGGGCCCGACCTCCTCTAGTGGGCCATGGGCTCCCTGCACGGCACCGTGGAGCTCGATTGCCATTTGCCATTGAACACCAGAGTTGGGAGAACCGCCACTGGCGCCCTGTGCTTTTCACAGACGAGAGCAGGTTCACCCTGAGCACATGTGACAGACGTGAAAGGGTCTGGAGAAGCCGTGCAGAATGTTATGCGGCCTGTAACATCCTTCAGCATTACCGGTTTGGTGGTGGGTAAGTGATGGTCTGGGGAGGCATATCAATGGAAGAACACACAGACCACTACAGGCTAGAGAATGGCAGCCTGACTGCCATTAGGTATTAGGATGAAATTCTTGGACTCATTGTCAGACCCTACACTGGTGCAGTGGGTCCTGGGTTGCTGCTGGTGAACAACAATGCCCAGCCTCATGTGGCGAGAGTATGCAGCCAGTTCCTGGAGGATGAAGGAATTGATATCATTGAATGGCCCTGACGCTGGCCTGACCTAAATGCAATATAACACCTCTAGGACATTATTTTTCGGTCCATCTGACACCGTCAGGTTGCACCTCAGTCTGTTCAGGAGCTCAGTGATGCCCTGGTCCAGATGTGGGAGGAAATACCCCAGGACACCATCCGTCGTCTCATTAGAAGCATGCCCCGGCATTGTCAGGCATGCATACCACGTGAGGGCCATACAAACTGACCATTCTGAGTTGCTACAATAAAACTTTAGCACAATGGACTGCTGCATCATTTTTTCACTGAAGTTTTTGGGGGCCTCTTTGAATTTAGCCCTCTGTAGGTTGATCATTTTAATTTCCATCAAACGACGTGGCATCCTTTCGTTCCTAACACATTACCCAGTCCATATCAGTATAGATATCCAGCATGATATTTTTCCCCATTGAGATCTGATGCGTTCCTTTAATTTTTTTTTTTTTTAATATTCTGCTGCAGCCTATTTCAGCAGTCTTTTTGCAGTGCTTCTGGGCATCCTTCTCACATGAATGTACACATTCCTTACTCGAAAAATATAAAATGTAGGGCTTGGTACCAGAAAACGCACAGGCCTACGTTTTCAGAACCTTCACACTCATGAGGAACATTTAGGAGACCTGCAACTTAAGGGATTTAGCAGGCACAGCAGCCAGCTTCAGAAAGGAAATGTCAGGATGAATATTACAGACACTTAGGGGAGCAGGCTGTGTTCCCTGAGTCAGTTCACATGCAGAATGCAAAGTTTGCCAGGGGTGCCCCTATAACTGTATGTGTTGCAGTGGCATCATTGCGCTGGCTGTACACAAGGGCCCTGCGTGCTCAGGGTACACCTCTGAGCGTGCAGTTACTCCAAGTGTGCAGTTACTAGTGATCAGCGTAGAGAGCGAGCTCTGTTACAGCAGAATGGTAGATGCCTCAGGCGATGCTCGGTTTAGAAATCCTGCAGTACAGCTGCAGAGCTCAGGAAGTGACAGTTACAGGGTGTCTGGTAAGGAGGGGCTCACCAACGTTTGTGGTGTCAGGGGAAATCTCTCCAGTAGAGCAGCCGGAGAATGAGGCCTAGGAGGAAACACATCAGAGGCAGGAAGATAGTGTAGGAAGACATATTCTGTATGTGTTTAATTCTGCTATCATGTATCATAGTGAAAGAACAACCGTCTGTGCTGCTTAACCATGGCCTAGGACATTATGTATGCAAAGCTGAACTTCAGACACAGAAAGTTTTAATTGAATGTGATATGCTGTATATCTCCCCTTTTGTATACTAAATGCCTTTGCAAACCCAGTAAGTAAATTGTAAAAGTAGCAGTGTCATCATTTGAGTGCTGTACATAGCCTGGGCAGAACAGAACTGTGGGAGGGACCCAGCAGGCTCCACCCACTACAGGATGCCTGCAGAAAACTACAGTAAAGGGGCAGACACAAGACCAGTCACCCTGCGCAAGGACAGAGAGCAGCACTGACAGGTCTTTATTACAGGAAGCTTCTACACAGAGGTAAGGGTAAGGTTTAACTCTGGATTATTGCACAGATCTGGAAGAAATACACAAAGCACACCAAGCTTCTAGGAAGAATACACAAGACTCCTGTATTTAGACAATATTTACTTATTCCAGGGTTCCGCTTTAATTTGACCTCTGCCACTCCCACCTTGCCCTCCATGTGCTAGGTTCCATCTTCTACAATCTAGAGCACATACAGTATCTTACAAAAGTGAGTACACCCCTCACATTTTTGTAAATATTTGATTATAGCTTTTCATGTGACAACACTGAAGAAATGACACTTTGCTACAATGTAAAGTAGTGAGTGTACAGCTTGTATAACAGTGTAAATTTGCTGTCCCCTCAAAATAACTCAACACACAGCCATTAAGGTCTAAACCGCTGGCAACAAATGTGAGTATACCCCTAAGTGACCATGTCCAAATTGGGCCCAAGGTGTCAAAATTTTGTGTGGCCACCATTTTTTTCCAGAACTGCCTTAACCCTCTTGGGCATGGAGTATACCAGAGCTTCACAGGTTGAACCTGGAGTCCTCTTCCACTCCTCTATGATGATATCACGGAGTTGGTGGATGTTAGAGACCTTGCGCTCCCCCACCATTTTGAGAATGCCCCACAGATGCTCAATAGGATTTAGGTCTGGAGAAATGCTTGGCCAGTCCATTACCTTTACCTTCAGCTTCTGGGTTCTATTTGAGGGGTTTGGAAAATACTGTTTGATGGTGAATCCCACTGGAGTCGTATGGGGGCAAATCTTTTTAGTCAATTCTGGCATTTTTTAGGGCCAATAGGAGAGGGTCCTTTTCATGCAGCTTTGATGGATGAGGCTATCCCTGTTCTTGATGTTGCAAAATGGTCCAGGCACTGCCAAATTGCCATTTCCAAAGCTCTTACTATGAATCAAGGGACCGCAGATGACAAAGCAGTATAAAGTTGTCCAGGGGCAGGATATTTTGAATTCACCAAAATGTGCTGAAGATACAAGGCACCAAAAGGTGTTTTCTTACAACAATTAGGAGTGTCAAACCAATGAGGAAATAGCTCAGATGTGTAAAAACTGTCAGGGCAGATTCATTGAGCAAGACTAGGCCATAATACAGAAGAGACATAGGGCACAGGCAGTTGTTTTCATACAAGAATTGAGACAGCAGGTGATTAAAGTAGAGTAAAAATGTGTCCTCTAGTTCCTCCTGTATTGAATTGTATTGTACCTGTATTGTCTTCCCTCAGATTGTAAAGCGCTGCGCAATCTGTTGGCTATATAAATCCTGTATAATAATAAATAATAAGTAAAAATTTGTCAGCAGCAGGGAAGTTTTAATGAGCAAGACTAGGCCATAATGCACAAGACATTTAAGACACAGGCAGGATTTTTATTCAAGAAGAACTCAGGACAATTGTAATCACGGCGTATAGGCCTAACATTTTTTTATTATGGGAAAAATAATGGGGGGGGGGGGGGGGGTGCGGGAAATGTAAGTGACAAGATAAAAGGTGGCTTAAGTTTATACTGTTTTTACACTTCGCATTTTTCCTTTTAAATGATGTACCGATGCACTGTAAACAAAATACAGCTCTCAACCTTGGAGTCAGCAAAACGTGAATATGCTGCACTTTGAGTATCAAAAACTTAAGAAAGGCACTATCAACATAAAATTAAAATGTAACCACCCCCCCCCCCCCAAAAAAAAAAAAAACCTACTCCCAAATACCACCCTCTTAAACAGAAGCCTTGGGTGATTTACAGAAATGAGGCACAGTATGCTAACTGACCGTAATATTTTCTGATGCAGTTTATCAGCTCTCCCTACAGCAATTTAAGTTCACTGAGCCCCTCTTTTATATTGAGGGGACTGTCTTATACATACACTATATTATTTTGTATTGGGACGCCTGCCTTTACACACACATGAGCTTTAATGGCATCCGAGTCCTAGTTCCTTAGGTTTCAATATTCTGGGAAGGCTGTCCACAAGGGCTAGGAGTGTGTCTAAGGTAATGTTTGACCATTCTTCCAGAAGCACATTTGTGAGGTCAGGCACTGATCTGGATGAGAAGGGCTGGCTCGCAGTCTCCGCTCTTATTCATCCCAAAGGTGTTCTGTCAGGTTGAGGTCAAGACTCTGTGCAGGTCAGTCAATTTCCTCCACCCCAAACTCACTCATACATGTCTTTATGGATCTTGTTTATGCACTGGTGCGCAGTCATGTTGAAACAGAAAGGGGCCATCCCCAAAATGTTCCCACAAAGTTGGGAGCATTAAATGGTCCAAAATGTCTTGGTATGCTGATGCCTTAAGAGTTCCCTTTACTAGAACAAAGAGGCCAGGGCCAGCCCCTGAAAAACAACCCCACACCATAATCCCCCCTCCACCAAATGATTTAGACCAGTGCACAAAGCAAGATCCACAAAGGCATGAAGGAGCGTGTTTGGGGTGGAGGAACTTGACTGGCCTGCACAGAGTCCTGACCTCATCTGGTTAGAACACCTTTGAGATTAATTAGAACACAAACTGTAAGCCAAGCCTTCTCTCCAACATCAGTGCCTGACCTCACAAATGCGCTTCTGGAAGAATGGTCAAACATTAACATAAGACACACTGCTAAACCTTGTGGACAGCCTTCCCAGAAGAGTTTAGGTTGTTATAGCTGCAAAGGGTGGGCCAACTCAATATGGGCTACGACTGGGATGCCATTAAAGATCATGTGCATGTAAAGGCAGGCGTCCAGATACTTAGTGTATGCTACCTCATTGGCCTTATTAATTGTATCTGTGGTTCACAAGCCTCCAGTGTTTTCCCATTTTAAATACATTCGTCTGGTGAAAAGAAACACTCACTGGGATCCCAAATTTTGAACAGTGGTTGCGATATTAGTTTTTTGGCAAATTCGAACCTCATTCCTGGTTATTACCAATATTGGCGCTGAATGTGTTCCACAGTGAATCCTCGCAGTCCTCGTTACGATGCTGATCGGTTCTGCAAAGAAAGACACTTCTAGGAGTCTTATTTTATGTTTTTCTAAGCTTTGGATAGAGTAGAGAATAGAACCTCTGTATTTTTTTTAACATGCACTCTCCTCCAGGAAGTAACTGGAAATCCAAAGGGAGGGGAATTCCCTACTTACATACCTTTCCAACTTTTAAATCTGAAAATCAGGGACACTGTAATGCAGATAAAAATGGCAAATAGTGGGCATGGCTACATAGTGTTAAAATTCAGCCATGGCTTAAAGGGGTATGTACTGGCTTCTGTAAACAGACTTCTCCAGGTTGACTTGGCAAAGTATTTCTGGGCTACAATTTTGGAAAAGTGCCCTGGCACCATAAAAACCTATGCACACTATATATATATATATATATATATATATATATATATATATATATATATATATATTTTTTTTTTTTTTTAATAAACGATAGAAAATGGACATGGAGTAATGGAAAGGTCATACATTCCAGAATAATTGAACCTACTAAGTTAAAGCATCAGAAGGTCCTGCAGATAACTTCCAGTATAATTGGCCAAGGCGTTCAAAGCACTGACGCTAATTTATAAACTGGAGGAAAGAAACAATGAGCATCCAGAACAATTTCACTTTTTTTTTTAGCAACGCTGGTTACAAAATGAAATATGGAACCTGATTGGTTGTTACAGCTACTTTTGTTTCAAAATTGCTGTCTTGTCATGGGTATGCCATGGTCTCCTAAGTGGGTCAGAGATGCTCAGGGGAGGCATGATGAGTGCAACATCACTGTAAACAGATGCACTGCAATCTGCATTCAATTCGCCAAAGAGCCATGCCCAGTAAAGAACACTTTGCTGAGAGCTCATTTGTACAGATCCAGTTGGTCTTGGGTGTCACATGTGTCTAATTAAAGAAATAACCATTTAATATGTATTTTTGTATTTTGACTGGAGTTCCCATTTTAACCCTTTTCCTTCCCGCTTTTTGTCTTCAAGCTCACTAAAGTATATATGAACACTTACCTTGTAAAACAATCCATTCCAGTTTAAAATAGAAATAAAAGCCAAAACTCTTGTGTGGAGATATAAAAAGGGGCTTAAAGAGGTTGGAAGTGGAGAGACAGCAGTACACTGATCTTCCCAGTAAATGGCTATACAGAGGGGGGGAGGGGGGTGTCAGCACAAGTCTTGGCCATTGGAGGACAGGCAGGCTTTAGTTGTATCATATTTAACACCTCTTGCTATTCACAAGTAATCTGACAGCTAGGATGTATTCGGTGAGGTGTGTTTGCATGACATCACTGTGGTAATACTCAACATTCAACATGATGATATAGTGTCTCAGATACCAGGGCACCGATCTGCCTAAAATAACATGACACCATTGTTTGGGACAGTGTTTCTCAACTCCTGTCCTCAGGGCACACCAACAGGCCAGATTTTAAGTATTACCTTGGGGAGATGCAGACTATAATACCGCAATCACTGAGCAGCAAATTCTATCACCGGTTATGTATTTCAGTTTTCTTGATTACCTGGCCTGTTAGTGTGCCCTAAAGCAGTGGTGCTCAACTCCGGTCCTCGGGGCCCGCTAATAGGCCAGGTTTGCAAGATAACTAAATTACATTGCAGGTGATCTCATTTGCTGCTCAGTGATTGCAGTATTCTAGTCTGCATCTCCCCAAGGTAAAACTTAAAATCTGGCCTGTTAGTGGGCCCCGAGGACCAGGGTTGAGGACCACTGCCCTAAAGGACCGGAGTTGAGAAACACTGGTTTGGGAAAACCTCTCTGCTTTTATCAAAAGGTAAACAGCTTTTTATTAGGGCCCCTGTACATGCTTGGAAAAGTATTTTAATAAACTTCCAGTAAGTTGCCCTACTTACATGATAGTTATACATAGATGAGCTGCATGACTTTTTTTCTCTTTGCCTTGTGAGTTATTCTGCATTTGCAAAATTTTCATCAGTGCTGGTATCCCTGCATAAAAGCCTTAAGAGCCCGGATACCTGAAAAGTATGATATTTTGGTTTACATTTTACAATTTCTATAGAGCCACAGTACCACTAGAGATGCTGAACTCAAAAGAAAATATAAAAAAAATGTTAAATTCAGTAATACAAAATGAAAAATGTAATTAACTAAATTTGTTTTTATATTTATTTTCACCATTTGATCTGCACAGCAGCCTGTACATGTAGAGATTTACCCAGTCCATAAAACAACACATTTCTAAGACTTGAATTGTATCTAAACCCTAGAACGAAAAAAAAAAAAAAAAAATATATATATATATATATATATATATACACCATATTTCACAAAAAGTGAGTACACCCCTCACATTTTTGTAAATATTTTATTATATCTTTTCATGTGACAACACTGAAGAAATGACACTTCGCTACAATGTAAAGTAGTGAGTGTACAGCTTGTATAACAGTGTAAATTTGCTGTCCCCTCAAAATAACTCAACACACAGCCATTAATGTCTAAACCGCTGGCAACAAAAGTGAGTACACCCCTAAGTGAAAATGATGACATCACGAAGCTGTTGGATGTTAGAGACCTTGCGCTCCTCCGCCTTCTGTTTGAGGATGCCCCACAGCTGCTCAATAGGGTTTAGGTCTGGAGACATGCTTGGCCAATCCATCACCTTTACCCTTAGCTTCCTTAGCAAGGCAGTGGTTGTCTTGGAGGTGAGGTGTGCGCTATTCTTTTTTAATATGCATGTCGCTTGGTTCATAGCTGCACCAGCTTTAGAAATACATGTTCAGGGTTTGCTCCCCCTACTTTTTGCTTGTTTATTATGTATTCGGTCTGACCAGACTTCTGAGGTTTAGCACCCCCCACCCCCCCCACACACACACACCTGTACTCTATCAGTGTCCACTATCAAGTAGATATAGGAGGAGTCGCCTGTAGTGCATTAGCACATCTCTCCCAGGAGTGTTGTCTCCAAGGGTTAGAGAGGCTGGATTCACCCCTTTTTTATGGATAGTGTAGGACCCACTGATAATGGGGTGCTTTGACGTAGTGGTGGGCTTGAGCACGATATCCATATGGTGGGACCAAATCCCCATTTTTATTTATGGATTGTCTTCATATTTATTTTGCATGTGTGCGCTATTCTTTTTTAATAAGCAAATTTACACTGTTATACAAGCTGTACACTCACTACTTTACATTGTAGCAAAGTGTAATTTCTTCAGTGTTGTCACATTTTTTTCCCTTTATTTTCACCGGAAAACCTTACCAGTAACAGACTCCTGTCACATACACTCCACACACAAACCTTATTGTATCTGCGGAGGAGCAGTGCTGTTACCATAATACAGGATTGAAGAACAACTCCTTTTCTGCTCATCTCCATAACTCCGGTGGAGGTTCTCTGCAGTTCACATATAAAGATGAAAACAGTGTAATTAATAGATAAAGGCCATCAGAGAGCACATGAACTTTTCAGCTCACAAGGTTTTTGGTAGTATCAGCAGGTGATTCTTGCACCTAAATAGATGTGAACAATTTTGATTAACTGTAGTGGAGAAAAGTTAGGTTACTAAACTCACTTTGTCATCTGTTATGGAAATAAATCAATAAAACATCAAAAAAGAATTTAGAGTCTTTAGTAGATATATATATATATACACACACACAGTGCCTTGCGAAAGTATTCGGCCCCCTTGAACTTTGCGACCTTTTGCCACATTTCAGGCTTCAAACATAAAGATATAAAACTGTAATTTTTTTGTGAAGAATCAACAACAAATGGGACACAATCATGAAGTGGAACGAAATTTATTGGATATTTTGAACTTTGTTAACAAATAAAAAACTGAAAAATTGGGCGTGCAAAATTATTCAGCCCCTTTACTTTCAGTGCAGCAAACTCTCTCCAGAAGTTCAGTGAGGATCTCTGAATGATCCAATGTTGACCTAAATGACTAATGATGATAAATAGAATCCATCTGTGTGTAATCAAGTCTCCGTATAAATGCACCTGCGCTGTGATAGTCTCAGAGGTCCGTTTAAAGCGCAGAGATCATCATGAAGAACAAGGAACACACCAGGCAGGTCCGAGATACTGTTGTGGAGATGTTTATAGACGGATTTGGATACAAAAAGATTTCCCAAGCTTTAAAAATTGCAAGGAGCACTGTGCAAGCGATAATATTGAAATGGAAGGAGTATCAGACCACTGCAAATCTACGAAGACCTGGCCGTCCCTCTAAACTTTCAGCTCATACAAGGAGAAGACTGATCAGAGATGCAGCCAAGAGGCCCATGATCACTCTGGATGAACTGCAGAGATCTACAGCTGAGGTGGGAGACTCTGTCCATAGGACAACAATCAGTCGTATACTGCACAAATCTGGCCTTTATGGAAGGGTGGCAAGAAGAAAGCCATTTCTTAAAGATATCCATAAAAAGTGTCATTTAAAGTTTGCCACAAGCCACCTGGGAGACACCAAACATGTGGAAGAAGGGGCTCTGGTCAGATGAAACCAAAATCAAACTTTTTGGCAACAATGCAAAACGTTATGTTTGGCGTAAAAGCAACACAGATCATCACCCTGAACACACCATCCCCACTGTCAAACATGGTGGTGGCAGCATCATGGTTTGGGCCTGCTTTTCTTCAGCATGGACAGGGAAGATGGTTAAAATTGATGGGAAGATGGATGGAGCCAAATACAGGACCATTCTGGAAGAAAACCTGATGGAGTCTGCAAAAGACCTGAGACTGGGATGGAAATTTGTCTTCCAACAAGACAATGATCCAAAACATAAAGCAAAATCTACAATGGAATGGTTCACAAATAAACATATCCAGGTGTTAGAATGGCCACGTCAAAGTCCAGACCTGAATCAAATCGAGAATCTGTGGAAAGAACTGAAAACTGCTGTTCACAAACGCTCTCCATCCAACCTCACTGAGCTCGAGCTGTTTTGCAAGGAGGAATGGGCAAAAATTTCAGTCTCTCGATGTGCAAAACTGATAGAGACATACCCCAAGCGACTTACAGCTGTAATCGCAGCAAAAGGTGGCGCTACAAAGTATTAACTTAAGGGGGCTGAATAATTTTGAACGCCCAATTTTTCAGTTTCTATTTGTTAAAAAAGTTTGAAATATCCAATAAATTTCGTGCCACTTCATGTTGATTCTTCACAAAAAATTACAGTATTATATCTTTAGGTTTGAAGCCTGAAATGTGGCAAAAGGTCACAAAGTTCAAGGGGGCCGAATACTTTCACAGGGCACTGTATATATTTTACACATGGAGGTTTCAATAATTTTTTAACATTAAATGGAATATGGGAAACTGGAGAATCTCGCAGATATTTAGAGAGTCATAAATATACACTCACCGGCCACTTTATTAGGCACACCTTGTTAGTACTGGATTGGACTCCTTTTTGCCTTCAGAACTTCCCTAATTGTTCGTGGCATAGATTTAACAAGTTGTTGGAAACATTTCTCAGAGATTTTTGGTCACATTGACATGATAGCATCAGGCAGTTGCTGCAGATTTTTCGGCTGCACATCCATAATGCAAATCTCCCGTTCCACTACATGCCAAAGGTGCTCTATTGGATTGAGATATGGTGACTGTGGAGGCCATTGGAGTACAGTGACCTCATTTGTCATGTTCAAGAAAACAATGGTGAGATGATTTGAGCTTTGCGACATGGTGCATTATCCTGCTGGGAGGAGCCATCAGAAGATGGGTACGCTATAGTCATAAAGGGATGGACATGGTCAGCAACAATACTCAGGTTGGCCGTGAAAATAACAACTTCCCGCAAATCGTTGTACCTGTACATCGGCTCGAATTAGTGGTTGTACTGGGATGATGCCTGCAGCTGAAGGCATCAACCACATACCATTCTTTAGAGCCGGCGGTCGGCTTTCAGAAGATAACAGCCAATGCAGCTCTGGAGCCGCTCGGCCGTTATCCCAGCGAGCGGAGGGGACGTCCCCCCCCCCCCTCCCGCGGCTCTGCCTGGGTCTCCTGTCCCCCCGGGAGATCCCAGCAACCATAAAGACCCGTTCAGAGCCAAATGCGGCTTTGATCGGGTCTTCAGCAGCCGTGCAGGCTGGTTGCCCGGATCTCCCGGTGGGACGGGAGACCCAGGCGAGCCGAGGAAGGCAGTGGGAGGAGGACATCCCCTCCCACTCCTTGTAATGACAGCCGAGCGGCTTCTCAGCCAGTACCGTGGTGATGCCTCTAGCTCTGCAGGCATCACTCTGGTACAAGTTCTTTTCCGAAATATCTGCAATATCAGTCACCTTGGTGGCCGATTCCGATATATCGGGGAAAGTGCAGATCGGCCCTCGATATATCGGCTTTGCCGATAATCTGTCGATCCCTAATAAATATATATACACACACATATATATATATATATATATATATATATATATATATATATATATATATATATATATATATATATATATATAGATATATATATATATTAAGCATTCACTGTAGGATAATGGATTGTCTAACTATTAAGATAACTGGAGACAAGAGTTTTGTTTAATGAATTGTATGTATCCGTTGTGTAAAAAGGAAAAAAAATAAAAGTTTAATGAAGCATTTGAACAAAAAATCTTTAGTAGATAAAAATAATTCACATACATGTATTTCATCACTTGCCCTAGTCGTTTGCCTGGAGTCCGGCTTTAAAATGTAGATGTGCAAATCAGGCTCCCTGAAACAAATAATTCAAAACACAAGACACACTGTAAGAGATTTTAGATTTTATTGGTGTAACCTCTATAAGCTGCACAACAAAGCAGAGTTCCAGCCCCCCAATGGTTCTTCACTGAAACACGGACATCATGGAACCCATTTTGTCTCGACGAAGCCACCCGCTCACAGCAATCTTCCATAGATAAATAACGGACACAGAAAGGAGCGGGGAAAAAAAGGGACTACTTACATTGTGCGGAATCTTAACTTATGATAACAGAGAACAACCCAACAACCCATCCCCAACTTTCTGGGTCCATCTTTTGTCGCAAGAGACTTGCACGCTGAATTTAGTGTGCCATGACTGGACCTACATTGTGAACAGTCCCACTGCGAGCACAAAGACACCCCATAGTCCCCCTATACCATCCTAGCGTCGGGCTCTGCACCCATGGTGGTTTACAAGGGTGACCGTGCTGATACCAAGGTGTTCTCTTGTGGCCTTGCTCTCTCCGCTCCTAAAATAAGGCCACTGCTGCTACCCTCCATCCACGGAGGGAAGAGAGGTGCCTGCAGAGCCAGAAAACAGAGAAGGACAGGGGGAAGGCTTGGATCTAGAGGCAGAGGGATCTTCTCTTCTATCTCCCCGTATTCTTAGGACTTGACAGGCGTAATGGGGAGCAGGCTGCCAAATTTAAAGTGCTGAATCACAGGAAACTTCTCCAGACACTGCAAGAGAGAGACAGGCAGAGATAAGGCACAAATCTTATTAGCGCAGTCGCTGACGACGCCACAGTCGAGGCAGACACGTGGTCAGCATTACAGCTGTTTGTAAAGACACAGAGACAGTGCAGCTTAAACGCTGATTTATCAACTCTTTCTATCAGATGCTGGGCTGTCAAGCTTTAAAGGTCGACTCTACCCAAAATTGACATTTCAGTTTTACATGGCTGTCGATTACGTTTAACCACAAACTGGCCTTAGAGTCTTTAGTGGCGAGATATCTCCACCAGAATCCCAAGTTCCACCCATCCGACATAGCCATGGTAAAGTAAAATTATTGTTTCACATTATAAAGAACTTACCATTGACACCAACAAAGGACTGGGGAATCTGACTGCGAGTTATGCCATATGAGAGGGGCTTCACATACAGCTACAGCATAGAAACAACAAAAAACATGCCACTGAGAAATACAATATGCCCATGTGGTGACTGCACACCAAAAGAATTGGTTTTGAGTGGGATTGCCATTTTTGTTCCATCAGGTTGCCGGGGTCTCAGCTGGTACAAAGAGGCTGAACTCCACATAATAGCATACAGAGGGTTCTGATCATTTCAGGAAATGATTCATAATGTGTATACACGGCTTAAATCAGGGCTTATTAATGAAAAACAATCAATTAAACAAGCTGGGCAAAAATGTTGACTATTGTCAGAGAAGGACAGTGTATGGCTGTGTCTGAAAACAATACTCAATCATTTATTGGATAATATTCAAGTCGTCTTAAGAAGGCGGAAGTACAACTGTTCTATGAAGCTAAACTTCAGATAAAAAGAAATAACACTTTAACCAGCTATGTATTAAAAGAAAATATGAAATGTATTCTAAATTAATGCAGGCCTCCTAGATAGTCCATACTCACCTTTTATTTGCTCCCCATCATAACTGGAATTTACACAAGGCTGAGGACTCCCTTACCCACCCTCATACGATAGCGTTGAGTTCCTGAGTGGCTGGGGGGATGGATGAGTCACAAGCTCCCAAATTACAGAAGCACTAGGTATGGCCAAGCAAAATTAGAGAAGGTAAGTACAGTATGTGCAGCCTGGAAGGGGCTAACCAAAAGCTCCCACTTAGATCAGAGTCCGCAGAGCACCCCTTACATCTGCGTTTCCCTTACCTTGGTGTGCTCACTTGTTCAGAGGCAGGAGAGAGAAGGGAGAGAGAAGACTTAAGTTACAGACAGTGGATGTTGAGCTCATTCAGTCAAGGATGGAGGCTCAAGCATCAGCACCTTTCATCCACGATGTATCTGCACTGTGTGCAGTCAGCCTATGTTATGTTATGGGGGCATAGCAGCTGTACTAACTAGGGTTGCACCAATACCGTTACCAATCAACAAAAGGAGAAACCCCCCTAAGGGTAACGGGATTTTAAAGGCCAAAGGAACACCACAAATTGTATAAAAGATATAAATTTAATATTTCAAGTTAAAATCACAAAAATACATGTATATATACACATAGAAAACAATATATAGTAAATAATACAACAATGGGAAGGAATATAAAATCATATCCTGATCACTAAAATACCGTTACCAAGCATTTTCTTGTACTCGTACAAATGCTCCAATACCTTTGTGGTGCAATCTGAGCCCATATTAAATTAATGAGCTCAAATGGCACCGCAAAGAATCACATGTGATTTGAAAAGGAATGCTGTGTCATAATGATTTCAGCCTGGGTTTCACACAGGAGCGGTGTGGGAGACCCCATGTGATTCGGACAGGATTTGCACCGCATTCCTGTTCAAACCACATGTCATTCTTTGCAGTGCGATTTGGGCCCTTTCATTTTGTATGGGCTCAAATCGCACTGCACCGCATCAGTAATTAGTAACGGCAAGTACTTGAGCACAAGTATCAGTACTCATAATTGCTCTTAAAAAAAACAGGTATTGGTACATCCCTAGTACAAACCCAATCGCAGGTCATAATTTGACGGGTGCAGGTATACGGCTCTGAACACAGATGGTGTGCATTCGGGACCCATGCCGGTTCTCATACAGCTACTGCGTCTTCTTGGAGTAACGGAGTAACAGGTGGCTCCAACATTTACACGGCCAGAGCAACTGGCTCATTCACACATGGGGTTGGGATGAGGTAAAGCCCCAAGGTTCAGCTGCGCTTTTACCACCCACCAACCGCTACCCTCTTTAGCGACAGAGGCAGTGGTAGGTTGTGTACCCATGCCACGACTGTGATGCTATGCTTCGCAGCCATGATAGAAATGATACCCGCATTAAACAAGACCCATTCAAGTGAATAGCACTGCTCTGCAAGTACCCTGTAACCATGTGCTTTGCAGGGCTTTGCTTGCTAGTGTGGGGTTGAAGAAGGGGTGGTAAAGAGGTGATTTACCTCCTCGCTGCTTGCCAAATGCTCTCTGAAGAGTAAATCACATAATTCAAACCTAAACTGGCAGGGTGAATCCTGGACAGTTGGCAACCCTATGCCTCCCCCAAAACCCAATACCCAAAAAGTTAACATAACCCCTAATCCCGGACTCTAACACTAACTTAACACAACTCATAAACTTAGCCCTAACACGAATCCCTTATTTTGTATACTCACCTCTTCCTATTAAGGGCAGCCATGCCAAATCCTTACAGGGGTGTCAACACTTCTTCTGGCACTAGACTGTCAGCATCAACACAGCTGATCACACAGATGACAAGATCATCCCCATTCAATAGCCATTTAATACAACCTGCCCCAAATACCACTAACAATTTCTGTCACAGCCAGGTTGAAAAAGGCACAAGTCCAACTAACAGACAAATAAATGTACACCACTGATTGTAAAAAACAAAGCTTTTACAATCAGTGGCGTCACTAGGGTTGGCGTCACCTGGTGCAGTAAAACATGGTGGCAACCCCTCCCCCCCCCCCCCCTAGTCGCTAGTGTGACCTTGGTAGTTCTGCCACTAAATCAATAGCTAGAAGGTAGCGGATTAGATAGTTCCTAATGGTTCATTCTCTACTGGTGGTAACATGTAGTAGTTGCAAGGCCCTTTCACCAGATCCAGCAACGCAGCAGCGGTCCCTTCGATCAGGTGTCCACTTATTCTGGGTTGCTTGTGATGACTACAGCTGGCAGTGCAGCAAGGTCTGCATCCTGGCAATGACTCTGCAACATAGTCCTCTCACTCTTGCAGTCTCTCCCACAAGGTACTCCCTTGGTGGTTTTTCAGCATATCAGTCTCTCTCTGGGGGGAACTGTACCACATGTTCCTCACACTAACTCCCCCAGAACACTGCACTGTCCTGGTGAATTTTTGCCCTGATAAATCTTGCTTCCTCCTCCTTTAAAAGCAGGGTGTAGTTAAGGCCCCATGAACTTTAGTCCACTTCTCGGGACTACATGTCCCATCAGGCCCCTCAAGTCTTTTTTCTGATCGGCTAGGCAGAACAAGAAGCCAGATGGAGGGTGAAGAGAGAGTAACGATTACACCCAGCCCACTGCTGACAGCAGATTGGGGGGTTGGCGCAAGTGGATAGCAAGCAGACAGACAACCCCGCAGCTTTGCCTCTCCCGTCATACCACAGCCGACCTGAGTCCCACTGTAGTGGCCCCCACAGCGGTTGGAGGGTCAAGCAGGAAAGGAGTGAGGGGAGCATAGAGCCCAGCTACCCCTTTTGCTCTATGGAGGGTCAAGCAGGAAATGAGTGAGGGGAGCATAGAGCCCAGCTACCCCTTTTGCCTCGCGTTAAAGACGGCCCTGGGTGTCACCCTTCTGGCAGGTGTCACCAGGCTGCGGTATGCACCCCCATAGAGACACCACTGTTTATTATCTCTCTGTGACTCTCGTTTCTCTAATTATACTTTCCTATTATAGAAATTATAATAAAACTATAAACATTAGCCACAAGTCAGTATTCCCTTCATTTTTCCCAGTGGCAACAATATGCAGACTCATACAGCCTCTGCAACATTGCCACCACAGTTCAAATGCTACCCCTAATATATGAAGTAAGCTGTATCTAGACATGGCTTACTTTGTGGCCATACTGTTTCCAGCTGTCACGTCACAGCAGCAATGCCTAAAGTGGCAGAGTGACCTAAGCAATGAGGAATAAAAAAAAAACAACAAAAACTGCAGTTCAGTATAGGACACAGAGTTTTGACCTTTCCTATATAACCCCCCCCCCCCCCCCCCTATTATCCTCAGTTTTAGCAAGCAATAGGGAGATCATAGCGACCTGTGTCCTATACTGTATTCCAAAAAAAAAGGATTTTACTGGTAAGTTAAAAATCCTATTTTCTTGGTCGTACAGGACAGTATACAGGACTTTAGTCTTTAATCATGGGACATCCAAAAGCAGTCAAAGTTAGGGGCTGGCAAAAAAGCAAAATAATCCAACAGCTTTTTCTTTTGGTAAAGTTGAACTAACCCTTTAAATATCCACCTGGTAAAACTTAAATGTGTGAACAGAAGACCAAGTTACAGCCTTGCAAATCTGAGAAACAGATGCCTGATCCTGAAAAGCTCATGGTGAAAACCTGGGAGGCCGTGGATAGGCCAAAGGGAAGGGTGACAAATTGGTAATGCTAAACACCCACAGCAAAATGCAGATAGCATTGGTGAGGAGGAAAGATGGGATTGTGCAAGTAAGCATCCCGAATGTCTACAAAAGCTAGAAAGTCCCCCAGAGGGAGGGAGGAAATGACTGACCTGGCTGATTCCATGCGTAACGTTTGAATTGGCAGGAATGAATTGAGAAGGTTTAGATCCAAAATGGGCCAAACTCCTCCATTTAGCTTGGGAACTGTGAACAGATTGGAGTGGAAACCCTGAAAGCATTCTTCGTATGGGACTGGGACAATGACTCCCTGAGAAAGGAGCTGCTGAAAAGGAGCAAGTGGTGGCAAATTTGAGCTGTGTGCTTAGCCCAGCCCATAAAGGGCTGGAAAATAGCCATGGAAGCAGCTGCCAGTTGCATTGGGTGGGGGGTACCAAGGTAATAAGGGCCTTAAAGAAGGCTTCTAACCTTTTCTCCACTGGGTCCCTGAACACAGAATTATCCTGTACAGAACCGTTGGGGGCTTGTTGAAACAAAAGATAGCAGGAACTGTCCATTTTTTTTGCAAAGTGCTCCTCTAAAGGATATTGCTGAGTGAAATGATTTTCAGGAGCAAATAGCTTTGTAGGGTGAGAGCCAGTCACCATATAGGATAGGCTCTGAGAGCAAGTGGACTGGGAAGATCATAGCAGTCTACTTTCTTTAATGGCTCGTTTCCACTGAATGGTACCCTAATTCCGAACCATACCGTACCACTTTTTGGGACCCTTTCGTTGGGGTACCAAGCACATTAGTACCGTTCCAACAAAGTGGAGCTACACTCTGCAGAACTTTGATTGGTTGACAGAGAATCGTCTATCACAGCTTTCCTGCTACACCACGCCTATCATGAAAGGGTACTATTGGCAGTGGAAACGCAAGGTGTACCGTTCCGAACCGTACTAAACCGAACCGTACCGTACCACTCAGTGGAAACGAGGCATTCGAGCCTATGGGTCATAGCAGGCTTGGGCAATTGTGGGGATCCCATGCGGGAGATCACACACTCAGGCTGCTCTAATGCTAAACAAGAGCATACAGCATCAGTAGGGGTAGCAATGGTATCCTTAAACTTAGATAAAATTTGAGCTGAAGGCAACTCATTCTGATCCAATTCATCTAAAGGAGAGTTGGGATATTTTTCATCTGCCTCCTCCTCAACCACATGGTCTGTGGCCAAGGCAAAGTCAGAGACCCCTCAGGAGGGGAGATTGAAGGTGCTCCTTTGTGTTATAACGACCCCTATAAGGGGAGAAATTCTGCCCATCAAATCTGACACTGTGACAGAAAATTCCTCTTTAGATAAGGGGAAGGCTGTGTGGCTGAAGGGACAGCGGAGTGTCCAGGGGAAGACAGGGAATCAGAATGGGGGCAACTAACAGAACAGAGGTGTACTAGGGTCCTGTGGGGATAGACTACTACCTCCTCCTCCATATGCAGAGTCTGTGCTAGCGAAGCCATTTGACTCCCTAACCCTGCACTTCTGATTGGCCAAAGAGTGTTCTAAAAGGGGTTCTCACAAATCCTTCTGCTGTAGAGAGCCTACCGTGCAATGTAGGCTGCTGCCACATTGTAGGTAGCCAAACAAGAAGTGTGCCCTATGAGGAAAGATGCATGTACACGCAAAGCGTCCGAGAATGAGGCTGCGCAGGCGCAGCAGCCCCTACTGCAATGGACTTGTGCCAAGAAATAGCGCCAAATTTCAATGACTGGCAGTTCCCATACATGGCAGTGACACACCAGGTAAAATATCTAAGATCATGCTCCACTGAGATCAATGCACCAGAGTGCCAGCATCCTAGTGAAGTTTAGGGGGAGCAAGCCCTGTACTCACCATGGCAGATTTACTCCCCTCTGGACAGGATACAAAGAATAAAACCCCATCCCCACTTCGTCCTTCAAAGTGGGTATACCCCTTCAAAAAACATTTCTGCCAATGGCAGACCACATCTCTGGTCATGTATAGCACCCTACGGTTAACTCAGCACAATGCACCACATGATCTAAAAACCAGCAAAACCTGCGCTAAATAAATAACAAAAAATAGCAGCTAGCACAGGCCAACAGACAAGCCCATGCCAAGATGAGTGTCTACACAGGATCCAGTGCCCACAGAAACATTACAGGTCAGCCTCTCATCTTCTACCAATCCAAGTCCGTGTATGGTCCTTCAAGGCTCAGCTAAGAAACCAACTGATCCAGAAGCTGCTTAAGGGGCTGCAGTGACTCCAGTCACAAATCTTGATAGGAGAATCATCTTTAGGAAACAAATCTCCACAAGATGCAGCAAGCTTCTTTCAGAAGAGAGAAAAGGTCCATCAGTTTAGGACACTAGCAAAACAAAATGAGTCTAGCTGGGAATGGGAGGGGTTACACAGGGGATGTCGCTACAGTTTCTTTTCTTTTTTTTTTTTCCAAGTGTCCAGTCCCCTGAAGGTAGCTGCATATAACCCATTCCAAGTGTCCAGTCCCCTGAAGGTAGCTGCATATAACCCATTCCAAGTTTCCAGTCCCCTGAAGGTAGCTGCATATAACCCATTGGTTAAAGTCCTGTGTCCTGCATTATTTCTAAAGCATTTGCACTGTAAACTAATCAATGGTGGCGTGTCCTATCCTACAAGGTGGGAAACCTTGGTTTCCTTGATGTATTCAGTCGTTTTGCATTTTAGAGCCCAGTGAAAGTGCTTGAAACTGCTCCAAAGTTGCCAGCATAATGCATGATCCTAATGTGGCAGCTAACAAACAAAAAAAAGGCTTAAAATAAAAAACGCAAATATAAGTGGTTAGCACTTCCTTCTGGTAGCATTAGGGTTGTCAGTTCGAATCCCAACCATGGCACTACCTGCGTGGAGTTTGTGTGTTCACCCTGGGCCTATTTGAGTTTCCTCAGAGAACTCTGGTTTCCTCCAACACTTCAAAGACATGCTGGTAGTTTAATTGGCCCATGTCTAAATTGGCCCTAGTATGTGTATGTATAAATGAATGTTAGAGACCTTTGATTATAAACTTCTTGAGGGCAGGGACTGATTTAAAGAGCTGCGTAAACTGTTGGCGCTATAAACAGTTGTGCTCATAAGTTTACATACCCTGGCAGAATTTATGATTTCTTGGCCATTTTTCAGAGAATATGAATGATAACCCAAACACTTTTTTTTCACTCATGGTTAGTGTTTGGCTGAAGCCATTTATTATTAGTCATCTGTGTTTACTCTTTTTAAATCGTAATGACAACAGAAACTACCCAAATGACCCTGATCAAAAGTTTACATACCCTGGTGATTTTGGCCTGATAACATGCACACAAGTTGACACAAAGGGGTTTGAATGGCTATTAAAGGTAACCATCCTCACCTGTGATCTGTTTGCTTGTAATGAGTGTTTGTGTATAAAAGGTCAATGAGTTTCTGGACTCCTGACAGACCCTTGCATCTTTCATTCAGTGCTGCACTGACGTTTCTGGATTCTGAGTCATGGGGAAAGCAAAAAGAATTGTCAAAGGATCTGTGGGAAAAGATAGTTGAACTGTATCAAACAGGAAAGGGATATAAAAAGATATCCAAGGAATTGAGAATGCCAATCAGCAGTGTTCAAACTCTAATCAAGAAGGGGTTCTGTTGAAACCAAACCACGGTCAGGTAGACCAACTAAAATTTCAGCCACACGCTTCGCACGCTCCCGGACTTGGGAGGGTCATTCGCCCTGCCCTGTTGGATAGGTTTCCGTTATCTCCAGTTGCGTCATGCGATTTGTGCTCAGTTCCCGATCACCCCGGTCCTGCAGACTGACCGTCTGGAGGATGTGTTGGCGCAAGCTGAACTGCCCAAGCCTCTCTCTGCCCTCTATGCTACTCTGTTGGCTATAGACTCCCCTGCATTGGAGCGTCTTTGGCAGAGGTGGTCTTCGGACATGCCTAACTTGGATAGGGAGGAATGGGAGGACTGCTTGGGGAATGGCTCCAGACTGGTGATTGCTTCTCGGGACAAGCTCATTCAGACCAAGTTTCTGCATAGGGTTTATTTCACTCCACTGAGACTGCACAGAATGTACCCTGCGAGGTTGGCAGAGTGCCCTAAATGTTTTACTGCTGAGGGTTCGTATTTCCACATGTTTTGGACATGCCCACGGGTGGCAGAGTTCTGGGGGATGGTGTTTGACATCCTGGACACTCGACTTCACCTCTCTGTTACACGCACCCCAGAGCTGGCACTCTTGGGCATTCCTGATAAGGTTAGGTGCTCTAAGTATTCTCGCTTGTTGATTTCTTTGTTGCTATATTATGCTGGGAAGGAAATTGTCCTTCGCTGGGGCTCCCCCTCCCCCCCCCCCTGAAAACATGTGCTGTGGCTGTTTCAAGATGCACGATAAGGAGGCAGTGAGGAAGTGAGATGGGCTGCATGGTCGAGTCGCCAGAAGAAAGCCATTACTACGCAAATGCCACCAAGTATCCTGCTTACAGTACGCCAAAAAGCACAAAGACCAGCCTCAAACCTTCTGGCACAAAGTCATTTGGAGTGATGAGACCAAAATTGAGCTTTTCGACCACAACCATAAACGTTACGTTTTAAGAGGAGTCAACAAGGCCTATGATGAAAGGTACGCCATTCCTACTGTGAAACACGGAGGTGGATCGTTGATGTTTTGGGGATGTGTGAACTGCAAAGGCACAGTAAATTTGGTCAGAATTGATGGCAGTACGTTATCAATAAATACTGGAGGAAAATTTGCATTCATCAGCCCGGAAGCTACGCATGGGACGTACTTGGACATTACAACATGACAGTGATCCTAAACACGAGGCCAAGTCCACCTGTCATTGGCTACAGCAGAATAAAGTGAAGATTCCGGAGTGGCCATCTCAGTCTCCTGACCTCAATATCATTGAGCCACTCTGGGGAGATCTCAAACGTGCCATTCATGCAAGACAGCCCAAGAATTTACAGAAACTGGAGGCTTTTTGCCAGGAAGAATGGGCAGCTTTACCATCTGAGAAGATAAAGAGCCTCATCCACAAATACCACAAAAGACTTCAAGCTGTCATTGATGTTAACCACTATAAGACTGGAAGGATTTGCCCCCTAATGACCAGGCCCTATTTTGCGATTCGGCACTGAGTTATTTTAACGGACAATTGCGCGGTCGTGCGACGCTGTACCCAAATAAAATTGACGTCCTTTTTTCCCCACAAATAGAGCTTTCTTTTGGTGGTATTTGATTACCTGTGCGATTTTTATTTTTTGTGCTATAAACAAAAAAAAAGAGCGCCAATTCACATTCTGCTACATGACATTCTCAAAAAAAATTTAAAAATCAAAATTTTTTTAATATTTTAGGACAATTTGTTTTCTGCTACATATTTTTAGTAAAAAAAAAAAAAAAATATCGCAATAAGCGTATTTTGATTGGTTTGAGCAAAAGTTATCGCGTCTACTAACTACAGGAAAAATTTATGTAATTTTTATCTATTTTTTTTTTTTTTTTACTAGTAATGGCGGAGATCTGCGATAGATGTGGCGGACAGATTGGACCCCTGACTGACCTTTTTTTTACGATTTTGGGGGTACCAGTGACATTACTACAGTAATCAGTGCTAAAAATATGCACTGTTACTGTAATAATGACACTGGCAGGGAAGGGGTTAACAGTACAGTTGATCAAGGGGTTAAATGTGACCCTAGGGGAGTGATTCTAACTGTATGGGGGTTGGACTTGTGAAATGACCATAGAGACCTGTGATCCTATATAGAAGGATCACATGAGCTCTGTGATAATTTCAGGGAGAAGGACGGTCGGCTGTGTTTACAATAGCTGACCGTCCTCCTCTCTCAGCGGGGGAACGATCGAGAGTGTCAGGCGGCCATCGGAGCCGCCTGACACACGCATCGGCTCCCCCACTGCCGAGTGGGGGCAGGAGCACGCAGTCGGCGGGGCGCGCTTGCTCCCTAGCTGCTCCCAGGCGAGCGAAGTATCCCTACGTTGCTTTGCCTATATGAGCCAGCCTGCTGCAGTAAATATACAGGAGGCGGTCGGCATGCGCGGGAGTGACGTCATCGCCGCTCCGGCCAATCACAGCGCTGGAGTTGCCGAACCCGGAAGAGACGGCCAGGGATCATGGCAGCGCCCGCAGCAATGTCTGGGGGTCCGTGTCGGGGCTTCGTTCTAAGGTAAGTAATACATAATGAGCTAGTATGCGAGGCATACTAGCTCATTATGCCTTTGTCTTGCAGGTTTTTTTTTTTTTTTTTGCGTTTTTGGGTTTACAACCGCTTTAAAGAGGGCAATACACTGGGGTGTGTAAACTTTTGATGAGGGTCATTTAGGTAGGTTCTGTTGTCATTATGATTTAAAAAGAGCAAACACAGTTGCTTGATAATAAATGCCTTCAGCCAAACACTAACCGTGAATGAAAGAAATGTTTTTGTGTTTATCGTTCATATTCTCTGAAAAATGGCCAAGAAATCTAATTCTGCCAGGGTATGTAAACTTATGAGCAAAACTGTAAATCCCTGTAATAAATAAATATCATCCATCCTAGTTTATCTGCAGGTAGTGGGTACTTTTGTATTGTTATGAATGTTATTAGTATCTCTGAAACAAAGATAATTTTTTTGTTTTTTAGTTTGTGGTTTAAGACAGTTCTTATATAAAGCAGCTTTTCATTTATGCTGCAAAGCCTTTTAAGACGTTTCCCCCCTCCCGGCTCCCAGTCCAGTTGGATGACTGGAGGTGAGCAGAAGTGCCTGCATGTGGTGCGGTTGCAGCTCTCCGGTCTGTGACAGAGCAGGATGAGGTGGGGAGGGTGGTGACTGTGTGTGTAAGCTCTCTGGTCTCTGCAGGAAGTTTACCACTGAGGGAAGTTTCCACATGTGTGTGTGTGGGAAGAGGCAGAGAGAACGCAGCTGCGCTCCCAAACAAACAGGGCAATAAACCTTGTTAACACTTCGGCTGCCAGGGAATCATTCCTGGGGCCCCTTGTGCTGCACTACAGGGGTGAATATTCATTGCTAGTAGGCTTTATACACAGATCTGCTTTTCTGCTTGCTAGCTTCAAGGCTTAAGAGGGAGAGATATGCAGGCATAATACAACCACCAATTCTTCTGAATGCTGTGTCTCTACGACTTAGAGTCCTTTCACACGAACGATTTGATCAGATCCGCCTGTCAGTTTTTCAGGCGGACCTGATCGGATGCTCCATGCATCCCTATGGGGCAGCGGGTGTAAGGGGAGACATGTCCGCTGCTATCCGATCCTGTCCGTGAAATACGGACGGATGGAAACCCTATTTTCCATCCGTCCAGCAGATGGGATCGGATGAGAACGGACAGGCAGTCCGTTCTCATCCCATTCTCCCATAGAGAGCAGAGGGGATCTGACAGGTGCCATCCGCCTGCTCAGCGGGCATCGGCGGATCGATCCCCCGCTGAGCAGAGAACGGCCCTTCCTCATGACTGCGCATCATGTCAAAGGACCCTAAAGCCCCGTACACACGTAGCGATTGTCGGCCGAACGATCGGCCGTCTTTTGTCCGGTGCTGTCCAGTCGGTTGAAAAGAGCTAAAGACTGCACACGAATTTTGTCGGCCAACAACAGCCGACTGCAGAAGTGATGTCATGTGATGGTTAACTTTCTGTGTGTTTTTTCTTCTCTGAGCATGCCCAGTCTTGCTCATCTGCTGTTTATCGGCCGAATTCTGTACTGACTGAGGAACAATCCGCCGTTCTGGTGTTGGCCAACAAAAATTTTAGAGCCTGCACACCCGATTCTGTTCGGCCAAAAATTCGCAGTCGGTTGTCCGAAGCGTCATACTAACAAGCCGACAATCGGCCGATCGGTCGGTGGCCAAATATTTACGGCCGACAATCGCTACGTGTGTATGGGCCTTAAGACAGCACATACATAAATCTGTTTTTTTTTTTGTTCAACCAGTAGGTTGAACAAAAAAAAAATTACTTGATTCACCCATCCACACATTCAAGGTGAATGCAGGAATCCTCCCTGCTGAACTATTGTATTCTGACAGCAGGGAGACTTCCCCACTACAAAATACACTGATCACCACTGCCAGTTATTGCCTGCATCGCTGATCGAGTGGGGAAAATCCGACAGGGCAAGTGTACAGAAGTTGATCGGTACAGCGACTTCTGTACAACCACCCTGACCATACATGGATCGAAATTCAGAAAGCCACTGCTGAACTGGCCGAATTGCTATCTATGTATGGCCAGCTTAAAACTCTATGAACTCACTAGCTTGTATGTGCTGACCTTATAAGTTTATGTCAATGCAAAAGGGAGGGGGAAAGGATTGGAGGCAGACGCTGCTGCAGATCTTGGCTGTAAAGGGCCAAATCTGCAGCTTTTATCTCACATCTAGGATGCTTAGACTCTGCATGGACGACACTGCAAGTAGAAATTTTGGAATTTAAGTGATACCCTTTATTGGCTAACTGAAGTTTTTAAAATATGCAAACTTTCAAGATGCCTTAAGCAGCCCATACATAAAGGCTGAGATCACACTGTGTGCGTTGGAGGTTTACGGCAGGGGTCCGATGCATTCCTGTTCTCCGGTTCAGCAACGAATCAGGCCCAAATTTTTGCCTGAATTCAGACCTGAAACACAGCCAAAGACGCACAGGACCCTTCTGCAGTGCGCTCCGCGGCCGCCCCAGAGATGTGTGAACTGGCTCCATTGACTTGCAACAGAGCCAGCCGCACAGGACCCTTCTGCAGAGCACTCTGTGGCTGCCCCCGGAGATGTGTGAACCGGCTCCATTGACCTGAAACAGAGCCAAAAACGCATAGGACCCTTCTGCAGTGCGCTCTGCGGCTGCCCCGGAGATGTGTGAACCGGCTCCATTGACCTGAAACAGAGCCAAAGACACACAGGAACCTTCTGCAGTGCGCTCTGCGGCCGCCCCGGAGATGTGTGAACCAGCTCCATTGACCTGAAACACAGCCAAAGACGCACAGGACCCTTCTGCAGTGCGCCCTGCGACCGCCCCGAGATGTGTAAACCGGCTCCATTGACCTGAAACACAGCCAAAGACGCACAGGACCCTTTTGCAGTGCGCTCTGCGACCGCCCCGGAGATGTGTGAAGCGGCTCAATTGACCTGAAACAGAGCCATGGATGCACAGGACCCTTCTGCAATGCGCTCCGCGGCCGACCCGGAGATGTGCGAATCAGCTCCATTGACCTGAAACACAGCCAAAGACGCACAGGAGCCTTCCACAGTGCGCTCCACGGTCGCCCCGGAGATGTGGGAATTGGCTCCATTGACCTGAAACAGCCAAAGACGCACAGGACCCTTCTGCAGTGCGCTCCACGGCCACCCCGGAGATGTGTGAACCAGCTGTATTGACCTGAAACAGAGCCAAAGACGCACAGGACCCTTCTGCAGTGCGCTCCACGGCCGCCTCGGAGATGTGTGAACCGGCTCCATTGACCTGAAACAGAGCCAAAGACGCACAGGTCCCTTCTGCAGTGTGCTCCGCAGCCGCCCCGGAGATGTGTGAACCGGCTCCATTGACCTGAAACAGAGCCAAAGACGCACAGGACCCTACTGCAGTGCGCTCCGCGGCCGCCCCTGAGATGTGTGAACTGGCTCCATTGACCTGAAACAGAGTCAAAGACGCACAGGACCCTTCTGCAGTGCGCTCCGCGGCCGCCCTGGAGATGTGTGAACCGGCTCTAATGACCTGCAAACACAGCCAAAGACGCACAGGACCCTTCTGCAGTGCGCTCTGTGGCCGCCCCGGAGATGTGCGAATCGGCTCCATTGACCTGAAACAGCCAAAGACGCACAGGACCCTCTGCAGGGTGTGAACTGGCTCCATTGAGAGCCAGTCACAGTCTCCAGTTTTTCGAATTGGATGCATGGAAACCCGCATCCATTTCGCATCAGTGTGAACCCAGCTGAATAGATTTCTTTCATTCAGCCCACAGGCTAACAGATTCCTCCATTTACACTAAATAGCGTGGATGGATGAATCTCCCCTGCTGGCTGTTGTATTCTGATAACTAGCAACCATGGCTGTCAAAATGCCTGAACAGTAGCTGATTGGATGCAGTCACTTTTTGGCTGACAACTTTTCAGATAGAAGTTTGCTGCCCTGGGTGGTACCAGCAAGGCCACCACAGATGGAATTTCAGCCAAATCAGCAGGAAACCAAGGAAATTCAACACCTGTATGGCCAGTTTTAGATTCCCTTCTTCAGGCTTTATGCTAACACTGTAAGTACATAGACAACCAGTTTCTATGCTGCATCTTCCCGCATGTAGACTCTCCACTCAGCAGACCAGAGGAATAGAGATTGCAGTATCAACGGCTACAGACAATACAGCCTGTGTTTGCTTTAACAATGCAGCATAAAGCAAAGCAAGCACTTTTCTGAGTGCTCGTCTGTATTCAGCCATTTAGTTCAATAGAAACCTAGTGCACTGAGCCTCAGGAAGTGCTTGCAGCATTTCAGGAATGTGAACAGATCACTCCCTTTATGGTGTTGTGTGTACATAGCCTTAGGGGGCCATATGCACAGTTCCTAACCATACCACATCTACAGGGACTGTCCCTCTTTTTGTAATCCAATCCCTCCATCCCTCTTTTTGGTCAGATGTACAGACCTTCTGTTTAAAGAAAAAAAAAAAATATTATTTATCTACCAAATACAACAAAACTTTTTCAACCCTCTAAATCAGGGATCCTCAAACTACGGCCCTCCAGCTGTTGCGGAACTACACATTCCATGAGGCATTGTAAAACTCTGACATTCACAGACGTGGCTAGGCATGATGGGAATTGTAGTTCCTGAACAACTGGAGGGCATAGTTTGAAGACCCCTGCTCTAAATTATTGTTTTTTATTTTTCTAAAAAGCCTTTATAATGAAAAAGTAGCGTTAAGAAGATATCCTTGTGGGTTTAACCAATCGTTTTTTGCATACTGTTCATGGCTGGAGAGACTAAAGCCGGCCATAGATTATGCGATTCCTGTGACTGCAGGATAGAAAATCTCTTAATTCCCCTATCAACACAGCCAATGTTCCTGGGTAAATCCCTCCCGCCGAGCTACTGCGTTCTCCCAGCGAGGAGGTGTGGGGAGCCATCCCTGCTGGGAGTACACAGTGATTAATGCTACAAATATGAGCTACTGGTTGTACCCAAGTCGATCAATGGATTACCTTGGGTACAATCAGCCTGCCCATAGATGGACTGAATGTTGGCCAGTCCCTGCTGAACTAGATGAGATTAGATCCATCTATAGCCAGCTTAAAAAAATAAATCTGGGTTGTTTTTTTAAAAATCATACTCCGCTAAAGGCTTGTACACACTTGACGAAAATCGGACGAAATATCCTCCGATTTTTCTCGCTCATGCTCAGCGGTCATAACCGTTTTTAGTTGACAGTGCAAAATGTTCACGAAATTTCTCGTCCGATTTTTTTTTTGTGGGGACGTTTGTTCCTAGACTTCTGGGTAGTCCGCAACTTCAGATCATGCGTGGTCTTTCATATACGATTTTTCACGGACATTGGTCATCTGGAGACGGACGATAAAAATTTTGGCGTTTGTCCCTCCGTTTTTTTTCGTTGAAAATGTCGGCATTCGCTGCTGAAAGTTGTGTACACACTAGCCGAAAATCGTACGATTTTACCTCGGATGGGAATTTTTGGCAGATTTTCTACTAGTGTGTACCCCACTTAAGTGAATGCAGTCCGATGCTGCATCTGTTCCCAGCCGGCTCTAATACTGAGGACTATGTGATCAAACACCACCGATCGCTGACTTCTCAGGGCTCCATGTCAGTCACTGGCTCAATTTTCTGCATCCCCCCCCCCCACCATGCTCACTTGGAGGGGACAGGAGCGGCTGGCTCAGACTCTTAGCGGCCCGCTAAGAGGCTGAACCAGATGCCAGTCCAAGCTTCTGAGTGGATCCCAACCATATGGTCGCAATCTTTCTCAAGCCTGGACCGGGTCCATAACATCAGCCAACAGCGGGCTTTAGAACAAACTGCACTCCTGTGATCCACAGGAAAAGTACATCCAAATGAGCTTTGGCTCTTCTTCTCCTTTAAGGCTTTGGTATGGGTGTGTCCTGTCCTGTACCTCAATATGGTGCTAAAGCTGGCCATACGTTGTACCATTCCCCCACCCATGCTAAACAGCATAGATGGAGAAATCTTTCCTGCTGGCTACTGTATTCTGACAGCTAGCACTCATTGCTGTCAGAATACCCAAATAGTGGCTACATCTGATTGTATGCTACTGCTGTTTGGCTGACAATCTTCCACCCAAATCCTTCAATTTTCAGACAGAAGGCTGTTTGGCGGGAGGATGCCGAGATGGCCACCCATGAAAGAATTTCAACAGGTTCATCAGGAACCCACTGAAATTTTCTAATTTGGAAATGTTTTCTTGATCAGCAGCCACAGATCAGTGTATTCCGGCAACAGTGAGTCCCCACTGTGACTCAGCTTTGAGGATTCCTTTATCTACCCCATATGTGTGGATGAAGAAATCCATTCATTTTTTTCCATCAGCTCACTGGCTGATCCAAAAAAAAAAAAAAAATGGCCAGCTGAAAGGGTAACTTCACTTTCTTTGGGAAAAATCAGCAAATAAATAAAAACAATATAGTGTATACAATTACGACGCAAAATCATATTGTAATTGAATTTTATTAAAAATGACCTTTCCTTTTCAATCTGCAGCTGTTGTAATTTTCTGAAAATGCAATGCAATATGGCTACCTGGAGGTGTTTTGTACACAGAATGTATACTGACCACACCCCCAGAAACATAATTTCCTGCTTGTGTGATTGGCTCACCAATTTTCCCAGAAGTCTGCTTAAGATACAAGTCAGATTTCTGGCATCCCCTGCAACAAAAATGTCATTTTTGGTGAGATACTCCCAATAGGAACACACCTAGGGATGCAGGCCCAGGGAGTTTCCTCATTAGTGTTTTGCAGTTGCACACCTGATTGATAATTATGAAACCACTTCCATTAGACCCACTCGGCACAGAGGCACAAACAATGAGTTATTAGAAGACCTGCCCTCTTTTTCAAGTATACTTGAAAAAAGAAGGCTGGTCCTCTGAAATGCATTGTACACGCCCCCTTTTCACCCTTGATGGTTGCCACTTTGATCCAGTTAGCCTGCAGATGCTGTCTACCCCCCTCTGGTGGTCCTGGAGTCCGTGCATGACAGCGGTTTGTGCTGGCCGGCTGTGCTGCTCTTCACCATCTTCACAGTTTTGCAGCCCTTCTCTTTCCCATATGTACGTTTGCTTTTCTGCTTTTAATAAAAGATATATGCTTATATTGTTGTTTGCAATGTGGCTACTTTTGTTTTCTTCACTGAAATGCAGTTCATATGTACAGCGTAGTAAGTTGCAATATAATGCAGACATGCTGTATTTTATCACAGGAACGCAGCGTACGTCAACGCACAGCAGCACAACACACTATGCTGCTGTGCAGGGACATGAATAGGGTGTCATTTTGTAAACTTCAAATAAAGTTGCCAAAAAAAAAAAAAAAGGGAGCTCTGTAATGGGCTTCTTTTCAGCTCACGTGAACAGCTGCCTATTCACTAAAACAATCCAGTTTAGTGTGCAGACATTGTGAATGGCCCCCTAAAGAAATCTTTTATATTCGTTTAGAAAATACAAAGCTTCCTGTGAATGGCTGAACAGCGCTCAGACCAAATCAATGTTGTTCTAGGAGTGGGATACACAGAGATGTATCCTGTATGCAGCGGAGGCTATTTACAGTTCATACTGCACCGACAGCCGACGCATGTTTTGGTAAAGGAAATAATAGTTTGGACCAGCTTGATCCAAACAAACTATTTAAAATTCACTAAAACATGGAGACCCCATTCACACTAGCGCGACTTGGTCGCCTGACAAGTCACGGTGGGTCGCCTGCCATTGATTAGCACAGGACCCGTTCTAATAGGAGCGACACAAGTCGCTCCGACTTAGAAAAAGGGTCCTGTACTACTTTGGGGCGACCTGGAGGCGACTTGCATTGACTTCAATGAAATGAAGTCCGTGCATGTCATGAAGTCCGTGCATGTCATGAAGTCCGTGCATGTCGCGCCGAGGTCACGGTGCACCGCGACTTCACAGGTCGCCCCAGCAAGTCGCGTCGCCCCTTTACTTGTACCTTCTTTCTTGGAAGGGGAAGAAGAGCAAATTTGCAGTCCCATACCAGTTAACCTCCAAACATGATCTGGCCAGCAGCAGGATGTGGCGTGGCCTCATCTACTGTCTACAGCACAAATGGATACCGCCATCCAAATATTTCTGAAGGAGGAAGGTATCAAATTGGAAACGTTTAAAAACCCTAATTCGTCCCTACTCATCCCAGGGCTGGCGGTATCTCCTTCCTGTTCCCTCCTCCTTCAAAGGCATAAACAGGCATGCCTAGGCTATCTATAAATTCATGTTTATGCCTGCTTTTGGCCTGTCCTGATGACTCATGACTACAGCATTTGATCATGGTCTATGGCCTACTATCTATATACTGTAGAGAGAAATTGCATAAGCTCCCACTTCATCATGGGAACGCTGTTTTTTTCCTGGTTCAGATCCATTCAGCTATTATGATGGAGGGTGCCAATATATTTATTTTTTAATCCCTTTTTAAATCCCTCGCAGTAGTCGGCTTTAAGACCCCAGGATGAGTTTTTTCTAATTTTTTCCCCTTCCAGAAATCCTAAATTAATTTTACCCTCTTTCCTTCAAAAGGTACAATGATTTCTGCCTTGCTGTCCAATAACTAATACTCGTGACTATCATATAGGGTGGGGTCAGGAGTGTGCCTAGGTGTCCATTCTTGCCATCTTACCCCTTCGGTTGCTAGGAAGCTGGGACAGAAACCAATAAAGCTGTGACTTGGCCGCCAGTGTCCTATCACCTAATGAGGCTGTGCATCAATGGTTGCTAGGATGCTGGTGACTAGGCCAAATGGTGTCACTGGTTGCTAGGATGCAGTAGCTTGTTTGTTATTGTGCAGGCAGTTGCTGCCCTGTGTATAAGGGACAATGTTACCGAGCTGCAGTGAGGACTGAGTGTATGGGCACCTTGGCCTCATTGCCACCTGAGATGGCACAACACGGGGGGGGGGGAGGGGGTAAGCATACATAGCCCTATGTAAACTTTGACTTTCTCAGAAAGTCAACGTTTACAGGGGGGTTTTGTGTGGAGGGGGGCTCTGAAGACATTTCAGGGCGATGGAGGAATTAGGTACTGACTGTTTCCGGTGCCTTCAGGTAAAAGAACCTGTTACCTTGCCTAGTAAAGGTATACTACAGGATTGCTGTAAATGTCCTGTATAGGTGTCAAGGCCTTATTTATAAAATGTATTTACAGTAAAACCTTGGATCGAGAGTAACTTTGTCTGAGAACGTCAAGCAAATTTTTTTTATAAATTTTGACTTGATAAAACGAGCGATGTCTTGATATACAAATAGCGTCATGTCACAACTGAGTATAAAAGAGAAGAGAGGCGCCTCTAAGTGTAACAATATGGTTACATTTAATGAAGGTTCAACATTTAGCAACTCACATGGTTAATGATAAAACAGGCACATCCAAGTATGCAGGCATCCGGGGTAAAGCTGTCCACATAGATCAGAGGTCTTCAAACTATGGCCCTCCAGTTGTTCAGGAACTACAATTTCCATCATGTCTCGTCATGTCTGTGAATGAGAGTTTTACAATGCCTCATGGGATGTGTAGTTCCGCAACAACTGGAAGGCCGTAGTTTGAGGATCCCTGACACAGACCATCCTCCCCACAGCTATCGATGTCATCCCTTCTATGCTGTGCTCCACGAGCCTTCAGATCGCTCTACTGCAGAGTAGTCTTCCTGGTCACAATTGCAGACTGACAGCAGCGAGAGACAGCGGTGCCAAGGACGGTCCGTGTGGACAGCTTTGCCCCCGATGCCTGCATACTTAAATCTTGTACCTTCATTAAATATAACCATATTGCTACAATTAGGAGGCACCTCTCTTCTCTTTTATACTGCTGGATTTTGCTTCAAATCCCCTTGTGGAGGCGCCATTTGTGGATGGACATTTTACAGTTACACAACCCATCACATTGCTAAAAAATTTTTATATGGACTATAGACTGAAGGACTTATGAATAAATGGTTGTGGAACGAATCATCAGAGTTTCTAATATTACTTATGGGGAAATTTGCTCTGATTTACAAGCATGCTTCCAGAACTAATTATGCTCGCAATTCAAGGTTTTACTGTATTTGTAATCACAGAACATGATTGGACTATATAAGGCTCCGTTCACATGTAGGCGTTTTGGGGAGTTTTTCTGCTTTAGGATCAGCTCTCAAAACGCCCAACAAGATAAATCCTATTCATTTCAATGGCCCCTGTTCACATCTGAGCGTTTTGACGCTGTGAGCAAAACGCCCAACGCTCAAAAAAGTACATGAGCTTCTTTTTGGGCAGATTACAGGCGTTTTCCATTGGTCTCTATTCAATCTAAAAACGCCTGCACAGAAAACGCCTGTAAAAACGCCCATAAAAACGCCTATAAAAACGCCCATAAAAACGCCTGTAATAGCAATGCCAAGATGTGAACGTAGCCTTAGGCTACAGTAACACCTGAGCGTAGCATTTTCACGCGGTTTTTACAGGCGTTTTTTGTGCAGGCGTTTTTAGATTGAATAGAGACCAATGGAAAACGCCTGTAATCTGCCCAAAAAGAAGCTCAAGTACTTTTTTGAGCGTTGGGCGTTTTGCTGACATCGTCAAAACGCTCAGATGTGAACAGGGGCCATTGAAATGAATAGGATTTGTCTTGTTGGACGTTTTGAGAGCTGATCCTAGAGCAGAAAAACTCCCCCAAAACGCCTACATGTGAACGGAGCCTTAATCCTTATTTTTAATAGTACGGTTGGGCCAGTCATACATGGAGTAAATTTCTTTCCTGCAACCACGGGTTGCAGGAAAGAAATTTGCTCGATTCCTCCATCAACACAGACAGTGTTGATGCAGGAATACCTCCTGCCGGGCCATTGTCTTCTCCGATGTGGGGGACAATGGCCCCCCAGAGAAAAATACCTTCTTACGCAGAACGTAGATGGTGCAAATTTCTTTTCTGCAACTACAGGTTGCAGGAAAGAAGTTCACAATTACCCCTTTAGCACAGACACTGCTGACAGGGGAGTCCCTCCTGCCGAGCAATTGTCTGCTCCCGGCGGGAGAAAACAGTGAATTTTGCTAGAGGCTATAACAGCTGCTAGTGATAATCGCAGGCGAAACCCGGCATGCTGGCTGTACTCAAGTTGAATTGTCGATCAACTTGGTGCATTCAGCCTGCCCATACATGGTTTGAGTCTCAGAGAGTTCCTGATGAACCGGCCTAGATTCGAATCATGTACGGCCTGCCTAAGGTATACAGATTCAGCATACAAAGGTCTACAGTGCCGACATATTAGGCAAAAAGAAAACATGGAAAGACTTAATAGGGTTTATAGTGAATGTGGCCGGCCCCCTGTACACATCACCTCATCTGCCATCATATTCTATGTTAAGCCTCCCCTGTCACAGGAGTCAGGCTGGCTCCTGGTGCAGCTTGCTATGTAACTAGACTCTTGGAGCCCCAGCTCTCCTGCTGTAGCCCAGGCTTTTAGTCACAGGCATTGAGCTGCCGGTCCTCCTGATGTCATGAGGGAGGCTGTTGGATGGGGGGGTGGTAGGGTTTTCTACTGATCAGGCCGCCTGGAATTCCAGCCAGGGTGAAAGTTCACTCCACTTCCCAGAGACTGTGGGGGCCTGGAGGAGGCTGAGCAAACACCAGCCAAGGCTGCACAGCTAACAGAGCTTTGCTGTTCTCCTGACACTGGGGAAGGGGCTTATGTGCTGGTGTGATGGGAACACACATCGTGAGATGAAAGAAAGAGGCCTATCGCTGTGGAGCTGGTTAGTCACAAGCTGACACACATGGGCGCAGTATGCTTCGCTCTTTGCTCCTAATGTGAAGCAGCTCTCGCTTTGCAAATCAATACCACACAGCTCCTCTGGAGCGCCAAGGAACACGAACAGCTCTGCCATTCACACCGAGGGGTAGAAACACTGCCCTGTATCAGATGGGCACGCCAGCCGCACATAAAGGGTCCCTGGTAGTAAAATATGGCTAAGAAAATGGTGCTGATCAAAGCAACTGCCGAGATCTTTTGTAAAGCTTATCATATTTCTATTTATTTATTGTTTATTATACAATTATTTTGATACTTTCACAAAAATCCAAGCCAATGTGGGCTTTTATGATCAAAATGTTTTATAGCAGAAAGAACGGTCTGGCAGGTTAAAAAGTTGTTTTTTGTAACCACTTCTGGACCGGAAGGATTTGCCCCCTTAATGACCAGGCCATTTTTTTTCAATTCGGCACTGCATTACTTCAACGATTGCGCGGTCGTGCGACGCTGTACCCGAATAAAATTGATGTCCTTTTTTTCCCCCACAAATAGAGCTTTTTTTTGGTGGTATTTGATCAACTCTGTGATTTTTATTTTCTGCGCTATAAACAAAAAAATTAACAATTCTGGAAAAAAAAAACATATTTTTCACTTTCTGCTATATAACATTGGCAAAAAAAAAGTTACATTTTTTTATCATTTTAGGTAAATTTTTATTCTGCTACATATTTTTGGTAAAACAAATCCTAATAAGTGTATTTTGATTGGTTTGCGCAAAAATTATTGCGTCTACAAACTAGGGAAAAGATTGGTCATTTTTATTTTTATACTGGTAATGGCGGCGATCAGCGATTTTTAGCGGGATTGCGGCGGACAGATGGGACCCCTAACTGACATTTTTTACACTTTTGGAGGGACCAGTGACAGCTAAAAATATGCACTGTTACTGTAATAATGACACTGGCAGGGAAGGGGTTAACCCAGGGGCCATCAAAGGGTTAAATGTGAGCCTAGTACTGAATGATAAGATGAGATTGTTTGACAAGACCTGGGACCCTTGGATCTGATATTTGGCCAGCCCCCCTTAGGGGGGGGGATTGGGTGCCTTGGTCCCTCCGGACTGCAAGTTCTGGGGGCTTACCCCATTGGGGGGTGCTGGACCTGGATGTCGATCCTTCCCTTTCTAACCAGCCGCTATTGTTCTCTTTCCCCGTCCCTTCCTTGATACTTTTCTTTGCTTTTTGGATCCCTCTTTTCTGTCTTGTCTCTCCTCTTTTCCTTACTCTCCTTTCTCCCGTCAGTGCACTGATAGCAGGATGTCGCCTCCCCTAGTTAAGTACAATGGATTGGGGTTGGTGGTTGGGGGCTGCCTCCCCCTGGGGCGCATTGTGTTCCCGTAGGGGCGCCGGTGGGAGGGGGGGGGGGCACGGACTGTCCGCTCCTTAGTGTTATGGAGCAGGGGCTCTGTATCTACCTTGATTTGGTCGATATCCTTTTGCTTCTACTGTCATGTTCCTCTGATTCCTGCTGCTACAGATATCTGTAATTGCGTTCTTCATGTTTTATGTTCACTATATTCTGTACCGCCTTCAATCTGTATGGTTGAGCCAAGGTGGCTCATTTTGCACTGTTATACCTTTTCTGAAAACTCAATAAAAATTATTGAAAATTAAATGTGAGCCTAGAGGGTGTTTTCTTACTGGGGGGGGGGGGGGGTGGGCCTGTGAAATCAATACAGAGACCTCTGTTCCTAAATAGGAGGAACACAGGAGCTCTGTATTAATTCCAGAGAAAAAAACAGTCTGTTGTGTTTACAACAGCAGACCGCTGTTCTCACTTCATAGGGAGCGATCTTGGGTGCCTTACGGCAATCGCGGCCGTCGGCCCCGTGGATCGGCTTTCCTGCTGGCGAGTGGGTGCGCGTGCGCGCCTCTAGGATTGCTCCCGGGAACCACCATACAGGTACGGCGCTTTGCAGGAACCTGCAACCAGTGTGGACACTCCCCAGACCAAATTAATCACACACTGAGCACCATGAGCAGACCTAACTCACAGATCTGCTCTCTGTTAAACAGAAAGAATATAGAATTTGCCTGCTGCTCCTCTGATAATCAGACAGAGCCAACAACTATACTCTCTCTCTAGCACCTACCTAGGAGGGTGCTACATCTGTATGAAGCAAAGTTCCCTTCACAAGTAGCTCTGTCCCTTTCTACCCCAAAACTGCAAACCAAAGAGGGCCAAGTCCCCGCCCAAACAGAATTCATTGTTTTAATCCTGCCAGAAGGCAGGGACACCAGTTTATATACTTGTCCTATAATGTCCATGTTACTTCAAGGAGAAGATCTCATACCACCTCTTCCTGTCCCGGATTCAGCATGCGGTCAGCTGTCCATAAAAACGGTACCTTTACATTTAACAAAAAATAAAAAGGATTCAGGCTCTTCTATTGAGCAGAGGAAGGTTCAGGAAAACGTCCTGCTCTAGCCAAAAATGCACAGGACACGAAGCACTCTACACTTTTTGTTTGTACACTTATGGGTTCTATTTAAAGCAGACCCATACCTAAAATATGGTGACGACAGTGCCCCACAATGCACTGCATCAGCAAACAATGGGTTGATTTACTAAAACTGGGAAGTACAAACTCTCTAGTTTGGCATGTTAACCAATCAGCTTCCAATTTCAGCTTGTTCAAATAAGCTTTGACAAAAAAAACCTGGAACCTGATTGGTTTCTATGAACGGCTGTACCAGATTTTGCACCAGTTTTAGTAAATCAACCCTCATCTGTCCTATCAGTATTTTGACCGAAAATTAAGCAAAGAGAACCAGTGCCTAGTAAAATACAGAGGCTGAACTACAAAAATGCCCGCTGCTTGGCAATGAACCTTGCTCCTGTAATGGTATTACTTACATACAAAGGGGAGGCACAAAACTTTCTTAGTCTATGCTGCAAGCGAATCGGGTGCTAGCCAAAAGGTGCCCGTCGATGCTCTGTATTCCCGGTTGAGACAAGTAAGAGGCTGCAATCCAATGATGTTACTCGTAGTAAGTCTTTCTTGAGGCAGCACAGGCACACCAAGAGTCCCCACCTACAGGCTGCCCCTTCTCTACAACAAAGTAGAGTGAAAAGCATCAGTGTCCTCTCATCTCTACCACTAAGCCCGTAAGCGTGAAACGGGTCAGCGTCCTCTCATCTCTACCACTAAGCCCGTAAGCGTGAAACGGGTCAGTGTTCTCTCATCTCTATGACTAAGCCCATAAAGGTAAAATGCATCAGCACACAACAGCAGCATGTTTCCGTGTGCAAGTGCTGGCCCAGAAGACTTACTATGAGTGATGTCATTGGTGTGTGGCTGCTTACTTGTCTCAATGCGGAATGCTGATGATCATGCATTTCAACCTTATGAGCTTAGTTGTAGAGATGAAGGACATCTCTAGGACTAAGCCTGTAAGGGTGAAACATGTCAGAAGGGGTGACCAGTAGGTTGGGACTTTCAGTATACATGTTCTGGCTCAGTAAAGACTTACTATTAGTGATGTTATTGGCATGTGGATGCTTACCGGTCTCAACATGGAATACGGAGCGTCATGCTTTTCATCCTTATGGGCTTAGTCGTAAAGATGAGAGGACATTTCTAGGACTAAGCCTGTAAGGGTGAAACATGTCAGAAGGGGTAACCTGTAGGTAGGGACTTTCAGTATGCATGTTCTGGCTCAGTAAAGACTTACTATTAGTGATGTCATTGGCATGTGGATGCTTAGTGGTCTCAACATGGAATATGGAGCATCACGCATTTCATCCTTATGGGCTTAGTCATAGAGATGAGTGGAATTCTCTACGACTAAGCCTGTAAGGATGAAATGTGTCAGAAAGCGGTGGCCTGTGGGTGGGGACTTCTCAGTGTGCTTGTGCAGACTCAATAAAAGCTTACGAGTGACGTCATTGATGTGCGTTTCCTTACTTCACTTAGTTCAGTACTTTCTGATTTCCTGACCTGGAATAAAGAACACTGAAGGCAGAGTGAAGCCAGAATTTATTTTTTGCATGCTTGTTGCAGGCCAGTGGTCCAGGAAACAAAGTAGCTTGGTATGACAGCCAGGGAACTAGCATTTTTAAAAGAAGAGGCTAGCAATGGGAGCCTCCACATTTCAGTACATGTTTCCTAGAAGATGATGTTTTGAGATAAATTAAACACTTTAGTGTGATGTCTGCTGTCTGACAACTTACATTTTTAGTACAGATCTAAATGGCTTCTTGTGGCAAAACTACAAATCTATTCATACTGAGTGTTTATATTCTACAATAGCTGAAAGCCCACAGATTAGGAAAATGAGGTTGTGGGGCCTGGAGCTGAAGGAAATCACCAATCTCCAAATGACAGGACACAGTCAACAGTGTGTGAGGGATGAGCTGTTGCAGTCTGCATTGTCAGGACAGGAAACGAGGGAAATCTCCATAAGGAGGACACCGGCAACAACAAAAACCCTCACCCAGGTTCTATCCCTCCGATGCTCTATCCAAGACAAAAACTTTTTAGCACATTGCTGCTGCTGCTAAAACCTAAAGAATCAAGAGTTCGCTTTCAGCACTATACAGCTTGGAGCTCTTTGTAAAGCGAAACCTGGTCACAGATGGTTTGATTTTCAGCTGATCCCTACTGAATCAGCCAAAATTGTACCTCCCCACTAAGCACAGTGGCTTATGCCTTGTACATACGATGAGAAAATCGGACAAGAAATACCGCTTTCAAAGCGATCGTATAGTAATCTGATCGTTAGTATACAGATTTCGAGAGCCAATCACAACCGTTAATGTGAAATTATTCAAAAGGGACAAGCATGAACATTTTTTCGTATGATACCAGAACAAACGATTTTCATTTAATCAGTACAGTATTCGTCCAAAGTTATATTGTGTTGTACGAGAATTTTCATAACTTTAGCAACCTCTTCATTTTCCATATGAGACTAGCATGCAAAAAAAAAAAAAAAAAAAAAAAACGGACGATCATTTGTCTGATATTCTCATTGTGTATATGAGGCTTAAAGCGTAACTCCACTTTTGTTGAGAAAAAAACATTCCCCTCTGGGTGATCTCTGCACATTGCAAGGATTATAACAAACTTTGTTGCAAATTCCTACCTTTTGTTATTCTGAAGAAATCACTGTTTGTTCCTCTGTGCTGAGTAGGTCAAATGGGAGTGGTTTGATATTTATCTATCAGCTGCAGGGCTCTAATAAGGAAAGCTGCTGGGCCTGCATCCCTTTAGACATGTTCCTATTGGGAAAATCTCATCAAAAAATAGAATTTTTGTAAGAACTTACAGAACGGACAGTCGCCACCGATCCATATAAGCCTTCACTATTGGGTAATGGCGCCCTCTGCAGGAGTAAGCTAGGCAGATAGAAATGTTAATACAAAACTTTTCTATACTTAGACACACCTCTAGGGGGCCGTCCCCAGCCATTATCCCTGATCCAGTCACAACTTGTCCTCAGTTTGTAGCAAGCAGTACCGGAAGGCAATAACCCCCAGATCCAAAAAACCAGAGGGGCAGGGCGGCGACTGTCAGAGGACTTTTACGGTAAGTGCTTACAAAAATTCTATTTTCTCTTACGTCCTCTGACAGTCGCCGCCGATCCATATAAGCCTTCACTATTAGGACGTCCCAAAGCAGTGCAGGTGTGAGGGGTGGGACGATGTAACCAACTGAAAAAGGTAACGAAAAAACACCCCAAGGAAGAGACAGAAAAAAATGTCTCTGCAAACAACCGCCGCACCTCAAAACTATGCGGCCAAGGGAAGCATTTGAGGATGCCAAAATATAAATTCTGTATATACCTCGTGGAGGTGGAACGAAGAAACCACCTTGGGAATAAAAGACTGAGTGGGTCGCAGAACCACTTTATCCCTATGAAACACCAGATAAAGAGGACGGCAAGACAAAGCCGCCAATGCAGACACTCTGTGAGCAGACGTGATAGCCACCAGAAAAGCAACTTGCTGGGACAACACAGGCAGCGGAAAAACTCTGATGTTCTCAAAGGGAGGTAGTTGTAACACAGACAACACCAAATCCAGGCCCCGGGGGGGGGGCAAGGGAGCCAGACGCCGCACCCTTATGAGTATGAGGAAAGTACAAAGCAAAGCCTTATGAGTATGAGGAAAGTACAAAGCAAAGAATACGATGCCAAGGGACGTGGAAAAAGATGGCCAAAGCCGACAACTGACCCTTGATCGCGTTCAGCGCCAAACGCTGATCCACTCCTTTCTGCAGGAAGGCCAAAAACTTTTGCCACCAAGAAGGAGCGAGGATGGAACCCATGCGATTCGCACCAGGCATATACACATTCCAGGTGCGATGAGAAAACTTCCTTGAGGTAGCTTTACGAGCCTTCAATAATGTAGGTATCTGCCCCGCAAGATCTAGCTTCCAACAGCCACGCCGTTAAAAGCCAGAGACTGCAAAGCAGGAAGGAAGATCGGCCCTTGAGACAGAAAATCGTCCCGCAGCGGAAGCCGCCAGGGAGGCCCGACGACCATCTGAATGATGTCCGCGTACCAGGACCGACGTGGCCAGTCTGGGGCCACCAGAAAGACCAACATCCGTTTCAACGCCAACCTGCGGAGTAACCTGGACAACAGTCGAACCGGAGGTAAGGCATACAACAGCCGATACCGGTGCCGAAGGCTCCCCTAATGCATCTGTCAGAGGATCGCGAGGTCTGGCCACGAACTTCCCAACCCCATTGCTGAGACGGGGCGTGAACAGATCCCCACCGGGCACACAGGAGGCGAAACACCTCCGGATTCAGGGACCAGACTCCCTGGTCCAAGGTCAGGCGACTCAGACAGTCCGCCTGCCAATTTTCCACACCTGGAATGGGAACAGCCGAAAGCGCAGGAATGCACAATTCGGCCCAAGACAGGAGCACGGCCACTTCCTTGGCCGCCCGGGCACTCTTTGTGTCCCCTTGGCGATTGATATAAGCCACAGCTGTGACGTCGTCCGTCCGCACTGGAACTGGACACCCCTGAAGTAGAGATAACCAACAGAAAATGACAAAGCTTGATCGCGCGGAGCTCCAAGACGTGTTACAGCAAAGAGGCCCCCACCCCCGACCACAACCCCCGGGCACAAGGCGTGCCCAGGACTTCTCCCCAGCCTGACAGGCTGGCATCCATGGTGAACACCGTCCACAACAGAGGCCGAAAGGAGTGGCCCTGTGTCAGGGTCGGCGACCAGAGCCACCACAAAGGACCCGACCGCAGCCGGTGGTACAGAGAAACTACTTGTCCAATGACCGAGGCGTTATGCCTCACCTGGCCACCTGGACGGCTGCGAAAGCCGAAACCATCAGACCCAGAGACCGCACATAGGTCCGCAAGGAGGAGGGATCGTCGTCCCTGAGGGATCTGATCTCATCCCTCAGGAGCCGGGGTTAGCCCACCGGAAGAACAAACTCACGCCTGAGCCGAGTCCAGGAACCTCCCCAGGTAATGAAGATGACCTGAAGGTGTCAGTGCCAACTAATGAAAATGGATGTTCCACCCAGTACGGTCAGAAAACTCGTCAAAGAGGCACACAAGCTCAACCTGATGAGGAGGTCGGCCAGATAAACGAGTATGCAATCTCCTTTAAATGCAGTAAGGACCACACTGGAGCCAAAATATTGGTGAAAAACCTGGGAGCTGAAGCAAAACCGAAGGGTAGCACCACAAAACTGGCCAGCTCCCCTGCCACCGCAAAGCGGAGACATCTCTGAGAACCCTCGTAGATAGGGATGGGTAGACACTCATCCAGCAAGGCGATGGGAGGCCAGGAAGTCCCCTGGATCCAATGACGCCACGACCGGCTTTGAGGGATTCGATCCAGAACTCCAGCATCCGCAAAAAATGGTTCAGAGACTGCAAGTGGACGCACTGTGCACCTGTTCTGGGCACAGTGAACAGGATGGAAGAAAAAAACGCGAAACCTGTCTCGTGAAGATACTGGCAAAAAGACTCCTTGGGCTAGCAGAACATGCAGGCCCCCATGAGACCCCTGAGATGAGCAGGAGGCAGCTGGAGAGCCGACAGGAAGAACCTGTCCACGGGGCGAGACCGAAAACTGATCTTGTACCCTGAAAAAGAAGCAACTCGTGAACCCCCCCGTCCTGAATACTGGACAACCAGGGAACCTGAAATGAACACAGATGTCCCCCCACCCCTAAGACGGGTGAGGGCGTCCCTGCAGAAAGAGGTGGACCAGGCCACCGAGCAAGACTGACCGGCCTTTGTCTCACCCGACCACGGCTTCTTGTGACCACCGGAGGGCTTGAAGCCCTTGCCCTGCGCCCCCAGGGCATGAAAGGACCCACGCTGAGCTATCAAGGAAGGGAGGACCTACCCCTAGCGACCGGGGGCAACCGAGTACTCTGAACCCCGTAAGCCCCTCAATCAACTCAGCCCTAGTGTTCCCAAAAGGACGATTCACCAACAAGGAACATCAGACACCGGCTGTCTGGAAGCGGGGTCAGCCGACCAGCTTTTGTGCCAAGAAAGGCAGCGACCCCGACCACAGACAATCGTCCAAGGCCGCGTCACACAGGTACATCCCCGTGGTAACCCAAACCACCAAGTCAAGGGCAGTCGGATAGGTAGACTCTGCCACCAGGGTGCACAGAAGCAACTTGGCCCATGCCGTAAAAGACCTGAGAGGCCAGCACCGCGGCAAACAGGTGTAAACCGGAAAGCGCCTCAATGCGCCTATCAGCCAGATCTGTGAACTGGCATTGAGTTGGATTTAGTCAGCCCAGAGAAAGTGGTCCACTTAAGGGGACACCGTCCAACTTCTGATCATGGCCTCCTAAAAAGGGATAGCGGTGGGAAAAGACGCTCAGTCCCCACCAGCATATGTGTAATGCGACGTCACCGGTCATGCACAAGTTTGCGAAAATTCACAGGGCAGGGAAACCTGACCCGACGTCTGGGCCCTTCGGAACCCGAAAGCAGCCCTTGTACTTGACTGAGAGGACTCATCGTCAAGATGGAGAGTTTCCTTAATGGCGCTAATGAGGATAGCTTATGGCAGCGCGTCCCCGCACTACCGAGAAGGAAGATTCTTCCACCCCCTCCTACTCATAAGCGGATGACATGGACCCCACAGGAGTGACATCGCCCGTGGCAGCAGAAAACGGAGACCAGGGAAGAGGCTTCAGGAATACCCGAAGCCCCCACCAGGCCTGCGGGGGAATATTTGGTCTGGGATTCCAGAAAGCCAAGATAAAATAAATGGGACGCTGGCCCTTTAAATCGGCGGTTCCTGCGGAACCCCACCGCAGCCTTCAGAAAATGCAAAATCCACAAAAAATAACAATTTTGGCAGAAAAATGCCTTTGGCATTAGTAAAAATCCCCCACAGTTTCATAAACGGTCACAGACTACTCTGAGGTAAAATGCAAGGAGAGAGAGAGAGAGAAAGTGACCCACACGCCCTTGGAGGCCTAGCCCAGGAGCCACAATAAAATGGTGCCTAATGAAACTATGTAAAAAAAGCACCGGCATGTGCCCTTACCTAAGATGGCGCCCGATCGGAAACAAGGCAGTATACATGACATGGCTGCTGCCCACACACAGAGCCCAGTGACCTGCCCTCCCCTAAAATGGCGGCCGCGCTAAAACAGCACCAAACTAAGTGTACACACGCGGTCTGGCTACCACAGGGGACCCAAGGGAGACCCCACACCGCTATGGAGCCCCTCCCATACAGAATGTATGGCTGAATTTGCATCAGAATCAAAACACAACTCGCACAGGACCCTTTTTTGGGTCCGCAACCAGAATCGGATCGCATGGGTGGTCACACCTATGCGATCCTATTCATGCCTGAACTGACAGTTGGCACTGCGATAAACGAACTGATCTGGGGGGGGGGGGGTGTCATTATCTTAGTACTGACACCCACCCCAGCGATTCGCATATGGCAGTGTGAACTGCCTGCGTGTTGAATGTGATGCGGGAACTCGCAGTGGCTTCGCAGAGTTCCTGCATCGCATATGTGTGAACCGGGACTTAAAAGTGTACGTTCGTTGAGGGCAGGAAATTATGTGAATATATAGTATGTACATCGCTGTGTAAATTTGTCTTTGAGTTTTATAAATATCTGCAATAAATAAATAAATCTGATGTGTTGGTGGTCCTGCAAGCACCAATATGCTTGACAAAAGTTGGCCGTGTGAACCGGCACTAAAAAGCAAATATTTTACGTATCAACATTGCATTGGGTGTTTTTTCATTTAAAATCTAACTATGCATCTCTATGTTACCATTTGGTCTCTGTTGCAGTTTATGTGATTGTTACGGTGTTAGTGCACTTTAAAACATATATTACCAATAAAAAAAAAAAAAAGAAGGATCCCGTACAATATTTTTTATAAAAAGTAAGTAATATAGTAAAAAGCAGCTAAGTGTGCGTTCTCCCAGCATGGTGCTGTGCTCAGGTAGGCGCAGTCCTCTCACCTGGCCTCTGTGTGCTGGAGGTGCAGACAGGGACAGAGCAGGAAGGAGACAGCGCAGACATCCAGGAGACTGGCTCCCAGATTAGAGAGGTATGTGGGTGGAACCATACACAGGATGTGAAGCCGGCAGAGGGGGGGGAGGAGATGGAGGAAGGACTGAATCACAGGCTCCAGGAACTTTTCACCTCACTAATTCTATTCAGCCCATGTGCTCTGCTTCTTCCATGGGTGAAACACAACTGTGCCTTTACAGCTGTGCTAGGGTGGACATTAACCCCTTGTGCACCGAAAGCTGGACATCCTACCCTCCCTTTCCAAGCCATAATACTGCGTCTAACAGCAACAGAACCAATGTGAGCCTTTTATAATCTACAAATAGTTATGAACACATCCTAAACGTTCAGCATTTTGGAGAGGTTTAAAGGTGGCCACACACTTACTGATGTGATCATTCAATCGATCGTTTGATGCAACTAAAAAAAAAAAAAAAATCAAAACAAACAAAAAAAGTAAAAAAAAATGATCTGTGAATCCGTTCGATCGATTTAGCAAGCTTTTGAACGGCTGTGGTGGATCTTTATAGATTGTTTCTTATTGATCAAATATCTGTATGTGTGTCAAACAACTGATCATAATACAGATCGAATAAATGGTCATTTAGAATTTCGATCAATTCAGGCAGATTTTATTTTTAGTTGGTATTGTATGCAGGGTTGCTTTTAGAAATCACAGGGCCCCGTACAGCCTGCCTACACTAAAATCATTATTAGCGGATACAAACATAACAGAGAACCTGTGTGAATTATCCCATTTTTAATTGTTTTTTACATTTAAACGGTTGCCGACCGCCGCACGACTATATACGGCGGCGGTCAGCCCCGGCCAGGCAAAGTAACGTATATATAGGTCACTAGCCTGTCACTTCCTTGTGAGCCAATAGCGGGTGAGCGCCCGCCACGGCTCGTTCCCTAGGTAGTGCATGCGTGTGACTGGCGGACCCGATGTCCGCCGGTCACTCGGCGATCGTCGGTGGAGAGGGAGAAAGGCATTCTCCCCTGTGTAGGAATGGTGATCATACGGTTCTACTATGTAGGACCGTTGATCGCTGTTCCTACACTAGTAGCCATGTCCAATCACAGTAAGAATCATGCCCCTAGGGACACACTTAACCCCTCCTTCCCCAATAAAGTTAACCCCTTCCCTGCCAGTGTCATTTTGCAGTAACAGTGCATATGTATAGCACTGATTACTGTAGTAATGTCACTGGTAACCCCAAAAGTGTCAAAAATGGGTTCGATCTGTCCGCCGCAATGTTGCAGTCCCACAAAAAAAAATAAAAAATCACAGATCGCCGACATTACAAGTTAAAAAAAAAAAAAACACCAAAAATGACAGAAATCTTTCCCTTAGTTAGTAAACGCAATAACTTTTGCGCAAACCAATCAAAATACGCTTTCTGCGATTTTTTTTACCAAACATATGTAGCAGATAACAAATTGGCCAAAAATGTTAAAAAATTTTGATTTTTACATTTTTTTTGGGGAATTTCATATAAAAAAAATTTGAAAAATATTGCTATTTTTGCAAAATTTACGCACTTTTTTGTTTATAACGCAAAAAGTAAAAATCGCACAGGTGATCAAATACCACCAAAAGAAAGCTCTGT